>NC_071093.1:21798137-22145637 GCF_027358695.1 Spea bombifrons
TTTTTTCCAGGCTATATAGGTTAAGATCCTTTAACCTGTCCTGGTAGGGTTTATCTTGTAATCCATAAACCATTTTAGTAGCCCTTCTCTGCACTTTCTCCAACATTTCTATATCCTTCTGGAGATACGGTCTTCAGTACTGTACACAATACTCCAAGTGAGGTCTCACCAGTGATCTGTACAACGGCATGAGCACTTCCCTCTTTCTACTGCTAAAACCCCTTGTTATGCAACCAAGCATTCTGCTAGCATTACCTGCTGCTCTACTACATTGTCTGCCTACCTTTAAATCCTCAGAAATAATTACCCCTAAATCCCTTTCCTCACACGTTGAGGTTAGGACAGTATCAAATATTCTATACTCTGCCCTTGGGTTTTTATGCCCCAGGTGAATTACTTTGCATTTATCTACATTAAATGCCAATTGCCACATCTCTGACCATTTTTCCAGTTTACCTAGATCATTTGCCATCTGGCTTCTTCCTCCAGGAACATCAACCCTGTTGCAAATTTTTGTGTCGTCAGCTAATAAACATACCTTTCCATCAAGACCATCTGCAATATCACTTATAAAAATATTAAAGAGAATGGGTCCAAGTACAGACCCCTGAGGTATCCCACTGGTAACAAGACCTTGTTCTTAATATACGCCATTGACTACAACCCTCTGTTGTCTGTCACTCAGCCACTCCTTAATCCATTCAACAACATTGGGATCTAAACCCAGAGATTGCAGTTTATTTATAAGTCTTCTATGTGGGACAGTGTCAAATGCCTTACTGAAATCCAGATACGCAATGTCCACCGCACCACCCTGATCAAATACTTTAGCATGGCTAGGCAGTGGAGAAAAGAAGACACAATTAGTTGGAACATAGTATTTAATCAAATACAATGTCAATACTCAATGGAAGAAGGTTATTTCTTTAAAACCAATAATATCAGTAAATTTGATAAAGTATGGGAACCATGGAAAGCAGTCCTGGTAACTGGATTAGATGAAACTGTTAACTAAAAGGGGCTCAAAATAAAAAAACGTGTTAATTCTTTCCCCCCCAGACTCTCTCTCTTTCAAATTTTTTCCCTGGGCGATATAGATCAACCTATAGTAGACAGTTAACTTGCCCTGATAGAATTCCCTAGGCCCCTTCCATGAGGATGTTTGATGGATGAATGGGTCAGAACATTTGTTTAAATGTTGGTATTTATATATGTTTAAATCAGCAGGAATTATTAATAATTCTCTAAGTCAATAGAAAAGCAATAGATATCTACTGTACACTTCCATTTTCTTTTCTTTACTAAGATTAAAAATGTGTGTATAATGGTCAACACTTTTGTAATGCACAAGAAATGGCTTGTTTTTGAAATGATAAAATCAAAAAAATAAAATAAAATAAAAAAACTAAAAAAAAAACAAAAGAAAAACTGGTCAATGTGCGCCCATGTGCCATTTGGCTCGTCTTTGAAGCCAGCCAATTCAATTCACCCCATCAAACCATAAATTTTGGAAACTAGACACCTCAGGGTATTTCAAATACTGGTATTTCAACCATATCCAGTCACTTCTACTACCAGCCTTTAATGGTGGTAATATTTTTTGGATGTTTTTTTCACTCAATCATAGTTTGGTTTTTTTAAGAGATTTTATTGAGTTTGCAGAGGTAAGTATAAACATGATAAAGTACATCAACATCCAATAACATACTTTGACCTTAAGCCTCCCTGGATTTTTTTCAGGGGGTCTGGGTGCATATGTCAATTCGTTACATACAGGATGGAGATTTTAACATATTACAATGGATGTTTTTTTTCACAAACATGCTATATGCCACTTCCAAACAACACCCCAACATCTAAGTACAGTGATACCACACATGCATTGGTTTGCCTGGCTGGGGGCCAAAGGGCCACATTTGTGAGGTAGGCCTTTTGTTAAACTTTGACATTTGGTGATCTTGTGCCCATGCCTTATTTGGGACATCTTTGATGCTGGCTAATTCAATTTACCTCATCAAACCAAATGGTATTTTAAATGCTGATATTTTAACTCTTTCCATGCACAAAATTTTCAATAGTATTTTTTCGGCACACGTTCTAATTCAGGCATGATTTTACAGCTCCTCGTATATGTCACACCATCCCGATATGTGTTCAGCAACATCTCTTGAGTACAGTGATTCCCCCCATGCATAGTTTGCCTGGCTGTTTGGGGGCTAAAGAGCCACATTTGGGAGGTGCATATTTTTCAATTTGGATTTTGACATTTGGTTATTCTGTGCCCATGCCCTATTTGGGACATATTTGAACACAACCAATTCAGTTTAACCCATCAAACCATATAGTTTTTGAAAACTAGACACCCCAGGGTATTTCAAATGCTCTTTTTATGGCAGGAGTTTTGGAAAAGATACAGAAAAGATAACAGATTTTAGGAATTCACTTTTTGTGTCCCTGAATAGCTATATAATATAGAGGCACTTCAACAACACTGTCTAAGCTTGGGCGCCAGGCACTGCCATAAATCCAGATTTTTCGAACGAATAGTGACAGTAAGTCACAATTTTATTAAAGACAGGAGGTGAGTATTATGCTTTACTTTCTTTACTACTCCCAATAGCAGCAAAAATGGAGTAAACTTTTTTAAAACATATATAAAGAGAAAAAACTTATCAAGTACATATACATGTGCATAACATAACCTAGATAACTGATAACCAATCATAGTGCAGCACAGGCTATAAAAGGTCACAGAGTGTAGTTCCTCTTTCTTTCTGCTTCTGATGAAACATGAAGAAAACCATAATCTCTTCCTTGAAACTCGGCATAAGAAGAGTACTGGAGCCGGAATTTGAAGAAAACGGAGGGACAATCCAAGAGATGAATCTTGAATCTGAAGGGCGTGGAAAAAATAATCAAGCTGAAAGGATAAAACACATGCCATTAACAAATGTAAACCGGACTAAGAAATATATAACAACCTGCGGTGGGACTACTAAATATAGTCATTAGACATATAGTAAGTGGAGGGATAATACTCGCCTCCTGTCTTTAATAAAATTGTGACTTTATGTCACTATTCGTTCGAAAAATCTGGAATTTCATTAAAGACAGGAGGCTCATATTATTATGCTAGTTTAAAGCTAACACTGACAGTTTAAAGGTAGACTCTGCAGACCAATTGGCTGCTTTAATAATGTCATGTAAGCTATGGCCTGCAATGTAAGTCTTAGAGGTCATTGCGACACGTGAAGAGTGCGCTCCAAATTTAACCTGATCCACCTAGCTATAGTAGCCGTGGAAACTGGCAAAAAGGGCTTGCGAAAAGAAATGAGTAATTGAGAACATGAGTGTAATCGCAAGGGTTTAGTCAACGATTCATATATTTGTAAACATTGCACAACACATAATTTTGGATTATGTGGGAAAGCAGGGTAAAAGACATTAAAATGTACACCATCAGGACTAAAGATTCTATTTGAGACATCTAAGACCTTAACATCAGAGATTCTTTTAAAAGAAATCAAACATAACAAGGTGGATAATTTTAAAGTCAAATCTTTAATAGACAATCTATCATTATCTTCCCAAGATAGAAACATGTTAAGGATTAAGTTAACATCCCAGGTGTCTTGATATTTAGGAACAGGAGGTCTCTTCAAACGGATACCTTTCATCAGTCGACAGACTAATGGATGTTTTCCGATCGACACCTGGTCCACAAACATATGTTGAGCAGAAATAGCAGAACGATATACATTGATGGTTCGATATGCTTTGCCTTGGTCGTAAATGGATGACAAGAAATTCATTATTCGTCGAATAGATGCACATACGGGATCCAAGTTTCGTTCCACGCACCAGCTAACCCAAATTTTCCTGGCTGATCGGTAAGTACTTCTGGTACCGGGTGCCCATGCACCTGATAAGAGTTCATGAGTAGGTGTTGAAAAGTGCTCGTGGAAACCGGATTCCCGGAGATCAGACACGCCATGAGAGAGAGGTTGTTCTGTAGAATCAGTGGGTGATGATCCCCTTTGGAGTTTGTCAAAATATTCTGCCACCTCGGAAGTAGACGAGTTGTGTCCATGGTTAATTCTAGAAGATGGGGAAACCATGGTTGAGACGTCCAGAATGGGGTGATTAGGACTAAAGTCGCCTGTTGATTTCTGACTTGAGACAGAACTCTCAGGATCATGGCGAACAGTGGAAAGGCATAATTTGTGCCGATGGACCAATCTTGAAAGAAGGCGTCCAATCCTGATGCTTCCGGGTCTGGGCGCCAACTGAAAAACTTCGGTAATTGGTGATTTAAACGAGACGCGAACAGATCGACGTTGAGAGGACCCCAGAGATGATAAAGCTGATTGAATATTGATTTGTGTAGTTTCCAATAATTCCAGACAATTTATATGAAGATCCGCTTCCTCCATGGACCATTTCCCGCCTGTAGAGGTCTGGCCTGCTCGAGCTCCCCATCCTATGAGGCTGGCATCCGATTCTATGATAAAGTCTGGAAGAGAGTTGAAAATGTCTTTTCCATTCCATGTAGTTATATGTTTGAGCCACCAAAGGAGTTCCTCCCTGGCTTCGATGGTCAGAGAAATTTCGTCGGAATATGCTAAGCCGTGAAGAAGGTGTTGAGCATTCAACCTTTGAAGCGCACCATTAGATCGTTGGGCTTCAGGGAGGTCCCTTAGACAGTGGATTCCTTCCATCTTGAAATGATTGTACTTCACCCAATGATTGAGAGTTCTCAGGTTGATGACTGGTCTCATGCCTTGTTCTTTCTTCTTCACTAAGAAGATGTTGCTGAGGAACCCTGGAGCATGAAAAGGTACTTGTTGGACAGCACCTTTGGTGATCAATTCTTGTATTTCGTTGTCTACAAGTCTGCTTTCTTCCTTGGAGAAAAGGAAGGGAGACGGAAGACTTACCTGTTCCTGCCATGTTATGCATCCTTTGATTGTGTTTAAAACCCAGAGGTCGGAACTGAGTTCTGACCAGGTCTGGAAAAAATGGGCGAGTCTGCCACCCAACAGAACACGAGAAGAATTCAAAGCAAAATGTCTTACCTGAGGAAGGTGTTGTTCTAGTGAAGCCTCACAGACCCCGAGCACGCCATGGTCTTCCTCGTGACGGAAAGAATGGATAGGGTTGGTTCCCAGATTGGTAATTGGACTGATACCCGGGTTGATATCCGGAATAGCTTCTGCCTCTGTTTGAGGAGGAAAGGCCTCTGTAACCCTGTTGGGATGAACCCCCAGGCCGGAAGAGCGGCCTCATCCCCGAATAATAAGCCATCAGCTGATGGTCCTGGCTCCTCAGTGGCCATACGGGCCAATTGGGGGTCAATTTTTATTAAGATAGACCTACGTCTTTCAGAGGATAGTGACACATTAGCGTTCCCTAATAGGCACATTAATCGTTGCAACCATCCACGTATAACATGGACATCGACAGGAGTGTCTGTGTTAAGGGACTCCTCGGTTAGATCAAACATTTTAGTGACAGGTTCAACCAAATCCAAAAGCCTGTCTTGGCAATTTCTAAATGGTCTATCCATCCCTTTTTTGGATCTTTGCCAGATTTTTTCAGATATTGGACAATTTCCTGATCAAGTTCTGGCGTCCAACAAGCCTTATTAGCCAACGTTGGACGGGGGCATTCAGCCCGCATTTTATTCCTAGAGGCCTTGGTTAAAGGTTTCCGGACCCAATGCTCTACAAATTTAGCTACAGTGGAATTTGGAGTCCATTCGGCTGATCTAGGATGCCTGATCTTCTCAGGATTAAAAAAGGGATTCCCTAAGGAATCTACTAAGCCAGAATCTGAATCTGATCTAACCTTTTCTGAAGGATCACCAGTATTGTCGGCATCCTCCCATTCAGAGTCAGAATTATGATCAGGCTCTGATTTATCATCATCCACCTCCCTATCACTAGTTTCAAACGAGTCTGGTTTCGCTCGTCGAGAAGGTTTACCTCCGTTTTTCCTCCTCCCCGGGGTGAGGGTTTTTTGTGTGAACTTTGTGCACATGTCAGAGAGCTGCTTGAACTTTGCAGCATACGCTTAGATTTGTCTTGGTCCAAGTTACTCTTTTTAGAAGAGTGAGTAGTGTGTTTCCTCTTCTCGAGTTTTTTGCGAGGGGTATAGTGTTCATCTGAATCACTATTAACATCAGCTACAGACCAAAAGGTTTCAGTAGGAGATAAACTAGTTTTCTTACTCTGAGGCATAGCTTTAGACATTGCCACAACAGCTGCAACAGATTTGGTTAGGGTCTGTTGCATATTAATCATTGCTGCCCAAAAGGGCTTTAATTTGCTCCTCAGGCATGTTATCAACTATGTTAGATAAGTCCTCTTGAGAGGAAAGTGCAGATCCTTTAGAGGTCATGACAGATGTAAAGGATAATAATCTGAGGGGAAATATTTTTGCCACAATATACTTATATATATACTGTGAATGTCGGCAAGAAATCTGGCGACACCAGTTCAATGAGTTGAGTAAGCAAGAGCTTCTTTATTCAAGTGCGCACAGGGGAGAGTCCAGTTCCCAGACTTCTCTTCCCCTCCTTAATTTTCTAACAATATATAGGCAAAGAAGCGCAAACAGTTATTAGCATATTGTCTAGCCATCTGTTGGTATATTTACTTTGATTTGCTGACACACACGGTTTAAAGAGGTGAAGAAAAAATAGCCCCCCCCAGACATGTGCAATCTTTACTTACAGAAGGTCAAGAAAGGGACAACTTGTCCTTTGTCGTGGCGGACTCTGATTCTTTTGCAACAAGGCACTTAGAGCAAAGAAAACATACGAAAACATACCATATGTACACATTCTTCCAAGACATAAGTAAATGGTGCATAGTCTCTAGGGGAAACTCATCAAGTGGGAAGTCATCATCATATTTCTCCTCCTGTATCTGTGGCATTGCTCTTGTTGGTCCGAGACACTTTTGAATTAGTGTTTTGCAACAAACAACAATTACATAGATACATACAAAAGCCACAAGCAACAAAAACATACCAGACATCAGCTTTGCTCCAAGTGAACCAAATAGTCCGCCCAGACCAAAAGGATCCCAAGTAATCTCCCTAGATCTAAGTCTTTCCTGAAGTTCGCTCACCTTTTCTATATTATGTTCTATGGATACACTATTGTCTACAATGTAAATATTCCCCTGTAAAAGGTATTCCTATGCGGGGCTCTGCTGAGTATGCGGAATATATCCACAAACACAACAAGGCTCCGAGACAATAGAAGCATTATACACCTTTCTCAACATTTCTACAAAAGGTATTATCTTTTTCCCAAGGAGAAGCATGCAGATCACGTTTAATTCGTGAATGTATCTTATTCTCTGCTATATTTTTAGTAGGTTCTGATCTGAACACCTGAAAAGGACTGCATTTAGTATAAAACAAGTAACGATAATATACTCAAACATTTTTGCATCTCCTGATGACCTCATTCTTCGTATCTTCACGAGGGGCTCTTGCCAATCTCGTCTTATGTTGGTTAACCAGCTAGGATTATTGTGCCCGATGGAATGGTTAATTTAGGAGCGTAGATTGGGTTTTGGCACCAATTTAAGATGAGTGCAATGAATCCACGGTGTTCAGCTACCTTTACAGCTGTTTTAGTGATCAGTAGTACTTGGTATGGACCTTTGCACCTGGGCTGAAGAGTCTTTTTCCATTGGAAATGCTTTACCAGGACGTAATCACCTGGTTGGATGTGATGAATTGGTTTTTCGTCCTCGGTGTTCATGCGCACAGCACCAACCTGGGATTTAAATTGCTCAAGAGATTTTATTAGTTTTTTACAATACATTTCTATTGTCATCAGTTAGAGCATGATCATGTCTTAGTAACTCTAGCGTATTAGCAGCTATCATGGGTCGACCCATTATGAGTTCATGAGGAGAACATTTAATAGCTGAGTGTCGGGCATTTCTTATTGACATAAAGGCTATAGGTAATGCATCTGGCCATTTTAAACCTGTCTCGGCACATATCTTGCTAATCTTATTCTTTAAGGTGCCGTTAGCACGTTCTACTTTTCCTGCGCTTTATGGATGGTAGGGACAATGTAAATGGTACACAATTCCTAGCCTATGTGCTATCCTCTGCACTATTTCAGCAGTAAAATGAGTTCCTTGATCAGAGTATATATGCTGAGGAATTCCATACCTAGGAATGAACTCTAACAACTTTTTAGCAACTGTTGGCAAGGATAGGCTTCTATCCAGCGGGAATATGTACACACCACCACTAGTACATATTGATAATGTAAAGATCTAGGCATTTCAATGAAATCAATTTGCAAATTTTTGAAGGGTCCTCGAGGACAGGGAGTCTTTCCAGTCCCATCAGTCGTCACCCTTTTCCCCACATTATATTGCTGACAAATTACACATTGTTTACAAAAATCTTGGACTATCTCACGTAATCTTGGGTACCACCAATCTTTTCTTAAGTGGTCCACCATTGCTTGGGTAGAGTTATGTGAAACTCCATGAGTGATCATTAACATATAAGGTAATAGATCAGGTGGTAGGGCAAAGTTCCCATTTGGGCCTTCCCAGATTTTGCCTACTTGTTTGGCTCCCTTTTTTATCCAATCATCAACAATTTCCTTGGTTATTTGATCATAGAATTTTTCTAGTGCCAATGGAATATCTATTAGGTTGTCGGTCTGTCTCAGAGGATATGATCCCATTTCCTCTATAGGTCGCAGTGCAGCTTCTTTAGCTACTTTGTCTGCTAACCTGTTTCCTTCTGATTCCTTGTCATTTCCTTTAGTGTGTGCTGAAACCTTAACCACTGCTATTTCAGTTGGTAGCAACAATGCATTCATACTTGTGGTTTAGAATAGGAGACCCTGAAGAGGTTAAATAACCTCTGTATTTCCAGATTGCTCCAAAATCATGAACAACACCAAAAGCATATCGTGAGTCAGTGTAGATATTAACAGAACGACCAGCAGCCAAAATACATGCTCTAGTTAAAGCAACTAATTCAGCCACCTGTGCTGAACAGTGAGGTGTGAGAGCATTAGCTTCCGCTTTTCCTTCTGATGTAACTACAGCATACCCAGTACAACGCTTGCCGTCAATATCCATAAATGAGGAACCATCTACAAAGTATTCAATATCAGGGTCAGTCAAAGGTCGCTCATACAATCGGCCGCGAGTAGTTTGTAATTGTTCTGTCAAAATCACACAATCATGAGGAGGTCCCTCCTGGATCTGGCAAAAGAGTGGCAGGGTTTAACACTGTGCACCGGTGGACGGTGGCATTGGGTGTACCCTGCAAAACAATCTCGTATTTAGTCAACCTACTATTAGTAAACTGTGTCGATCGACAGGTTAACAATGCACTCACTGCATGAGGAACCATCACTTTCAGTTCCTGTCCCTGCACTATGGCCTGTGCTGATTCCACAAAGGCAGCAGCCGCCGCCACAGCCCGCAAACAAGGGGTTAATCCAGCTGCCACAGAATCAAGTGGAGTGCTATAGTAGGCAAGGGGCCTCTGTCCCTCTCCGTGGCTCTGGGTTAGTATTCCAGAGGCATTACCCTGTGTTTCATGACAAAACAAAGTAAATGGCATATCATAGTTAGGGAGCCCAAGAGCATGGCACTCCACAAAGCCTCTTTTAACTGAAAGGGTAAATCAATTCAGCATCGTCAGTATTAGGTTCAATACAGCCAGCATCGGCAAATTGTTATCAGTTTGTCTAGCAGATCTACAATTTCTAGCCAAATGCCCTGGCTTGTTACAATTAAAACAAATAACATTCTTTCTAATTTCCTTTCTAGAGGAAGATTGTCCGTTATCTCCCACTACATCAGACAGAGAGTTCTGTGAATAGACTTTCCATCAACATTCTCTGTTCTTTCTCTCTAACTTTCTCTTGACGTTCCTTATTTACTTCCTTTTGTTTTTCAAAATGTTTAGTAGCTGCTATCATTTCAGAAAGCGGCTTCTCTTCCCATTCTAAAACATTATTAGCGACACCCTTATGGAAGTCTGGTAACAACCCTTTTACAAAACAAGATACAATCAACTGTCTTGCATTCACCTCTGGATCTGTCACACTACTGTGTCCTATTACAACTTTCGCTACTGTCAGCGAATTCACTTACTGATTCGTTCTTTCCGTGCATTGTAGAGTTAATCTTTCCCCAGTCAGGTCGCTGTAGCCATGCAGTCTCACAAGCTTGTATTATACAATCCATTGTCTGATGTCTCTCAGTACTCAATCTCTCAATAAACGGTTCATTTGCTCAAGGTGTTACACCAGGAATTCTATTATAAGCTTCAATTAACCGTTTTCTCTCTGCGTCAGTCATAACCAAATCAAACAATTGCATAAAATCCCTTTTCACTGGATCATAAGGAATAGACACACTGCGTAATTCTTTACAAAACTGACCAACAATTTCAGGTCTGGGGAATCGATCTTTCAACAGCAATAATTTCCCTGGTGTCCATGGATGATGGACAGATAGAGGTACACCTCTCTCATCTCTAGCCCCCCAGTCTCTCTCATGGGCATAGCATGCACAAATGTCTTTTCCTCAGCATCAGAATCTGAATGAGGATCTAAATTGGGCTTTCTGGATCTAGTTCTACATGATGGTCCTGTGGGCTGAATGTTGGACCTTGATATTCTAGGAGGGTCAGGTTGCCTTTCTTGGTCTAGGGGTGAAATAGGAGCTGGTGGAAAAAATGGGACAAGCTCCAAAGAAAGTGGCAGCTCTGCTTCTGGACCTGCAGGGTGTTGATTAGAACCAGGCATATTAGGGTCTGCTGGTTGAGGTCCATTATATGGGGGTGGGTCAAATAATTCTTGAGTCCATACATCAGATGGATCTAAGGATGGATATAGCGAATTATGGACCTTAGGTGGTCCTGGGGTTACAGATACCTCCTGTGCTTTCTTAGAAGTCTCAACAGGTTGAGGTGTTTGAGAACCCTTAAAGTTACCTGCCGGACGGCAAGGATATTGGGAATTGGCAGAACAGGTGGGGTCTGGTAACTTCTGCTGTTTCTGTCTTTTAACGTTGTCCCACCCTTCTTGATACCATTTCAAGAAAATCATTCTCTCATTCCTTTTCACATCACACATGTTCAAACATTCTTTCAAATTATCTAATATTTCTACATTCAAACTACCGCCAGCTGGCCAAACATAACGGCTTTCATTATCCTCTTCAGATATTCGCTTCCAATGAGACATATATTTTCCTGCCTCCTTTCCATGTTTCCTTATCATATATTATAAGGGCGTCCCCTTAGGCACATTTTTTGACAACAAACTCCTCATCTCCACCGCTACAATAATCCGTGACTATGTACTTCAAAATATTTACACTAGTTCTCACCACTAGGTACTTTACAATAGCCCGTGATTATGTACTCAAATAGCTACACTAGTCTTTCACAACTAGGTACTTTACAATGGTCCCTGACCATGTAGTAAACAATAGTTACACTAGTCTCTCACAACTAGGTACTTTACAATGGTCCCTGACCATGTAGTAAACAATAGTTACACTAGTCTCTCACAACTAGGTACTTTACAATGGTCCCTGACCATGTAGTAAACGATAGTTACACTAGTCTCTCACAACTAGGTACTTTACAATGGTCCCTGACCATGTAGTAAACATTAGTTACAATTAAACAATTCAAGATCTTATAGGTCTTACTTACTCAACTCTGGATCCCGTCACCCGGATGGAATACCGAGGACGACCTTACCCTCATCCACCCAAAAATTAAACTATAGGCATTTCAAAAGGTGCCTTACCTCTTTTTGATGGCCAAGGATTAGGTGGATCAAGGTTTAGTCCGCTCCTTCGGTTACCGCTTCCGAGACTGTTGGGATCCCGGACGAGCCCCCAAGTGTGAATGTCGGCAAGAAATCTGGCGACACCAGTTCAATGAGTTGAGTAAGCAAGAGCTTCTTTATTCAAGTGCGCACAGGGGAGAGTCCAGTTCGCAGACTTCTCTTCCCCTCCTTAATTTTCTAACAATATATAGGCAAAGAAGCGCAAACAGTTATTAGCATATTGTCTAGCCATCTGTGGGTATATTTACTTTGATTTGCTGACACACACGGTTTAAAGAGGTGAAGAAAAAATACCCCCCCCCAGACATGTGCAATCTTTACTTACAGAAGGTCAAGAAAGGGACAACTTGTCCTTTGTCGTGGCGGACTCTGATTCTTTTGCAACAAGGCACTTAGAGCAAAGAAAACATACGAAAACATACCATATGTACACATTCTTCCGAGACACAAACAAGACATAAGTAAACTAAGAAATGAGGTAGACATGTGATTGTAGTGTTATCTTATCTGCTATCAGCAGAATAAGCAATGAGGTAAAGATCATTGTGCTGACATCCAGAATCAGCAAAATTCAACTTCCACAATACTATACTAATAACTGAGGGTAAAAGACCACAGGGAACTAAAGGCCAATGAAAACTAATAAAAAAAATGAACTTCCCACACTAAGGGGAAAGAAGAGGCAAGCAGACAGGCTAAACTGATATTTCTGACAGGAAAAACGCTGTAACAGCTGGGAATGGAGCCTGCCCAGTAATACATATTCATAAGACCTGTTTTCCTGCCCAAATTACGAGGCGATACAAATATACAGGGACTAAATGTCTAAAATAAAAGGTACAGAGATTCAAAATAAAGGTTGTAAATATGATAAGAATATATCGCAGAAATATAAAGGAAATTAGGCTAACACCAGAACATTTTTTGTCTTGAGAGAAACACAAAATTGTACTACACTCTGTGACTTTGCCTTTTATAGCCTGTGCTGCACTATGATTGGTTATCAGTTATCTAGGTTATGTTATGCACATGTATATGTACTTGATAAGTTTTTTCTCTTTATATATGTTGTAAAAAAAGTTTACTCCATTTTTGCAGCTTTTGGGAGTAGTAAAGAAAGTAAAGCATAATACTCGCCTCCTGTCTTTAACCCCTTAAGGACCAGGCTGTGTTTTACCTTTTGTACCATTGGGACCGAGGCTGTTTTAACACTTTTGTGGTGTTCGTGTTTAGATGTAATTTTCTCTTCACTCATTTAGTGAACCCACACAAATTATATGTTGTTTTTTTCAGGACAAGAAGGGCTTTCTTCAGATACCATTGTTTTAATCATATTATCTAATTTCCCATAAAAAAATAATAAAATATGATGAAAAATGTAAAAAAATAACTCATTTTCTGACTTTTACCCCAAAAATCTTTTACTCATCCAAAAAAGCTAATGAAAAAAACTACTAAATATATTCTACTATTTGTCCTGAGTTTAGAAATACCCAATGTTTTTATGTTTTTTTTGCTTTTTTCTGCACGTTATGGAGCATTAAGTACAAGTAGCGTTTTGCTATTTCAAAACCATTTTTTCCAAATCTGGTAATCTGGTAATTCTTCCCCCCATGTGCCCCCATGTGCCAGATTCGGGTATCTTTGAAGCCGGCCAATGCAATTTACCCCATCAAATCATATATTTTTGAAAACTAGACACCCCAAGGTATTTCAAATGCTACAATTTTAACTCTTTCCATGCACTAATTCTACCATCAGCCTTTGTCAAACTTTGTGGTAGTAATTTATTTTGTGTTTTTTTTTTATCGCTAAAATTGCTCTTCAGGTATGGATTTACAGCTCCTGGTATACATCACTTTCAAACAACACCCCAATATGTGTTCAGCAACATCTCCCGAGTACAGTCATACCCCTCATGCATGAGTTTGTTGGGTTGTTTGGAAGGTAAAACGCACATTTTTTAACTTGGAACTTTTACATCTGGTCATTCTGCCCCCATGTCCTAATAGGACCATCTTTGAAGCCGGCTAATTCAATTTACCCCATCAAACCATATATTTGTGAAAACTAGACACCCCAAGGTATTTCAAATGCTAGTATTTTAACCCTTTCCATGCATGAGATTCTACCACCAGCCTTTGCCACACTTTGTGTTAGTATTTTTTTGGTTTTTTTTTTACACAAATTGTACTTTGGGTATACATTTATAGCTCCAGGTATACGTCACTATCAAACAACACCCTAATATGTGTTCAACAACATCTGTCGAGTACAGTGATACCACCCATGCATGGGTTTGACTGCTGTTTGGGGTTAAAAGGCCACATTTGGGAAGTGCGCTTTTTTTTCCCTATTTTGGTCAGTCTGTGCCTATGCCCTATCTTTGAGCCTGGCCACTACAATTTACCTCATAAAACCATATATTTTTGAAAACTAGACACCCCAAGGTACTTAAAATGGTAGTATTTAACCCTTTCCATGCATCAGATTCTACCACCAGCCTTTGCCACACTTTGTGGTAGTATTTTTTTTGTATTTTTTTTTTCACACAAATTGTACTTTGGGTATAAATTTATAGCTCTAGGTATACGTCACTATCAAACAACACCCTAATATGTGTTCAGGAACATCTCCCGAGTTCAGTCATACCCCACATGTATGGGTTTGTCTGGTGTTTGGGGTTAAAATGCCACATTTTGGAAGTGCGCTTTTTTTTTCCTCATTTCGGTCAGTCTGTGCCTATGCCCTATCTTTGAGCCTGGCCACTCCAATTTACCCCATCAAACCATTCATTTTTTAAAATTAGACACCCCTTGGGTATTTGAAATGCTTTTATTTAAATTTTTCCATGTCAGGATTTTTGGGAAGATACAGCGCTAATTTTAGCACTTGCTCATAATAATAAACTTTATTTTTTTATTTTATTTATTTTACTCTTTTTGGACTTTTTTTTTTTTACATTTTGCTGGAACTGGATAGTTCCTCTAAAGCATAATAATTTTTAAATGTTACCGTGTTTTTTTTTTTTTTTTTATAACTGAATATTTATTGAGATCCGACATAAGAGAAAAACATATACATCAGTCAAGCACCACTGAGGAATGATATAAATGTACAGTACATTTGGACAATATAATCAACATATCCCACATATTGTACAATGTGTATAGACAAAATCCGTAATCCCCACATTGGTAAATTAGACACGTAATATGTCATAAAGATCTCAGTTTTTATGTTTAAAACAGGAGGGGGGAGGGGATGGGAAAAGAAAGGAAGGGAGAGAGAGAGAGAAGAGGGGAAAAGGAAAAAAAAAAAAAAAAAAAAAAAAAAGGGGAAAGCATAACAAAGAGAAGAAGCCAAAGGTCAATCAGGTTTCCAGAGTCGCCTTTCGATACCAGACGGTCCGCAAATCTTTCAGGATAAAACCACTGGGCATAGGACAGAAAGTAGCAGTATAGTACTCGTCCCAGGCAGCCCAAGTATCATGGAAAATATGTGGAGTGTTAGAGGCTGAATGCGCCATCTGTTCGTAAGTACGGGTTGTGGTAAGCGCATACAATACTTCTTGGATCGTGGGAGGGAGTGGGTCCTTCCACCTACGAGCAATGCAAACCTTTGCAGCGATCAAAACATGGCCTAGCAGCTTCCGTAGCGGGGAAGCTAGACACTGAGGGAACATATCTAACAAGGCTATTTCCACCTCAGCTACGACAGGAATATGCAGCAATTCCATTATAAGGTGGAAAACAGCCGTCCAGTATGTTTTGAGCTTAGGGCAGCTCCACCAGACATGGAGCATGGTACCCACTGCTCCACACTGTCTCCAACACAGGGGGGAAGAGGATGGGAACATTTTAGCTAGTCTGGAGGGGACATAATACCACCGGAAAAGGACCTTCCGGTTGGTTTCGAAGTGAGTAGCATTTTTAGAAACCCCTTGAAATGAGGAGAGGGCATGGTACCAAGTTTGAACGTCATATTCTTTACCAAGTTCCCGTTCCCATTGCAGCATAAATGGAAGTTTGTCATCAGACCCATGACCCAACAGAGCCGCATAGCAGACCGAAATAGCACTCGGCACACAAGGAGCCGACAGGCAAAGCCGGACAATCGGAGTAGTAGGACAGGAAGAAGGAAAGACCCTCAGATGGCTTGACAGGGCATGACGTAGCTGGAGATATTTAAAGAAGTCCCGACTAGACAGGGAAAACGTGCATTGTAGGTCCTGAAAAGAGCGTAGGCGACCACAAGAGAGTAAATGGGAAACTGAAACAATACCACTTTGTATCCAATTATCTAGATGAACGTGAGGGATAAGAAGTTTGAGAGAAGATAACGGGGCGTATTCACTGAGATGGGTAGGAAACTGCAATTTAGAGTTATACTTGTCCCATAAAGCCAACGAGAGTGATGTCGTGGGCAGAACATCTGGTATGGGAGGTCTACAAGACTTGGGGAGCCATAAAAAATCTCGTACCGTAAATGGAGCAGTAAACAAGGATTCATGATCCACCCATGCCACTTTAGACGGATCTGAAAAGAGAAGAAGGGTCTGGGCCAGGTGAGACGCAAGATAATAGAATTTGAGATTTGGAATACCCAGTCCACCAAGTAGCTTAGAGCGTTGCAAAACATGGTACGGAAGGCGGGGCCGTTTGTGGAGCCAAAAAAATTTAGACAGTCTAGATTGCATCATGCGAAAAAATCCAGAGGGCAGAACTATGGGCAGAGTCCTATAAAGGTATAGCAATTTAGGGAGCGAATTCATTTTGAAAGAAGCAATACGACCAAGCCAAGAAATCTCCATTTTTGACCATCTATTTAAGTCCTCACAAATTTTATGCCATAAAGGCAGGAAATTGGATTTAAACAGGGAACTCGCCGATTTAGTGATGCGGACTCCTAGATACGTAATAAAGTCCGTACGCCAGGAATAGTGAAAATTACCCGACAGGGCATCTATCACCGAGGACTCATAGCCCAGGTTAAGGGCCTGAGTCTTGTGCCAGTTAACTTTATAATAGGAAAGATTGCCAAAAGAAGTCAGTAACGCATGTAAATTCGGGAGGGAGATTGCCGGGTTAGTAAGTGTCAAAAGAACATCATCCGCGTACAGACAGATCTTAGATTCAATTGAACAAATAGGAAAGCCCGAGATATCAGGGTGATCTCTAATGGCAATTGCCAAAGGCTCCATGGCCAGGGCAAATAAAAGCGGCGAAAGCGGGCACCCCTGTCGAGTGCCGTTACTTATAGTAAATGGCTCTGAAAGAAAGCCAGAGGCACATACTCTCGCCCGTGGCTGGTCATAGAGGACCGCGACAGCATCAACAAACTTGTCAGGTAAGCCAAAGGCCCTCAGCGTAGAGAGCAAGTACCCCCAATGAAGGCGGTCAAATGCTTTCTCCGCGTCCAGAGAAAGCAGCACACACGACCTATTAGTTGACTTCGCAAGATGGGTAATGTTGATGATGCGCCTCGTGTTGTCCGACGGTTGCCGACCCAGGATAAACCCCACCTGATCATTACTAATCAGAGCGGGAAGCATGGTGTTCAGACGATTGGCAAGTAATTTGGAGTAAAGTTTAATGTCTGTGTTCAACAGAGATATTGGTCTATAATTTACTAAATCAGAGGGAGATTTGCCAGGTTTAGGAACAGTGACTACATAAGCCTCTGACATTTCCTTAGGGAGGGGGGTAGAGTCCAAAAAGCCTGAAAAAAGAGCACTTAAACGGGGAGCTAAGATAGATTTAAATTTTTGATAGTAAAGATTAGAAAAGCCATCCGGCCCTGGGGCTTTATGAGATTTGAGACTGGCAATAGTACGCTCTACTTCATCGGACGATGGTGGCGCCACCAAAGCCTCCCATTGATCCCTTGGAAGCCGAGGGATGGGAAGGGAAGAAAGAAAATCAGCAATATCTGCAGTATTGGGTTGAGGTAAATCCGTCTGTAAGCGGAGATTATATAAAGAGGTATAATAATTCGCAAACATATCAGCAATCTCTTTCGGATTATACACCTTCACACCTTGAGGGGTCTGTAAGTAGTGGGTAGTACTAGAAGACGTCTGGAGACGAAGTTTACGAGCTAACAGGGAATCAGCCCGATTCCCCTTCGCATAATACTGCAGATGGAGTCGGCGCAACGCAAGTTCTGTATAATGGAGCTGTAGTTTGTGTAATTCAGCTTTTATCTCTCTAATCTGGTCATGCGTATCTTTGGACCAAGAAGCTTTATTAGAAAGCTCCAAGGACACTAGACGGTCTGAAAGCTCAGAAACCCTGCGCAATCTCTGCTTCTTTTGGGCAGACGCAATTTTAATAAAATGACCCCTTAGGACTGCCTTATGGGCAAGCCAGAGGGTGGAGGGTGAAATCTCCGGAGTGGCATTGGTTTGGAAATAATCGGTGAGGGCATCAGCAATTTCCACACAGACTTCTGACTGTTGTAAGAGGCTTTCATTAAGACGCCACCTAGCTGGTGGTGGCGAGGTGGGGCCATTGACAAGGGAGATCCACACAGGAGCGTGGTCTGACCACGATATATGTCCTATCTCCGCACGCTTAACCAATTGTAGGGTCTCACCATCTACAAGGATCATGTCAATACGAGAATAGCTGGAATGAACATTCGAGTAAAAAGAAAAGTCTTTACCCAAAGGATGCAACACTCGCCATGTATCAAAAAGGGAGTACTGATGGAGTAAATCTTGGAATTTTGTCCCTTGGTCTGTCAACGCTTTCAAGTATTTAGAAGACAATCTAGCAGAGCAATCCAAGGAAGGAGCAGATACAAGGTTAAAATCTCCTCCAACAATCACCCTACCCTGTCGCAACCGGTGAAGTTTAGTAAATACATGGTCACAAAAAGCAGTCTGACCGGTGTTAGGAACATAAAGATTCATAATAGTATATGGTGTACCGTCAGACAATAAGGTAGCGGCCCCTCGGGTCACGGGTCTGAGACGTTAGTTGAAATTGAACTTGATTACTAATGAGTATGGCCACTCCCATAGTCTTGTTAGCAGCTCGTGCATGGTATTCCAGGGGATAGTACTTAGATGCCAACAGTCGCGCCTGAGATTTAGCCAGGTGGGTTTCCTGAATCAGCACCACAGTAGCTTTACGGGTTTTAAGCTCTTGAAATAACATTCTACGTTTGTGCGGGGTATTCAATCCCCGAGCGTTAATAGAGAGGCAGGTAATCTGCATCCTGGTAAAAGAGCAGTAACAACTGGACAGTAACCTTCCGACCAAAGCAACTTAAAACAGAGAGAGAAGAGAAGAAGAAAAAAAAAAAAAAAAAAAAAGGAAGAGGGAGGGGGGGGCAGAAAGGGAGGGACAACAAGGGAGGTAATGAGAGTTGCAAAAGCACTTCAAGAAACACCCAGTCTGTGCACACAACTAATGGTTATACAGAACGATGTGTTCAAGAAATAGATGAAACCGTATAGGGGGACAAAGAAACCAGCAGTAGCTAGGACTTGCTGGCACACAGGCGAAACAGAAATCATGTAACTGAGAAATCCCCGGACATAGGGAAGCTAGAACAGCAGAATCAGGGAAGAACCCCGAGGAACAATAGACGTACAATAAAAGTAAACTCTTTTATGGACCTCATATGGAGATGAGAATGTACGCAACAATGCCTTGTAAAAGAGCCGACATATAAACAGTACAGAAATAGGTAATACAATCACTCAGCAACCTAATAAGTAGTTGTGTTGAATGTGGACTGAAAAAAAAACAAAAAAAAAAAAACAACAATAATAATCATAAACATCGTAAGAAAACAGACAGAAGAATCTAAGGCTCTCATAACAACATCGGAGTATTCTACTCAGAGTATATAAAATAGAAGAAACCCAGATGTGCGCAGTACATAAGCGTCGTAAGGGTGTGTGTGACAGACAATAAGACCCCCACATAACAGGTAGTAAAATATGTATGAAAGTTTCGGTAAACAAAAACATGTGTATCTGTAGTGCATATCCATTGCAGAGATAAGCCCCCTGTGGGGCAGAAAGTACAATAAGATAAAGAGAGAGAACAGACGGTAGAATCTAAGGCACACAGACCCACCAAGGGGTATTCTCGTCTCAGAGCATATAATACATAAGAAACCTAGATGTGTGTCGGACTTAGGTGTGGTATAGAGTCTTGCGACAGATAGCAAGTCCCGCACATAACAGGTAGTAGAACATTTATGAAATTATCAGTAAACAAAAACATGTGTGTCTGTAGTGCATATCAATCGCATAAATAAGCCATCTGGGAAACAGAAAGTACAGTTCTCATATGACAGGTAGAAAACCGAGTGTAGATAAAACAGTTTAACACCCGCCCCGAAACGAGCAGGACATATACCAAACTGTCCGCCAAACGAGAACATGTGCGGTAACAGCGTACCGCCACTGAGAGAAAAACACTGTCTAAAATCTGATGCCCCCATAGGGTAAACCCAGCAATGTGTATAAATAATAATAATAAAAAAAAAAAAAAAAAAAGACAAGACACAATAATAATCCTAAAAAAGATAGAGTGAGAAAACAGACAGTGGAATCTAAGGCACACATGACCATCGAGGAGTATTCCCCTCAGAGCATATAATACTTAAGAAACTCAGATGTGTGCATTGCATAGGCGTCGTATAAGTTTGCGTGACAGATAGCAAGTCCCGCACATAACAAGGTAGTAGAACATATGTGAAATTATCAATAAACAAAAACGTGTGTTTGTAGTGCATATCCATCGCAGAAACAAGGCATATTATGGGGCAGAGTGGCATATAGGGAGGTATAAGGCATTTCAGGAGGCAGAGTGCTCTATTAAATGCCCCCTTAACGCCACTCCAGAAATGCCCTATGCCCCCATTTAACACACACACACACCCTATACCCCCATTTAACTAACACACACACACACTCTCTCTCTCCCCCCACCCTCTCTCACCCCCCTTCCCCCTCTCTCACCCCCCTTCCCCCTCTCTCAGCCCTCTCTTACCGGTGCTTCCAGCCGGGGCAGCGGGTTGACGTCGCCTTCGGCTGCAGCCGGAAGGAGGTGGAGTTGGCAGCGGGGGTTTGTATGCGTCCGTCGCGTATACTTTCCCCGGCTGTCAGAGATTAGAGTTCCCCGCACCGGTGCGGCACCGGTGCGGGGAACTCTGATCTCTGACAGTCGGGGAAGGTCTACGCGACGGACGCAGACAACCCCCGCTGCTAGCCACACCTCCTTCCGGCTGCAGCGGACGTTGTCTATGCGGATCGCGTAGACGTCAACCCGCTGCCCCGGCAATCCAGCAGGAAGCCCCGGTAAGTGTGTGTATGATGGGGGGGGGTGAGACAGGAGGATCCAGGTCCCCTGCAGCGGTGCGGGGGATCTGGATCTTAGTCTCCTAATCAGACCTCTATTTGAGGTCTGATTAGAAGACGACCCCAATTAGAAGACGAGGGGTATTTTTCAGAGCATTTGCTCTGAAAAAAACCTTGTCTTATAATCGAGCAAATACGGTATGTTGCATTTTATACAGCAACATACCCATAGGGATGGCCCCTGGGGAACTTGCTCCAAGAGTGTCTACATTTTGCAAGTGGCATTATCCAACAACAGGAGGCGAATATTTGCATCATCTTCTTTACTAAAACCCCCAGCAGCAAAGAAATGGTTAACATAAGGAAAACAAAGACCCAATAAGAAATGAGCTGTGTCCATAAATAGCCCCTTAGAACTGTCCACTACCTCTTTTTTGATGTGCTGAACAGGTAGCACACGATCCTTTCCAACATCCGGAACCGCTACAGGCAATGAAACAGGAGGCTTCATATATGCAATCTGGACCAATCGGCAGCAGACAGAATATCAGCGAGAGAACCGCCTTACTCCAGAGCCGCCGCGCTCCAGACCGTATGGGCACCAAAAAACCCATCCACACTAGCTAAGCGAAGGATCCATTTGATCCACCTTGCCACAGTGGGAACTGAAACAGGCTTAAAAGGACTAACACATGAAATGACCAAAGGACTCGGAGACTAAGAGCGCAAAGCCGCCGTTACCGAAAGGTAACTACGGCAACAGCGTGCCACACAGAAAGGAGGATGGTCAGGAAAATAAGGGTATGACACCAATAAGGAATAAGATTTAGTTCTACGAGCAATAG
Source organism: Spea bombifrons (assembly GCF_027358695.1). Taxonomy (NCBI): domain Eukaryota; kingdom Metazoa; phylum Chordata; class Amphibia; order Anura; family Pelobatidae; genus Spea; species Spea bombifrons. Next base: position 21,820,174 of record NC_071093.1, read on the forward strand.
AAACAACACCACCATCAGGAGAAAAAGTGAATGAATCCGTACCAAAAGCCATAAACCATAATCCGTACCAAAAGCCATACACCCTCCGACCCCCTCCGAAAGGAAAGCAGACAAAACAAAAGCGCCAAAAAGTTGGAAGCGAGAGGGAGTCATTATGCATGAGCAGCGGAAGCGGCCGAGCCACATTGATAGACCGGTACGACTTACCTTCCGAAAACAGGAACCAGGACCATTACCACAGGTGCCGTAAAGGGATCAACTTGTTGTTGGCGTCCTCCATAACGGTGCAATCAACAGGATCGAGACCTGCTGACTGCGAACTCGATGGAGGGTCCGACGTATCATGGAGAATGGGGGAAAGCTTCTGACACACCTCATTCTCTAGAGGACATTGCAGCCAAAAACGCAGGAACTGGGCGATGTAGGAGGCCGGAGTCCACTCCGAAGACCTAGGCGCGTCAAACATGGGGGGCCCCGCAGAGTCTAGGATTTCCTCAGCAAGCCCAGGAGCAGAAGGCTGAGAGTCCCCCAGGCCTGTTTCACGGACGAAACCAGACAGCTCCACAGGTGAAGTAGGACTGGAACCCTCTGCATGATACTCATCCAACACCTCATAATCCTTAGCGTGGCTCTCCAACTCCGCCCTGGAGGTCGATGGATACGCCAAAGCCAGAGAATGGGCCTTTTAAATGGAGCATTGCCCTTAACTGAGATGTCAGCCTCAGTTAACTGCCGTTTACGAGGACGCGCCTCAGCGGGGATAGGCTGTGACCCCTCAGAGTCTGAGCCCTCGAGACGCGCCGACACAGCAGAGGGTGGTACAGTCTGACCAAGGGTGGAACGGTCCAAGAAAGAGACTCCAGCAGAGCAGATCTCTGCCATGCCTGAAGGGCAGCGGGCATGGGAAGGTCATTATCAGACATGATTGCTTCAGCTATCTGAAAACCTGCAATGAAACAGCGTTGGTGACAAGCATAGGCGGGGGTCACCTGCTGGCGCAAATGAGGGTCACTCAGAAGGCCAGGATCCCATGCTAGAAGCTGGTCCAAAATACTTAGGGGGTCACCCTAAAGGGGCGACCCCACACACCCCTAAGTGGAGTGGAGACTCTACAATATACACGTGGCCTAGACCACGACAATTGCCAAACTGCCAGGGTAGTGTCATAAGGCAGGCATGCTGTACTACATATATACAGTGTACAGCCTATATAACAGTGTAAATTTGCTGTTCCCTTAAAAATAACTCAACACACAGCCATTGTCTAAACCTTGGCAACAAAAGTGAGTACACCCCAAAGTGGAAATGTCTAATTGGGCCCAATTAGCCATTTCCCCTCCTCTGTGTCATGTGACTCGTTACTGTTACAAGGTCTCAGGTGTGAATGGGGAGCAGGTGTGTTAAATTTGGTGTTATCACTTTCACACTCACACTGGAAGTTCAACATGGCACTTCATGGCAAAGAACTCTCTGAGGATCTGAAAGAAAGGATTGTTGCTCTACATAAAGATGGTCTAGGCTAAAGGAGATTGCCAAGATGCTGAAACTGAGCCGCAGCACGGTGGGCAAGACCATACCGCAGTTTCACAGGACAGGTTCCACTCAGAATAGGCCTCACCATGATCGATCAAAGAAGTTGAGTGCACGTGCTCAGCGTCATATCCAGAGGTTGTCTTTGGGAAATAGATGTGTAAGTGCTGCCAGCATTGCTGCAGAGGTTGAAGGGGTGGGGGGTCAGCCTTTCAGTGCTCAAGACCATATGCCGCACACTGCTAAAATTGGTCTGCATGACAGAAGGAAGCCTCTTCTAAAGATGATGTTTGCTGAAGACAAGCAGACTAAGGGCATGGATTACTGGAACCATGGATTACTGGAACCATGCCCTGTGGTCCCATGAGACCAAGATAAACTTAAACACAGATGGTGTTAAGCGTGTGTGGCGGCAACCAGGTGAAGAGTACAAAGACAAGTGTGTCTTGCCTACAGTTAAGCATGGTGGTTACGGTTTATTGAGGGAACCATGAATGCCAACTTGTACTGTGACATACTGAAGCAGAGCATGGCCCCCTCCCTTCAGAGACTGGGCCTCAGGGCAGTATTCCAACATGATAACGACCCCAAACACACCTCCAAGACGACCACTGCCTTGCTAAAGAAACTGAGAGTAAAGGTGATGGACTGGCCAAGCATGTCTCCAGAGCTAAACCCTATTGAGCATCTATGGGGCATCTTCAAACGGAAGGTGGGGAACGCAAGCTCACTGATGTCGTCATGGGGGAATGGAAGAGGACTCCAGTGGCAACCTGTGAAGCTCTGGTGAACTCCATGCCCAAGAGGCATGCCAAAGGCAGTGCTGGAAAATAATATATACCTATATGTATATGTCTGATACCATTTTAAGGACTCTGCTGTGGTCTGTTAATTAACCCTTGCTCTGCTGATTATTTTGCTTTATGACTACCAGACTTGGCTTGACCCCTGGCTTGTCTTTTGTTGCTGCTGATGTAGATCACATTTTAAAGTATTATGTGTGACCCTATTCCAATCGCCTTACTAATTTCTATTTATTTGGTATCTATGCTGTACAATATCTGTATTAGCAGGCATGAACAATAACCAAACTAAATAATTTGAGTGACTAAAACATACATATTCTTTGCTGTGTTGTCTGTTTAAAGGGGCACATTCGTTGAATTCCGAAATGGGATGCTAAATGTTTCGCCTATTGGAAGGAACTGCACTCAGGATGAACGTGATGAATTCTATGAATTGGATAAAGTAAGTACAGTTCATTTGATCAAACTCAGCACCATTGTCACACATATTGCACAGGTTTGAGTATGAGACTAAGTATTTTTGAGAACAGCAGATTTTTGAAAATGGTAGAACAAACATATTTAACCCATAGAGTGTACTATTATGTCCTAATGATTGTGTGCTAAGTGACCATGAAGACATAATAGCACATCCTCTGTTTTTATTATTTTTAATATATACATTGGCAGGGATGTTTCCTTGCCTTACCTGAATATCTGTCTGGCCTGTTTCATAGTATTTCACCACACAGAGTACCGGCAGATTTACTGTTACAGGCTCCTGAAGCTCCTTCCTACAGTTCACTATGAGGAAAATTAATATCTACTTTGTGTGTGGGATTACATTTTGATGGATCATACTAACTAAGAGGAGCTAGTATGGATACAAAACAAGGATTACTAGGATTCACAGGATAGGATATTGCTGAAGTTTCCCTGTTTCTGCTGACTAACAGGACTGGGTCCTGCCAAACTCATAATGTGTGGTAATTATATTTTCTCTGATATATGGTAGTTATATATATATATAGTTATATATTCTCATAGAGCAGTTATCAGCGCTAATTTTACATTGTTATACTGCTTACTGGGGAGCTGAATCTGTGGAAAGAAGAAGGGTCATCAATAACGTGAAAAAGTGAAAAATTGTATAAATACTTTCCAAACAAGTACTGCCGCTGCCCAATCAACACTCCTCAAAAATGTTCAGGATACAAGTACATATAGGGAAAAATAAAAATAAAACACAATACTGTAATATATTAAGATACTAATAATATTGTGTGATAGAGTTGCACTTGCAAGTTAAAACGTCATAAGAAGCTCATCAAAGTTGAAAAGTGGCAAGGTTTCTTTATTTCTTCCTTTAAAATCTATAAAACAGATAAAAGCCCAAATGGTGCAGTATCTTCTTGTATATCTTTAATATAAAAGCCAAATAACTTACAAAAAGTTGGCATAACAAGGAAGTTATGCATATGCGCTTTATTGGGGAGAAATCCCAATGGAATCCGGATGATGGTAAGCATCTGTTGTTTCTTCAATATCTCAACGCGTTTCGCCCAACCAGATATATTGGCTTCCTCAGGAGAAAATATTTAAAATGTCAAAGTACATGAAAATAAAATCCAATGGAGTTCTGCAGAGTCTTTATGCCTTCATGCCGCTGTTCCTTTTTGTAGTTCTTGTTGTACGTGACGTCCTTCCGTTCCGTCCTTCCGAGGTTGTATGTGTTCGGGGACATCTGTTACATCGAGAGGAGGATCTGTCAAATCCATGTCCCCGCTTGCTCTTGTTAATAAAGTTCAATAGGAAGTTCATCCTCATATTGTGATCGGGAGAGGGGGATGATTTCATATATTCGGATTTTATTGGTTGTCCTCTATCTATTGTCCTACCTCTTACCCACGATATGTTAACTAATGAGGAACTTGAACAGATGAAAAACGGAGCAGCGGAACAACAGAAAAGGAATTAAATTAAAAGTACTGTAGAATAATTATTTATATTATTCTCTTTACATTACAAAGGAGGGATTTCTGATATAACCGAATAATGTAGAGACGTATCATTTATAAGAATAGAAGCAAATCGTGCAAGTGGATGGTTCTTCTCCAGAGCGATATGAAATAAACTTACAGAGGAATCTTTATATCTCAATCATGTATAAGTAAACTTGGATAAATATATAGCTTGTAGATAAAAATATGTCGCTTATGATATATAGTGTTGTGTCCAAGTGTGAAAGAAGTGAATAAAATTGATAATTAAATGGAAAAAAATATATATATATATCTATATCTATATATATATATAATATATCTCCAGATATGGGTTTATGCATTAGTTGATAAATGTCAATATATCAAGTTCTATATTAAGACCCCCTTTTTAAAAGTTTGAAACTTGTAAATCTACTCAGTTTCTCTTTTGGATAATGCCTGTTTTATATCTCCTCCTCGCCAATGGGGTGATACTAAATCTATCCCTATGACCCGAAATCCTGGAAAGGAAAACATTTTACAGTTATTACAGTGCCTGGGGACACTATGTTTCAAATTCTTATCACGTATTCCTCCTAAATGTTCCAAGCCTCTTATCTTCAATTGCGTCCAATATTGTGTCCTGCATTTACATTCTAGAAGGTAGATGACATTTGTAGACCTACAGTGTATGAAGTGTTTAATTTCATATTCTTTTTTAGTTATTGTACATTTAAATGATGTGGTTTTTTCCTCTGAAGGTTACATGTTTTGAATAATTTACATTGCCCACAGCGGTGAAAACCAGGAGTCTTCTGTGATAAAAAATGATTTTCTACATTTTCTATTACTGGGAGAGCACTGGGGGCTATGATGGTTTTTAGGTTTCCTGGAAATATATATATTTGACGCAAAATGACACAACTCATAGAAGTAGAAAAATAGAAGATGAAAAATGCCCCTCGTCTTATAATCGGGGTCATCTTATAATCAGACCCCAAATAGGTCTGACTATGAGACTATGAGACTAAGATCCAGATTCCCCACAGCGCTGCAGGGGACCTGGATCCTCCTGTCTGGTAACCCCCCCAACTTACCCGTGCTTCTGACTCCCTGGTGCTTCTGACTCCCTGGTGTAGTCGGGGCAGCGGGTAGACGTCTACGCGATTCACGTAGACAACTTCCGCTGCAGCCGGATGGAGGTGCGGTTAGCAGCGGGGATGGAGACAACCCCCGCTGCTAATGGCACCTCCTTCCGGCTGCAGCGGAAGTTGCCTACATGAATCCTGTAGACGTCTAACCGCTGCCCCGACTACACACCAGGGAGTCAGAAGCACCAGTAAGTTGGGGGGGGGTTAAATGGGGGGCATAAGGCATTTTTGTAGGCAGAGTGCTCTATATGCCTTTTAACCCCCATAATGCCACTCTGCTCCAGATATGCATTTTAACCCGCGTAATGCCACTCTGCCTCCAGAAATGTCTTATACCTCCCTATATACCACTCTGCCCCATGATATGCCTTTTAACCCCCTTAATGCCAAAGTGGCATATAGGGGTATAAGACATTTCTGGAGGCAGAGTGGCACATAGGGGGTCAAAAGGCATATCAGTGGCACACAAGCTATATATTTATCCAATTTCACATATACATGATTGAGATATAAAGATTCCTCTGTAAGTTTATTTCATATCGCTCTGGAGAAGAACCATCCACTTGCACGATTTGCTTCTATTCTTATAAATGGAACGTCTCTACGTTATTCGGTTAAAATCCCTCCTTTGTAATGTAAAGCGAATAATATAAACAATTATCCTACGGTATTTTAAATTTTATCCCTTTTCGGTAGTTCCGCTGCTCCGTTTTTCATCTGTTCGAGTTCCTCATTAGTTAACGTATCGTGGGTAAGAGGAAGGACAATAGATAGAGGACAACCAATGAAATCACCCCCCCCGATCTCAATATGAGGATGAACTTTCTATTGAACTTTATTAACAAGAGCAAGCGGGGACATGGATTCGACAGATCCTCCTCTCGATGTAACAGACGCCCCCACGCATACAACCTCGGAAGGAGGGAAGGACGTCACGTACAACAAGAACTACAAAAATGGAACAGTGGCATGAAAACATACAGACTCTGCAGAACTCCATTGGATTTTATTTTCACGTACTTTGACATTTTAAATATTTTCTCCTGAGGAAGCCAATATATCTGACGAAACGCATTGAGATATTGATAAACAACAGATGCTTACCATCATCTGGATTACATTGTTATTTCTCTCCATTTAAGCGCATATGCATAGCTTCCTTTTATGCCAACTTTTTTGTAAGTTATTCGGCTTTTATATTAAAGATATACAAGAAGATACTGTACTGCTGACTCGGAGCATTAGGACGGCAGCAATGACGCTAGGGGAACAGTTTGTGTAACCAAAGTATCCTCTGTCTTCACATTTTCAAATGAAAGGCTGAGAGGCCTGAAACAATGGGACATTGTCCTTGTGATAACAGAAAACCTCAGGGTCCCTATGTCTAAAAGTTCACAACCACTCGACTGTTTCCCAAAAGTGCTCAACTGATTACTGCTTACTCAAGTGTGTGTTTTTCTTTCTTTTAATATCCATTTATGTTTAACAAGTGATTCTAAATGTACTCCCCTTAAATACTATACATCTGTTTGGTTCAAGGCATCACACATGATGGGGTGTCCTGGACTGGGGGGACATGTTATTAGGGAGATCGATTAATCGATCCTTGTGTGGAAGCTGGTAAACAACATCGCCTCAATGGTGTCGCTGTCAGCGACACCATTGAGGCTTAGGAGGCGATCGTTGATACCAGTAGAATCGTTAGTATTGTTGAAATATGTCTAGCCCATATACTAAATTCAAATGTCTGCCCGTCCATCTCCTAACTTTATTGGCTGTCTCTACAGAAATAAACTACTCGATAAATAAATACGTATTTCACAGAATCACAATACTTTAGGAGATGGAGGTACAAACCATCACAACTCTTACCCTTAAATTTTAAAATTGACATAATCAATTTCCTGACCAAAAAAGGGGAGGCAACTGTCACGACCGCTCACACCAAGGCACTCACCACAGAAGTTCTTCCGCCCAGAAGATCACTACCAAAGGATGCCCTTGGCAGTAGTAAACCAGGACTAAGTTGATCCCAACAGTGGGGAGGCCAGGTGTAAGCGGATATATAAAGGTATGCATTGAATATGCAAGGTGCAGAAATCAGCGTAGTACAGGATCCAAAAACGAACTCAGCAGTGCAGGGGTCAACATGATCAGGATAGCCAGGTCCGTACACAAAACGGGTAGTCGTACAAGCCAGGAGTCAATCTCAGAGCGGGTAGTCAGACGAGCCAAACTGGTTACCAGATAATACAGGCAGAGATAGAAAATCGCTAGAAAGAAAAAGCAGTCAGGCAAGCGAAGGGTCAAAATATCCAGGATTAAGACTTCAGCAAACAATACGCTACAAAGACCACAACAGGGTAACTGAATAGAGCGTTTCTGGGTTTTTAAACCCGGAGCCCATCTCAAGCTCTGCCCCCAATCACGTCACTACAGTTCAGACGGCCATCCTGCCTCCATCCCTGCATAGCCGCGCCCCCCTCATTCCTGACAGGTGGACCTCTGGCGAGCCGTGAGCAGGTAATTATAGCATTCTGAGGGTCTCTGCTCCATCGAGCATGCAGGTGCCGAATAATAGAAAGACCCCCAGACCTTTCCGTTCGTCCCAGATGTCGGCGGATGGACATATGACCGTCGGCATCAGAGATTCTCAGGGTCTCCCCCGATGGCTGGCTTGCCCGTACTCGTCTGGGACCGGGGGAGTGACAGCAACCACCTGTAGGCCAAATACTGAAAGTAAAGCCATGCTCGTTCAAATCCTGATCACATGGGATATACAATCCTACTTACAGGTATTGTGTTTTGTCAAATTCTCTTTATTATAGAAAGGAATGCGACAAATAATTTACACATGTTGACAATACAAATGTAATAGTTACAGAAATGGAGTAATATCCTCTAGTAGGGGAGTATTACTCTATTTTTTATAACTGTCTTAATTTTATATATGACGTGGAAAGTGTTCTTTGATGTTTTTCTGTCCTATTGTACTATTTTCAGCACTTTATTAAAACAAATGAAATAGCTGATCTTACATTAAACCTTATAAGTTTGAGACAACCTAAAGGACTAATCACAATAATTCCTTTTTTTGTCCTTGTGATGCGTCTGATTTCTCTGTACTGGATCCTAACTGTTGAAAGCTGCTGTATATCCTTCAAACAGTAGTCCGTTCAAATCCATTTCAACATTAAATTAATTAGTAGAAATGAATATCGGAGCCAAATTTATGTTTTATAACTAGAAAATATAAAGCTTTATCACATAGAGCTGCTTAACATGTAGATTTCCAGCTGTTACCAAACCACAACTCCCATGATTTCCAGCTGACAAAATAACCAAAATAGTTAGACCATATTGTTTTGAGATATGAGTGAAAAGTGCCATTACTCATCAAGAATACAGGTAAGCGGTAACATTTGGTGTAGAAAGATGAGGTGGAGGCAAAGGCCAGTGCTACCTAAAGGCAAGGAAGGCGCCCGCTTAGAGCGCACGCAGCCTCTGGGCACCACCTTTGCGGCGAGCTAGCCTACCGCGTGCTGGAGGAGCAAAGCCGGTCATTGATCTCCCTGTAACCACCGCTGCTCCAGAAGCAGGGCCCCAAAGTCACTGATGTGTGTCTTGGCTCAGGACAGGAGAGAGTAGGAGAATCCAGAAGTCAAGCCGAGATCAATACCAAAAAATGAACACGTAAGAGGACCTCTGACTATTTAAAAAAAAAAAAATATATATATATATATATATATATATATATATATATATATATATATATATATATAAAAATACAAAAAATAAAAATTTTAATATATAAAAAAGATACAAATGTTTAAAAAAAGCCTTACATCCCATTGCCCTAGCACAACATCTACCCAGTATAACCCTCCTGCCCCCGTTCACAACCCCTAAACCCGTTAAGCCATAAGCATAAAAATTCTACAAAAAATGTGCACCTTATAGTATGTTCCCTATAAGTGCTGGGAAGCTATGGAAAATCTATATAAATTAGCTATTTCTGAAATCAGGACACCTGAATTGATAAACTTGGAGGGGATTTTCCACCACTTTACCTAATTTTATGAGGATTCAGAAAGCTCTACAATATGTAGTTTGCATGGGTACACTATTCGCAGGAAAAGAGAATAATTGCTGAACCGACATAGCGCAAAAATGGTAAAAATTGCTCCGGGGCGTGAGGTACCAAAAACCCCTGGGATTGAAGGGATTAAAACAGATATCCACAGCCATATTGCATATGGCGGACGTTGACACCTTGGGAAGGAATCTCACTGGGCCTCTGCTTCAGTTTTTGGTGTTGCTGAATGCCACAGCATCGAAGATTTTTTTAAAATGTGATATCCTGGGAGTTGTGCCCCAATAGCAGCCAGAAAAAGAAAAACTGCTCAACAAAAGTATATATTTTTTGAAAGATGACATTCCAAAGTGTTTTATTTGGGGCATTTTAATACTTTTTATTTAACCATTTTAGTGCCAGTCTGTCCTAAACATTGCAGTAAAATTTCATTTTTTTTTTCATTTTTAACAAACCCATTCAATCCAAACACAGTATTTCAGTATTTTTTTCTCCTGGGTACATAAAATGACTGAAACAACTTGTGATTTGTATTTAGAAACACCCCCCGAGTACAGGAATACCCCATATACATGGGTAGGGCATGTCCCTTTGGCACTGCGGGTTCAAAATTAGAACATGCGCATTTCAGTTTTAAAACATGGAATTTTGACAGATCAGTTTGTTGGGTCGGGTCTCATCTGAGACACGTAGACGTCCCATATTTCCTTTTAACCCCCTAAAACTATATATTTCCTAAAACTAGACAGCTCAGGGAATCTAGTTAGGGGCATATTGGCCTGTCCCATGCAACTGATTCCACACCGGCGCCTTCCAAATTTAGTCTAACACAAAAGAAAAAAAAATTCACATCCATTTTGTGGTTTCACCATGATTATTTTTCTGAATAGATGTGTGAAAAAACAAAATGGGCCTTGTTTTGTGTTCAGTAACACCCCCCCCCCAAGTACAGAGATACCCCACATGCATAGCTAAGTCATGTTTCTCAGACATTGTCAAAACTGGAACATGCGCATTTCAATTTTTAAACTTTTAGGCCGCTGAAATTGATCAGGGAGGCCGATCAATAATCAACGACTTAAAATGTCACTGACAAGTGATCAGTTAATAATTATGTATTTTTTTTTATTAATAATTTGTGTTTTTTCATAATTACCCTAAATGACCCCTCTCTCTTTGTAGGGCAAGGTCATCCAGGGGCTGCCATAATGATCAGATCGCTCATATTGGCCAGGACTGATCTGATCATCATCAGCCCAGCATTTGACCTGGAAGCACCCTGGACTTATATATATATATATATATATATATATATATATATATATATATATATATTTTAACTCCATTGAAGCACAGCATTGACTGATATTTAGTCCCCACAAGCTTGTGGTGCTGTGATGTAGGGCTGCAACAACTAATCGATAATAGTTGAATCGATTATTATCGATTATAAAATGAGGGTTTTTTTCAGAGCAAACACTCTGAAAAATACCCCTCATTATATAATCCGTTTAGTCTGACTCACAGCAGCAGCTCCTACTTACCAGTCCCTCCCTGTAATCACTGTGACAACTGGCCCCGCCCCTTCCTTCTCCCAGAAGGCCAGAACCACATGGCTGTGACACTCATCTAACTGTAAGTATAAAATTAATATTTGGGCTACTGAAAGTTAGGGGGTTAATTTAGGGGCAGTTATGGTTAATGGGGTGTTTAGGGTTAATTTAGGGGCAGTTATGATTAATGGGGTGTTTAGGGTTAATTTAGGAGCAGCTGTGGTTAATGGGGTGTTTGGGGTTAATTTAGGGGCTGTTGTGGTTGACAGGGTCTTTAGGGTTAATTTAGGGGATGCTGTGGTTAATGGGGTGTTTAGGGTTAATTTCGAGGCAGTTATGGTTAATGGGGTGTTTAGGGTTAATTTAGGGGATGCTGTGGTTGATGGGGTGTTTAGGGTTAATTTAGCGGTAGTTATGGTTAATGGGGTGTTTAGGGTTAATTTAATGATGAGGACTGAGGGTTAATTTGATTAATTTAATAAAGTTAACTTAAGGTGCAGTTAGAGATAAAGGGGGGCAAACTAAGGGGAATCTAAATCCTGGGGGCAGTGAAGATTAACCCAGTACTTATTTAGAAAAGTATGGTGTCAGTGTGATGTGAACAGGTCTGTGACTCTCTGGGGGGACTATGAGATATCGGGGGTATAAGGCATATCTGGGGAGGACAGAGTGACATATCTGGGGGTATAAGGCATATACATTATATAAGGCATATGTGGGGAGGGCAGTGTGGCATGTCTGGGGAGGACGGAGTGGTGTATCAGGGTGTATAAGGCATATCTGGGGCCACAGTGGCATATCTGGGGTAGAGTGGAGTGGCATATGTAGGGAGGGCAGCGTGGCATGTCTGGGGAGGATGGAGTGGTGTATCAGGGGGTATAAGGCGTATCAGGCACAGTGGCATATGTGGGGGTGGAGTGGCATATGTGGGAGGCAGCGTGGCAGTGGCATATTTTGGAGGCAGCGTGGAGTGGCATATGTGGGGGTACAGTGGAGTGGCATATGTGGGAGGCAGCGTGGAGTGGCATATGTGGGAGGCAGCGTGGCATGTGGGAGGCAGCGTGGAGTGGCATATGTGGGAGGCAGCGTGGAGTGGTATATGTGGGAGTCAGCATGGAGTGGTATATGTGGGAGGCAGCGTGGAGCGGTATATGTGGGAGGCAGCGTGGAGTGGCATATGTGGGAGGCAGCATGGCAAGCCTGGGCTCAAATGTGCATAAATTGGGGGGGCTGGTTGGGAAATAAAGACAAGAAATGCATTTTATCAAAGTGTTTTTTATTCTGCTGTTTGTATTTAACATCGTTTGTTTATTAAATTATTTTAAATAAATGAAAAATTTACATTCATTTTTTTTATCTGATTAATCGATTAATCGACAAAATAATCGGCCAACTAATCGATTATGAAAATAATCGTTAGTTGCAGCCCTACTGTGATGGAGTCATACACAATCGTGGCATTGAAGGGGTCAATTGAGCAAGGGAAGGGGTTATTTTGCGTTAAGCAAAATAAGTTGCAATTTAAAATTGGCGTCTACCCACTGTGCTGTTAAACTAAGCATGCTTGTTGAGTTTACATCTGAGCTCCAAATATCTGTGGTAAAACTTAAAGCTGGGATATCTGTGATCATGAGCTCATGAATGTGTTTTGCAATATGCTCAAACATTTCGGGTAGACAGGTTTGAGCAAAAAAGCATCTGCTTGGCAGTGTGTAACTTGGCTCGATATGTTCTATGAGCCTACGGAATCCAATGTCCTCCACAACAGAGAATGGCTGGTCATCTAAGGCAATAAATTCCATGACTTTTTCCGTGATGCCATGTGCTTTGGCACTATCACTAGCAAATTTCTGTGGCAACAGATGGTGTTGGAGTAGCTTTGTTACATTAATGTACTCTGTATGTTGAATTGGATGTCGTGTTTTCAGGTGGTGTATCAAACCTGTCGTAGAAAAGCTCCTAGGCACTGTATCTCCTCTCGAAATTTCTGCTGAACAAACATTGCAGATTGCATGTAGTTGTAAGGGATATTGTAACCACAAACACTTATTGTTGGAATAAATAGGACGTGGACTTTTAATTTAGCTTTTTTTTTTTTTTTTTTTTTTTTTTTTTTTGCATTCCAGCAGGATTTTCTTTTTATTTAAAGAAGCACTCATGAACTTTTCAACTTTACATTGAACTCTATTGCTGACCTCTAATTGAACCCTACCTCCTATCCCCACCACCCCTTGCTTATTTAGGCAGCAAGGCTTTACAAATTTGATGTCCTTATCCAAAACTTGGAAATATTTCCACACCGCTGACAGGTTTCTATTGGGCAGACTGGATGGGCCAAATGGTTCTTATCTGCCGTCACTTTCCATGTTTCTATGAATGCCCTTTGCTGGGTAGTGCAGTGATAACAGCAAGAGCGAATCTGAAAAAAGTACATGCTGGAATGTGGAATCTGAGTATGATAGGATCACACACAATAAGTATGAGGTGATTTTACAGGACCTAGTGTAACCTATGATGAACACTCTGTTCCCTTATAATTAACTTTTACGCAAGGATGACAACATCCTTAGAATATTGTTTACTAAACACCAGGATGACATCAAAGACCAAACACCTTCCCCATCTTTTCGCAAACATGAACCTTTATTGGAAGTTTCAGGCTTTTGGGATAGGATCACAATCCTGTCATGCCCAGGTTCCAGCATGTACTGGCTGCCTGGGCATGATAGGAGTGTGATCCTATCCCAAAAGCGATCCAGAACTTCCAATAAGGTTCATGTTCATGAACGGAACTATTAAATTTGAACAGGTGAGGAAACCAGGATGCAGGGAATAAGGTATCGGTCTCTTTAGTGTTCCCAACAGGTAAGGAGGACTCCTGGGAAGGAGCAGAGTTGACAGCACAGTGGAACAGATACCATAGTCCAGTTATCAGGCAGAGAATAGTCAGGCGATCCGGGTCAGGAGCAGAGAGGTCAACGAGGTCAATATACATGCCATGGTCGGCAACAGGCATCCAGCAGAGAACACCAGTAAGAGGTACGTATACAGCTTAGTCGTTAGAACAACTGAGCACTGAACAGGTATCAGTGCTCAGTTTTTAAACCAGCCGCCATTTCTAGAACCCTCCCCCAACCGTGACGACGTCCAATGGACCGTGTGGGATTGGAAGGGGGGCGTGGCGTGCAGCGTCCTTCAGTTTGCGGCGGTTCCTTCTTGTGAAGCGCCTTGTATGAGGACACAGCGGCGCTGCAGAGACCTTGATGGGGTAAGTGCCGAGTACCCACTACCCGCGGGTACTCGGGAGATGTACTGCGAACACGAGCGCAACGCCACGAGCACCCAGGCGACGCATCCCGGACGGGACCGTGACGCCGTGGGTACTCAGGCAACACGCTCCGTACGAGATTGCGGTGCAGCGGGTACTTAGGCGACGCGCTCCGAACGGGAGCGTGACGCCGCAAGCACCCCAGCGATGCGCTCCGGACAGGACCGTGACAGGAACATTTCTATCATACCCAGAGTCTAACACGTACTGACTGCCTTAACATGTTAGGGCTGTGATTGCTAACATCAATTGCTAACAGCTAACATCAATCACACTCGTATCATGCCCAGGCAGCCAGTACATGCTAGAGCCTGGGCATGATAGGAGTGTGATCATATCCAACAAGCCTATCCCCACATTTCATATACATGGTGTCATTCAATCACTCTGACTGCTATAATGCCCAGGCATTATAGGAGTTTAATTGCCATTATTAATCATAATTTTATATTTATATATTTTCATATACATGGTGTCTTGGCATGATAGGAGCGTGATTGCTGACTGTTAACAATTACACTTCCATGCCCAGGCAGCCCAAAAGCAATCCAGAGCTTCCAATAAAGGTTCATGTTCATGAACACAACACTCCTATCATGCCCAGAGTCCAGCATGTATTGGCTGCCTGAACATGTTAGGGCTGTGATTGCTAAGAGCAACTGCTAACAGCTAACATCAATCACACTCATATAATGACCAGGCAGCCAGTACATGCTGGAACCTGGGCATGATAGGAGTGCGATTGATGTTAGCTGTTAGGAGCATGGTTGCTAACAATTGCTATCATGCTCAGGCAGCCAGTACATGTTGGATCCTGGGTATCATAGGAGTGTAATTGCTGTTAGCAACCACACTCCTATCATGTCAAGTCAGCCAGTACATGCTGGAATCTGGATATAGCAAAAAAAACAAAGTTAGGAGTAGCTCCAGACCTGAAGTGTAGTGATCTCTCTCCCAATGGGTGCTGAAGCCTGCGGGATACGGTGCAGAAATCCACTAGGTACAATGCATCAGAGGTTGCCAGTTGACACCAAGGAATAGAGAGGAAGCATCCGTTGTAAAATATATCAAAATTTTATCAAATCCATAGACCATAAAATCAAAACAAGAGGTACATAAACAGGCACAGGGTAGAAACACAGGGTAGATGCTTAACATGTTTCGCACGAGGAAGTGCTTAACCATAAGCAGCCTGCTCTATAACCAAATACACAACCTTTATATAAAAAAAAAAACAAATAAAAGCATTTAACCCCTTAAGGACAATACTGTTTCTTACTCGTAGTATATTGTGGGACAATGGCTCTTTTAAAATGTCCATCAAGTTCAACCCTTCTACCTAACCTTCCTATTCTTGATCCAAAAGAAGGGAAAAAACCCTAATTAAGCTACTTCGAACTCTGCCATCAGGGGGGGAAACAATTCCTTCTTGACTCCAAGAGGCAATCGGATTTCTTCTTGGATCAAGAAGCTCAAAATTCTATTTATATCCTTGTATGTCATGCTTTTCTAAGAAAATATCGAGGCCCCTTTTGAAGGTATCTAATGTATTGGATAACACCACCTCCCTTGGAAGTGAATTCCATACCTTTATTGTCCTCACTGTAAAGAATCCCTTCCTTTTGTGGTTTGTTTATCTACAGTACAGATACTAAGAAGAATAAAGAGTTCTTATTGATGAGCATCTTTCCAAGTTATCTTTCACCTATATTTGAACTTATTACACTATTATTTGTGTTTTGATTTTCTCTACATGTTCATGCGCCCCTCTCTTTGATATACTGCAAAGAAGAAACATCAAGATTAGTCTGAATTACCCGGCCTAATCAGCAAAAACTGTGACATGGCTCTCAAAGAAGAGGACTGAGGACAGACCCCTGAGGCACTCCAATTAATATCTGCGTATAGGCTGAGAAACAACCATTCACAACAACCCTCTGCGTTCTATCTTTTAGCCAATTTCTGATCCACATACAGACATTTGCCCCAAGCCTATTTCTGTTAATTTAGAGTAGCCTTTTATGCAGAACCGCATCTGCCTTGCGCCAATCTAATGGAACAATGCCCGAGCTGAAATAATCCCTAAAGATTAGTAATAATGGTTGGGCCAGAGTTAGGCTTAACTCCTTCAGTACCCTTGGGTGTATACCATCCGGTCCAGGGGCCTTGTCTACCTTAACAGTATTTAATTGCTTGAGCACTTTTTCTTGTGTCAGCCAATCCCGTGTTTGCTGCAACGGTTCCTTAAAATTAGCCAGCAGGGGCTCTGTCATTGGCTCTTCCTTGGTATAAACAGAAGGAAATAAAGCTTTTAAGGTGTCGGCTTTCTCTCTGTCCTCACTAACCATATTTCCAGTTTCAGATAATGTACCAACATTCTCTACCTTTAACTTTTTACCATTTACATACTGTTTAGCTGTGATTTTCTTCTTTCTCATTTCATGCTCCCACACATATTATATATTGTTTTTTGCAGGACAATAAGGGCTTTCTTTAGATACTATTATTTTTATCATATCTAATTTACTATAAAAAATGATAAAATAATGGTGATTTTTTGTTAAAAATTACCTTTTCTCACTTTTTAAACAAAAAACCTTTACTCATCTGCACAAACTAATGAAAAAACCTGCTAAATAGATTGTACTATTTGTCCTGAGTTTAGAAATACCCAATGTTTTTATGGGGTTTTTTTTGCTTTTTTTCTGCATGTTATGGGGCAATAAGTACCAGTAGCGTTTTGCTATTTCAAAACCATTTTTTCCCCAAAGCTGGTCATTCTGCCCTATGTGCTATTTCGGGTATCTTTGAAGCCGGCCAATGAAATTTACCCCATCAAACCATATATTTTTAAAAACTAGACACCCCAAGGTATTTCAAATGCTGGTATTTTAACCATTTCCATGCACTTGCTCTACCATTAGGCTTTGACAAACTTTATGGTAGTAAATATTTTTTTTGTATTTTTTTCACACACTGTACTCCAGGTATAAATTTACAGCTCCTGGTATATGTCCATGTCAAACAACACCCCAATATGTGTTCAGCAACATCTTGTGAGCGCAGTGATACCCCGCATGCATGGGTTTGTTGGGTTATTTGGGAGGTAAAAGGCCGCCTTTGTGAGGTATATATTTTTATTGCCATTTAGACATCTGATCCTACTGCCCCCATGTTCCATATTTGGGACATCTTTCAACCTGGCCAATTCGATTTACCCCATCAACTCATACATTTTTTAAAACTAGACACCCCATGGGCATTTATAATGCCAATATTTTAACTCTTTTTATGCAGGAATTTTTGTGAAGATAAAGAATTGTAGGGCTTGCTCATTAAAAACGTATTTACTTTTTTATGGTGACAGTGGGTATTTTTACATGTTACCATATTTTTTTTTTATTATTTTTAAACATTTTTGAACATTATTTTTTTTTTTTTAATTTTCAACCTATGTTAAGTTGGATAAAGAATGATTCTAACCAGTATAACAGCGAACTTCATATTGCGAGTTAAGGCCCTGAGGAATTGTCTGATCTTGGAAGCTAAGCAGCGTCAGACCTGGTTAGTACCTGGATGGGCGACTGCCTGGAAATACCAGGTGTTGTAAGCTTTTGTTTTTGTGCTGTATTTAATATTATTAAACCCCTTAATGACAAAGCCTGTACGGGCTAAAAATGCATTGTTTTCAATGGGTTTAGGGACCCCCCATTGTCCTTAAGGGGTTAACTTGATTTTTGCTTTTACTTTATGCATTACTCCCTTATAAAACGCTTGCAACAATTGTATTGATTTGTTTCATGATAATAGCATTTTGCTGTATAGCTGCTCTATAGTTTTTTGTCCTTTCAATGTTTCCCTTATCTTTGCATGGTTTGGGATATAAAGGGTGTCATTGTTTTGTGGGAGGAGATTTAAACTTAAATCTCTATATGCATTTTCAGTTTCCTCTACAAATGCACTTGTTAAGAGCTATCACTCCCATCCGCTTATCCAATTACACACCTGTTTCATCTTTACTACTTAAATGCTTTTATTTGTTTTTTTGTATATAAAGGTTGTGTGTTTGGTTATAGAGCAGGCTGCTTATGATTACGCACTTCCTCGTGCGAAACTCGTTAAGCATCTAGCCTGTGTTTCTACCCTATGCCTGTTTATGTACCTCTTGTTTTGATTTTATGGTCTATGGACTTGATTACATTTTGATATATTTTACAATGGGTGCTTCCTCTATATATATTCCTCTATATTCCTTGGTGTCAGCTGGCAACCTCTGATCCATGGAATCTGGATATGCCTGGGCATGATAGGAGTGTGTTTTTTAAAACTATATAAAATTATTATTAAAATTGCAGGAACCAAAAGTGTTAAAAGGCCCAAATAAGTACCTGGGAACTCCTCACCATCCATTTGTACTGGATAAAGATAACATCAGAGCTCAGCAGATGAATGAGATAGAACCTTATCTGATGGGATTGGGAGTACCTTAGTACACTTAAAAAAGTAATCATACACTGGACTCCCGAAGCCACAATTTAGTGCCACTAATCCTTTTTTATAAGACATGCTGACTGAAATAGAGTAAATAACAAAACCTTTACTTTTCCTCTCACTGATTTCTGAGCCTCTGAAGTGATTACAAATTCAGAAGGGCGTTCTATCTCTGGAAAAGTAAAAATTAAATGTGTTCAATTTATTCCTACAGAAAGTAAAGTGCCAGGAAACAGATAACCAAATACACGCCAGGCTCTGCCACACCGACACCCAAACACACACACACAGGACAGGCTCTGCCACACTGAAGCATTTTCTACACTGCTTTGTCATTAATTGCCCCTTTTGTATTGATGTCCCAACCAGGCCCCTTTACTATTGATTGTGCATTAATGCCCCCACACTCTTGTGTATTGATTTATGTGATGCTCCAGCCAACCCCCTCCCTTGTTTGATGCCCCCACCCCTTTTTAATTGGTTAATGTGATGCCCTCACTGCCAGGTGTATTA
Source organism: Spea bombifrons (assembly GCF_027358695.1). Classification (NCBI taxonomy): domain Eukaryota; kingdom Metazoa; phylum Chordata; class Amphibia; order Anura; family Pelobatidae; genus Spea; species Spea bombifrons. The sequence continues at coordinate 21,839,600 of NC_071093.1, forward strand.
CCCCCAGCCACCCTCCTCCCTTGAATATGGGTCTGCTTTCCTATAACCCCTAACTATTTTTTGGTAATACTCACATTTTTGTTTTTTCTTTTTTCCTGCTCTCGTCCGATGTGACGACCCTCTCCTTGTCACAAGGAACACCTTCTGTGAGCCCGCCCCCTTGAACCTCACGTCTTCAAAGTGGCCACCCGGCCGCGAAGTTCAAAGCAGCCGTTGTGCAGCTGTAAGACCGCCTCCGCTGGCAGCCTAATGAAGTTAAAGCGGCCTGCAGAAATTTCCCGGTATCCCAGTCCAGACCTGAGTGTGATTGCTGTTAGCAATCATATATATTTAATATAGCAATCACACTCCTATCATGCACAAGCAGCCAATACATGCACATCACTTACAGCCTCCCTGTGCCCTGCCCCCCCACTTACACACCCATGCTATCACACACATATTAATTAATTTACTCATTCACAAACATTCATTCCCTCATTCACGCATACTGGTTCATACACTCTCCCCCACCCTTACCTGAACTGCAGATCTTCCAGTGCCATTCGCAGACTTCCGAAGGGGCAGCCCTTTCCTTCTGCGTTGCTCGCACTCTGTGTGAACTTCTCTTGTCGGGACAGGGAAACAGGAACGGAGCAAAGTCATGTGAAGTGATGTACATTCACGTGACTCTGCTGGGTTCCTGCGTCCCCTCAACAACACAGAGGTAAACAGCAGGGCCCCTGTGCATGATTATTTTCGGACGTTTTTTTTTTTTTTTATTTTGGTATTTTGCCGATTTTTGTGCTATTTTCGGCTGATAGGTTTCGGCCACCGATATATTGGTGCATCCCTATCTGTAATTCAAATTGTTATGTTATATACTACTTGTTATGTCCTGTCTACCCATTGTACAGCGCTACAGAATTTGTTGGCACTATATAAAACAATAAATCATAATAATAATTTACTTCAGTGAGATAATTCCAAATCAAGTTGTTTAAATTGACCTACAGTTCATATTTTAAGCATTTATTTTGCGTATTTGTGTGAAACCTAAGCATTTTCTTTTTTTTTTAGAGGGAACATTTTAGGGACAAGTTTGTAGCGGACTTACAGAAAGAATTTGAAGGAAAAGGACTAACATTTTCAATAGGTATGAAACATTCTTAAATGCGATCATTTTGACAAAAGTTAAAACTAAAATTATTTTAAATGTGTCTTATTAAATGTCTCATGTTTCAATAAAAGGAGGACAGATAAGTTTTGATGTATTCCCCAGAGGCTGGGATAAAACCTACTGCTTGACAATCCTAAAAAATGATGGATTTTCAAAAATATACTTCTTTGGGGATAAAACAGACCAGGTGAGTAATTGCTGTATAAGATGCATTTTCTAGAAGTTCATGCATGTATGATATGATTAGTCATTTTTAGGGCATGTGTCTTAAGTGTTTGGAGCTATTAAGTCATACTTACATTTTTCACAAAATGCTGTGGTGCACAAGTTTTCACAGTTTAAAAAAAGTTCCCATCTGTTCACAACTAAGCCTATTGTCCCATCTGGGTCATTGAATTGACACTCCAGCCATCATGAGTGTGACAGCATTCAAGACCCGTTAAATTTATGTTGTGTCACCTTTGCAAATGCTGGGAGGATTCTACAGGAAACTACCGTATTTGCTCAATTAAAAAGACGACCCCCCAAATCTGAATATTAATTTAGGAATAAAAGAAAAAGCCTGAATATAAGACAACCCTATAGGAAAAAAGTTTTACCAGTAAATGTTAATTCATCTAAACTATTTTTTTTAATAAAAGCTATGATTGAGAAAAATATTTTGGTTTTATTTCCTTCTATTTTCCAACCTGCCGCCCAGTTATGCACATCTGCCCCAGAAATGCCTTATACCATATAGATGCCACTGTGCCCCATGATATGCCTTTTAACCCTATATGCCACTCTGCCTCCAGAAATGCCTTATACCCCTAAATGCCACTCTGGCATTTAGAGGGTTAAAAGGCATATTATGGGGAAGAGTGGCATATATGGGGTGGTTTAAGGCATTCAGGAGGCAGAGTGGCGTATAGAGGGTTAAAAAGGCATTTCTGGAGGCAGAGTGGCATTAAGGGGGTTAAAAGGCATTTCACAGATCACTCTGCCTCCAGAAATGCCTTATGCCCCCCATTTAACACTCCCCCGCCCCCCCAAACCTACCGGTGCTTCTGACTTCCTTGTCATGCAGCCGGGGCAGCGTGAAGTTCCCACGCACTTCCGCTGCAGCCGGAAGGAGGCGTGGCTAGCAGCGGGGGTTGTCTGCGTCCATCGCGCAGACCTTCCCCGTCTGTCAGAGATCAGAGTTCCCCGCACCGGTGCGGCAGACAACCCCCGCTGCTAGCCACACCTCCTTCCTGCTGCAGCGGAAGTTGTCTACACGAATCGCGTAGACATCTACACGCTGCCCCAGCTGCACACCGGGGGCTCAGAAGTACCGGTAAGCGGGGGAGGGGGGACAGGAGGATCCCTGCAGCTGCGGGGGATTTGGGTCTTAGTCGTCTCATAGTCAGACCTATTTGAGGTCTGATTATAAGACGACCCCGATTATAAGACGAGGGGTATTTTTCAGAGCATTTGCTCTTATAATCGAGCAAATACGGTAGTTATCTGAAAACAAATGGACAAACAACTAAATGAAAAACTTGTCTGGAACATTTTTGGTCCATTTGCACAAGTCTACTATGTTATATTGTTGGTGCTACAAGCCACATTAAGTTATTTTTGACAAAAGATAAATGGTCCCCTACCTTTGTACTTTTGGTTTGATGAGAGAGGGAGTGGAGTTTAGGAAGGGTCATGCTAGTTTTGCCACAGATCCTCAGTCCTTCTTTCTCTGCTACAAAACCCCAGAAGGTATAGGTCATTTTAATAAACACATTTAAAAATGATAAAATAGTAAAATTACAAATAATAGTTTGTTAAAATTCACCTTTTTTAATTTGTGTTTCTTCTTTAGGGTGGAAATGACTATGAAATCTATAATGACACCAGAACAATTGGACATTCAGTGACATCTCCAGAAGAGACACAGAGAATCTGTAGAGAGTTATTTTTGCAGTGAAGAGTCTATGTTTACTATAAGGATTTTCTGGATATAATATCATCCTCTTATATTAATAAAATCCTTCATTGTATACTAATATGTGGAAATCATTTTTAAGCCAGATTTTATTTTGTTTTTAGTTTAACAATAGCTGCATATTGTAAGGGAGCAGACAGACACAGAAAATAGAAAATATTAAGGCCCCTTTATTAAGGCAAAGGCAAGGTAACAAAATCGTGATCCCCAAAATAAGACAGATTCAGTAGCCAAAGACGGTAATCAGTCCAGCCGGGGTAGGAGGACCGAGATCAGCAAAGTCAAGGTAGGGATGTTGAGGAACAGTAGCCAGAAGGAAAGTCAGGCGAAGCCAGGTATACACAGGAACACAGGATACTAAGGAACGCACTTGGTAGCCGGAACAAACAAGGAGGAAATAAGCCTTAGCTGTTAAATAGCCTGAAAGGCAAAGACAGGTGGATAACCGTGGTAACAGAGATTGAAAGGCAGTTGATTAAACTTCAGCTGAGTAAGTCTGCCATAGTGAAGAAAAAGGCTACTTGTTAGGCATCAGTTGAGTAACCCTGACAGTACCCCACTATTATCAACTCCACATGGCCCGGGGAAGGGTCCAGTCTTCTGAGGAAATCGGGCATGGAATGAAGGGAGGGGACATAGACATCAGAGGCTGCATATTGTAAGGGAGCAGACAGACACAGAAAATAGAAAATATTAAGGCAAAGGCAAGGTAACAAAATCATGATCTCCAAAATAAGACAGATTCAGTAGCCAAAGACAGTAATCAGTCCAGCCGGGGTAGGAGGACCGAGATCAGCAAAGTCAAGGTAGGGATGTTGAGGAACAGGAGCCAGAAGGAAAGTCAGGCGAAGCCAGGTATACACAGGAACACAGGATACTAAGGAACGCACTTGGTAGCCGGAACAAACAAGGAGGAGACAAGCCTTAGCTGTTAAATAGCCTGAAAGGCAAAGACAGGTGGATAACCGTGGTAACAGATTGAAAGGTTTTTCTCGACTGTAACCCTTCCAGTGGACCAGATACTGGAGGTGCCCATAAAATATTTGAGAATCAATGATGGCAAGAACCTAATTTTCCTCATGGTTGTCTACAGTGACAGAATAAGGATGAGGCGTGGTTGTGGTGAATCAGTTTCACCCAGGGGTTTCAACAGGCATACATGTAAGACGTTGATAAGCATGTTAGGAGGGAGGTCCAGGGAGTGAGCTACAGGTTTAAACTCTGGATGATACAGAAGGAACCCACGTATCGAGGGACCCGTTTTTTACTTTTTTGGGATGGCACACGGAGGTGAAGATTGAGTTAAAACCCTCTCCTCTACCTGGTAAAAGAGTGTGGGTAGGCATTGATGGTTGGCCTGGAGCGTTCTATAGCCTCCTGGATTTGCACCCAAGTAGATTGGGTTTGCTGGAGATGGTCTTCCAAAGCCGGGACCCCTAGTGCCATTTTGATGGGTTCACACCTTTCCTCCCATGTAATGTCTTAAAAAGAGGTTATTCTCCACCCTAAGTGATAAGTTACCACATTTCAATTTTATACATGTGGATAGGTCTCACATTCAATAGATGAAATCGTGAGTACAATTATAAGAAAGGACTGAGAATATGCATAAAAAATAAAAATAAACATACCAGTCAGTCTCGATATGAAGTCTAGCTTCAGTCTCTGGGTCTGCCCCAGATTATAAACAAAGACCTGCATATATATATAAGGTTTTGTAACTAGACCTGCGTATAGCTACCTCAAAAAGAGTACTAACGGTCAGAAAAACTCAGAAGAGTATCAGGAGACGAAAATCAATAAGGCCAAGCTGTTGATCATTTTTACAGAATAGCAAAACCATTCTCATCTTAAAACATAAAAAAATCTTATGTAACAGAAACTACTAGTACTGCGTAGTTAAATCCTTTTTTTTTTTTTTCAATTCTCCGTTTATTGCACATTTGGTAAAAAAAAACAGTACAAAATCACAGTAACAAGGGTAACAAATGTCATCTTGTACCTACAGGCAAAGGTCATGTAACATCTTATACAATAATGATGCCGTTGATGGTAACAGAACAGTACATATTGTAACGACCCTGATCCATAGATGAGCATATAAAGCAAACCAAGAGCATAGTCCATGAATGAGGTGGGAGTGATGTATGCGCGACCTAGAATATACCAAAGAGAAAGGGAACATACATGGCTAAAGATAATATGCAGAGATGGCGAGTAGGCCGATGTATAACGCGAGTCGGGACCGTCCTCGAGTCCCGAAACAGGAGTGTAGATTAAGCGATCTGGCTCCGAAAATTGGTAAAGGATCAGGACGCTACAAATGGAAGTACATAGTGGGTACATATATAGCTGAATAATACATCACAAAAAGAATAAACGGAGGAAAACATGTAAGACGCATACCTATACATTTTGAGAAGAGACGACCCAAGAGGCCCATTACAAGAGTGAGGTCTACAGTATCTTGTAGAAAAGGGGTCAGTAAGGCTCCAAATAACCGAACATAACAATCGAGGTTCAGCAGTAAACCCACATATAGAAGTGTATCAGTGTGAGGTGTGCAAATGAACAAAAGAGCAAAAGATCAGTATGGCCTCTAATACATCAGAGAAGACAAACAGGCAGGGGGAGTATGTCAAATTACGCCTAGACAGCCAGCGGATTCCTTTCCAGCTTGAAAACCAGTAAGAGGAGTAGAATACGTGAAAAATAATGATGAATTGGGACTTCCCTTTTATATATATGGAAAACACAGCTGATCTCTCTGACAGCCGGGGAATGTCTGCGCGATGCACGCAGACAACCCCCGCTGCTAGCCACGCATCCTTCCGGCTGCAGCGTGAGTCTACACACCGGGGACTCTGAAGTACCGGTAAGTGGGGGCGGAGGGGTTGAGACAGGAGGATCCAGATCCCCTGCAGCTGCGGGACATCTGGATATTAGTCGTCTCATAGTCAGACTTTGAGGTCTGATTATAAGACGACCCTGATTATAAGATGAGGGGTATTTTTCAGAGCATTTGAAAAAAACCTCGTCTTATAATCGAGCAAATACAGTATGTCTAATAAGACGAATATAGAAAGGAAATTAAGTAAAATTGAAGAAGAAATCATTCATAATAAAAAGAGGACATTTTTCAGAGATAAGGATGACATGCAGAAAGGAATCCATACTCTTAGAACCACAAATAATCACTATTATGCACCTTATAGAAATAGATGGGAAAGACAGAGACCAAATCACGCAACCCAACACAATAGAAAGACACGATATGAACACAATAGAACTTATCCCAATTTTCCTACACATTCAAGATCACAACTAGAATATGTCAGAACAGGTCCCACTTCACCCATACGATTAAGGACACGATATGATGATCATAAGTCAGCACCCCCCTTATTGGTATCCTCAGAACAAGAAGAACCACTCACCAGACCAAAACGGAATATAGAACAAGAGCAGGTTTTTTTAGACAGGGAGCCATCCCGAAAGGGTGGCACAAAGAGAAAAGATACCCCCCCCACGGAGGGAGGCAATAGAACTAAGAAACCGTTATATCCCCTAGAATAAAGTCCGTGGAAAAAGAGAAGATATCAAAAAGAACAAGAGATCAGAGGGGTAGAGGAAAGGAGAATAAATGCCAACAGATATTAACACCGGAGGAAGAAGGCATCATAAATATATCACAGACACAATTAATACAAAACGAAATTTGCCTCCTTAGGAAAGGTCTTAAATTCGCCCCCGCGAAGGGCCCGAATCAATTCAAGTTATTTTTGGATACACAAAAATACCTGAGAAAACTCACCGTTAAAAGATTTTTCAGTAAATCAGAAAAACCCATTGAATATAGGGATAACACTAATAGCTTATCCCAAAATGGATTTGTCCACACTGACCTTAAACCTAAATCCAAATTTCTTCCGTACAGTGAAAAAGCGAACATATTGGAGTATTCACTGATCTAATTTTAAAAGATATGGAAAAATTAACACCAAAACATAAATCATTTAACCTAAGTAAAGACGAGCAATCAGCCATACTGAATATTAAGGAAAAACATGACATAGTAGTCAAACAAGCGGATAAAGGGGGAGCCATAGTAGTGATGGACTGAACGTACTATATTAAAGAAGCTAATAGAATATTGGGGGACACTATCACATACAAAAAACTAAACAAAGATCCCACGAGTGATTTCAGTATAGTATTATATGAGATACTAGAGGAGGGCTTAAATTCTGGGGTCCTAAATAAGAAAGAATACTCCTATTTGAAGACAGAACACCCCAAAATCCCAGTGTTCTATTTTTTGCCCAAAATACACAAGAACCTGGAAGAACCCTGTGACGGACTTGTCCCTTCAGGCACACCGCTGTGGATATTATACAGCCCAACTACCTGTTCCCCTGGAACCCAGTTTCTATGTTTACCCCTTTTTCATATTGCCCAGAAGCTGCCCTCTGCCGCCCACACCGCCAGGCCCAGTACCAGGACATACAGGTTTTACTTTTGGAACTGCTGGGTGGCTAGAATAGCCTCCTGCCCCACTATGTGTACCAGACAGGATTATCTCCACAGGGTGCCCAGCCAGGGCTCCAGCCTGACTATCGGTGGAAGATATCAGAGGCTAATCCCGTTATCTCCCCTATTGTTCCTGGGAGACCTGAATCCCCCAGCTAAAGGGGGCGGTTATGTTACTCAGATGTCTCATTCTGTGTGTGGATGTGATTATATGGATATATATACCTGTGTCTGTGTACAATAAAGCGTTCTTAATGTTATACCCTACACTGAATCTCGGCTAGTGACTGGGAAACCGGGGAAAGTGTGTTGTCCCAGGCTAAGAGAGCATAAGATAGCAGAGGTAGTCGGTCGAACTAGCCAGCTCCATGACAAACCCCCAGGGAGACCTCTAACTTGCAACACGTCAGAGTACGTAGACCATTTTCTACAAAAGTATGTACCAAATATTCCAGCCTTTTTAAAAGATACCACACATTTACTAAACATTCTTAAAGACATACAGTGGTCTCCCGGGTGGCTATGGGCCACCATGGACGTTTCGTCCCTTTACACCGTTATAAACCATGCACAAGGTATAAAAGCCATTGATAAACACTCTAACTAGAGATTTAGATATGGACTTCAAACAAAAATCATTCATTCTGGACTGTATAGATCATATGTTAAAATACAGCTACTTCTGGTTTGAGGACAAGCTAAGCAAATCTATTCGTAGCAGAGTGGGAGAACAAAACTGTTTGGAATAACAATCCATATGGTGCAGACCTGGTGCTCTGTTAAAGGTACATAGATGATATCCTTATCATCTGGAAAGGAACTGAAGATAGACTACAAGAGTTTATAAAACACATTAACAACAATAACTTTATTTTGAAATTTACCTCCAATATCCAATCAATACAAATTGAGTTCCTGGATGTTGAATTGTTTGTGGAAAACAACCAGATTCTGTCAAGGAATTACACAAAACCCACGGACAGGAATGAGTACATTCATTACATCAGCTGCCACCACCCACAGTGGCTATACAATATCCCTAAAGGACAATACACACGAATAAGAAGGAACTGCTCTAAAGATGATGACTTTAGAAAAAAAGCTGACGAGATAACACAAAAATTCATTTACAAACAATACCCGATAGAAACATTAAAAAGTAGCCTAAAACAAGCTCAAGGAATAAACAGACAACAACTTCTAGATCCCTAGAATAAAAAAACAGACACGAAAAAAGACTACAGTTTTTCTTTTTTCACTAAACACAATACACAAGCCAACCAAATAAAAAGAATACTAAATAGACATTGGCATATATTGAAAAATGACGAGGTTCTTGGGAAAGTCCTGCCGGATAAACCCCAAATCATCTTCAAAAAAACAGGTTCTTTAAAGACTATGCTCGCCCCCAGTGTACTTCCTAAATTAAAACCCAACACAAATTCACACGCATTTCTAGGGGTTAAGCCCAACGGTTTCCACAAATGTGGACGATGCAAAATGTCTGCCCCACTCCCCAAAAAGACTGATCACTTTACAGGACACAAAACAGGTCAGATATACAACATCAAACATTTCATTAATTGTTCGTCTAAAAATTTGATATATTTACTTCAGTGTGGCTGTGGCCTACAATACGTAGGGATGACAACAAGACCTATGAAAGAGAGAATCCTAGAACACCTAGGCAATATTAGAAATAAAAATCTTAAACACAGCGTTCCGAGACACTGTAATACATGCCCTCTTTTTTCATTAGAAACATTTAAAATAATAGGCATCGATTGGGTCCCCAAACATTTGAGAGGAGGTAGTACTGTGGAAAGACTGTCTAAAAAAGAAACAGAGTGGATCTTTAAACTAAAAACCTTTAAAAATGCGGGACTGAACATGGAACTGGACATCCTTGCACACATTTAGGCAGTACCATATATAACAGAAATGTATTTTTACATAGCCCTCTTATCACAATCATTTAAGTATTTAATTTATTTTATTCAATTTTAAACACCCCATACTTACATACAGATTTGCTCCCATCTATTATTACTCTCCATACATAATACTGACCTTTATTTATTTAATTTTCTCTTTAGAATAAACACAAAATAATGACCACCAATATCTTCAATAAATATTTTATTATATTTATAACATAATTACACACCAATTACCTTCAATAAATAATTTATTGCACCCATAATACATTTTTTACACTTTTTACAGTGAAATGGATCTAGGTCCATGGAATTGACACATGAGGAGCATCCGTCATTATCTTTATTGAAATGTTCTGACCCTCTGTCCAACAATATATAAAAAGAATCGATCTATTAGTTTATATACAGATCTAATGCACACTAAAACGTCCTATAGGGACCTCTATCCTATCGGCTCACATCTAATGCATACTAAAATGTCTACAACTTCTTATAGGGACCTCTATCCTATCGACTCTGCACCCCTACTTGGTCTCTGATCACACTAATGTATACACCTTGCGACCGCCCTCTTCGATCCGGCTCCCCTTATGCCAATCATATAAACCGGGGGGATCACCTTCCGAACCCTTCCGATCGGCCCCCTGTTTGTTGTGTCCCGTCCGTCCGCATCTCACGTTCATCCGTTATGCCCGCATAACCTTCAATTAACAAAACATTTACCATGGAATATAAACATCATTATTCTACTTACCTTGCATCCCGTGACCACCAGTTGCATCCCGTGACCACCGATTGAGAGATTCGCCACCCGGGACAGTGATTTCTACACGGACGGCAAATGAATGAAACCCGGAAGTAGACTCGTTTGACGTCAGACGCTGAAAAAAAGATGGCGCCACACATTTAAAAGGACCTCTACAGACGAAGAAAAACACTCCTGATGAAGCCCAATATGGTGAAACGTGTTGAGTGACGACTTTTGGACTTTTTTATTTTATTTTACCAGTACTAGTACTTCTGGTTTTATATATATTATATACTTCTTATTTTATATTTTGAATTATCTTATAGCTGCATCTTCTATTAGATCCAGCATAGTGTTATTCAGTAATAAATACATCTTACATACCTACGTTGTGGACAGTCACTGTATGATATACTGTGCACACAGACAGGACCAGTTTTGTGACCAGGAACCACGGGCTTATTTATACCCTCTTGAGTGTAAGTACTCTTCCACCCTTTGCGTTTTCTGCACTTTAAAACGATAACACACCATTGGATCCCTTGGATATATATTCCCAATGTGGACTCCCATGTGACCCTTGCTACGCATTGAACAACAAAGAAACACTGCGACACGCAGGGCAGATTATATTTAATTATACATCTACACTATATATTTTTTTCTTTTTTCCATTATTACTTTGGATTTTCACTGAATGTAATACCTTGGCGGATTCCTTTCCAGACCAGCCACGTAGGAGCGCCAACGAAACCATTTAAGCTCAATTGTGTGTTCCGTTCCCCGGGCAGACCCCATAAGAACCTCCATCTGATATATGAATTCGGCCTGGTTGACCCAGGCTGTAAAGGAGGGTGGGCTGACCGACTTCCAGTGTCTAGGGAGGATGGTATTGGAGGATGGTATTGGCAGCGTTGATTAGGTGGAAGGTTAGAGACTTTTTATAGCTTGAAAACGAGATGTCGTTATGGTGAAGTAGAATGGACTCGGGGGAGACCTCGAAGTCCGAGTTGGCTATCTCACGGATCGCGTTAGACACTGAGTCCCAGAAAGGACGAATCGCTGGGCACGACCACCATATGTGAAGCACAGCGCCAGCACATAGGCGATATTGAAGGTAAGAATCTTTGAAGGTCAGTGAGGACTCTATACCATCGAGTGATTATCTTAAAGGTAGTTGTTATGAAAATGATTTTCCTAATTTGTGATTTACGTCATAGACAGCAGAATGACAGCAGAATTAATTTAATATAAAGGCTGAACTATTTACCTACTGGTCAATAGTTGTCCTAGGATCCCACCAACAACAACAAAGTTGCTATACAACCTATCCTAGCCTGAGGCGATAACAGCCAGTTCTTGTGTTATTGGTGTTGTTTAGTTACATATAGGCAGAGGCACATTTTGTTTTATTCACATGTGTGTAGGTATAGGATGTGTTAGTGATTCTGGTTTGCATGGTTACAACCGAAATATTGTACACCTTTCAACTGAAAAAACTGTTACTAGTTTACAATTGATACGGTTGCTATTTACATAGCAACCTATCAATACTATAGTAAAAAACACCTTAAAAAGAACCATACACCATGTGCTAGTAGGAACTTCAATCCAGGGCTTGATGGTGCCTGGATCCAGAGGGCTTCACCTGTTTGTAAGCGCCCTGGGTTATAGACCGGAATCCTTCCAACGTTTCATCAAGTAGTCGTTATGACCAACGGAGTTCCACTTGATATTGTTTTGCTGGGTTTCTTCATCATCTCTGTAAGCTGACCATCTACCGAAGCTAAGTATTATTGTTATGTTATTGCAATCTGTTAAGACTGGTGTGTGATTTTAATTCTGCTGATCATTAAAGTATAATTACCGTTCACCACAGTATTTAAGTATTTCTCACCATATGATCGACTGGAATACCTCTTATTATATACCATTTGTATATCAAGATACAGAGTGTATATAGATTAAATAAATTTTATTGTTGTTATTAAGGTTCCCTGATTACCTTAATTAAATAATTTAAAGTTAGAATCAGGCCACAACCACAACAATTGGCGTAGTCGGCAGGACTCACAACAATTGGCGTAGTCGGCAGGATTCACAACAATTGGCGTAGTCGGCAGGATCCACTTGATTGTTGGGAGAATTATTTGTTGTTTTGCAGTAATAATTGCTTGTTGTTACGGTGTGTTAGTTTAAGATGTTTGCTTTGTTTAAAAAGAGATCACCAGCTGTGGGAAGGCAAGAACGGTCTAAGTATGGAACTATTCCTGAGTGGGCTAGTTTCGGTTGTTGGCAGTCTGTAGCTCAAGAGTTGATTAAATATGCCGCCCCAATATACCCTGAGACTGGGACAGAGTTGGGGAACCACGCTTTAAGGTTGAATCTGAGTGTGTATGGTAAAAATGAGCGAAAGGCTGCGAGTGAGACAGGATGGATTATTATGCAGGCACTGCAGAGAGAAGTGCAAAAGAGGTTAGAATTAGAAAATGAGTTAAAATTTGTGCAAGATGAGTTGCTAATGACTAAAGAATGTATGCATAGCAATGCTGCACAGGTTACACAGCTGGAAGATAAGTGTACAACTATAGTTGTTAACAAGATTAATGAAAATAAATTTAGGACCCTTGCAACTTGCAGTAAGAGGGAGGCTGATCATATGCATTGCACAGCTATGAGTAACAAGTCAAATGTAAAGCTACATAAAAGAAATGATGTTGTTGCTGCAGTCAAAGTGTTAGATGAGAAGCAAAGTAATGGTAATCATAAAATGATCCGAAATCACTGCAAAATTATTGCAAAGCCTGTGTCTGTATTAAGCCCTTCGCTTCAGAGACAGTTGTATCAGAGCAGGCTCCTACACAAATTTCAAGGACCCATAGGTAAAAGGGAAGCCTTTAAATGTTTTGCATGTGGTAAAGTAGGACATTTTGCCAGAAATTGCCACTGTCACTCTGTCAAAGGACACCATGTTCAGGAAAGACCCATGGTTGGTAGCTGGAGGCAGGGAGATAAGAGTTGTTTTAATTATGCTAGGTGGGGATCTCAAGGAAGAGGTAATGGTGTTAAGAAAGAATACATCAAGCCTTGGATTCCCTACCATGTTATTAAGGCACAGAAAGAAAGATTTGAAAATGAGCTACAGCGTAAAGTAGCGGTGTATATGAAGGAACTGGACACTATAAAGACAGAAGTGTCCAGAATAAGAGGAATGTTAGGAAACAAAAAGATAGCTAAATCAGAAGAAAACTAGTGTGCTCTTCTAGATTTGTTTTCATTTGTTATAACATATGGTACTAATCTATTTGTACAAAGTATTTGTTTTTCAGAAAAAAAAAGAGATGATACTAAATGAAAAGAAAAGAAAAGAAAAAAGAAAGGAAATAAACCTGTGAGAAGATCGGGATATTAACATGTGTGATTTCTTGCAGGAAATTTACATTTTCAAAATATTAATAGAGGACCTTAATATCTCTTTTTTTTTTTTTTTTTTCTTAAGGATAATCCTCTAAATTCGTTCAGTACAGTCAGGTGGGCCAAATTTCAAATTATTTTTGTTTTATTAGTTTAGGACGCCTGCACTGCCAGCTACAGACTTATTGTTATATTTTTTGTTTGTTGCTGGATTAAATAATTTAAAAGTCATAGATTAGGTGAATTGTTGCCAATATGAGGTTTATATTTTGATCACAGTGGAGAGATGTGATTATGTAACATTATTGTTGGTCTTCAGCATTATATATTTTTGCTGTTCTAGATTTTTGTTTTGTTTTAATTTTTGGTTACAAACAAAATACAGCCTCAATCTGATTTTTCTGAATGGCAACAGACTTTTTATATTTTATTTTATTTAGATTGCATGCTGCCAAGTCATGTAGTCTGACTCTGAATTTAATGGTAGCATTCAATCTCCTTTTTTGTTCTCTCTCCATTTTTATAGAGTTTGTTGAAAATTAATTTTTTCTTAGGGTGGGTACAGAAGTAACCACAACGTTAGTGTTATGGGAAGTCTTAGGATTTTCATATCTGTTATGTATGTATGTATATGTTGTGTATTTTATATGTTTACAATGCCTTAGATGACCATTTTGTAAAGGCGGGTATTAATGCTGAGACAAGAGTGATAAGAGAACCACTAGTAATTTGGGTAAGATAACAATACACCCTTTCTGTGTAGAGTATCTTTTAATTTCCAGAAGCCATGGGCGAATTAACAAAATATCAAACACCCTCAAGGGCTGAAGCACAAACCCACTCCAGCTATACAGGTTTCAGTAAACGTGCACAAACACCTTCATGAGTATCACCACTATATACAATCAATAAACCGAGTTTCTCTCTTGTGTGGTCTCTATAATACACTGTGTAAGTGAACAGCAAAGAGAATGCTGTTGGTGTGAAAATACACCAGATGTCACAGTGGACAGAGGTCAGAGGCCTAAAACAAGGCATGCAATTCACAGGGTTAAATGAACCTATGGTGGGAGCAGTGTTGGTGGCACAGGTACCTAAGAGTGATGGGAGTGAGCGCAAATGGTTGCAGTGATGCCAAGTCTGTGAGGGTAATGAAAGGTTAAAGATATGGCTGAAGGAATTCAAATTATTGGTGAAATATGATAACTGTGAGTGCCTCTACGATTCGGTTAAATTAGGCCTCACAGTGCCCTTAATTTTAAATATCTGTGGTTGTCGGGTCACTTGTGTCTCAGTGAAAACATACAGTCTTTCAACGTACAAAGGGTAAAGGTACTTTATTTATTTGAGAAGGCTCATTTTCTATGTGATTCATTTGCCCTCTAGGTGGGGACTGTAAGAAATGAGGGATGCCTTTAAAATGGGACATTACATATTTCATATATGAATTTACTGGCGAGATACTGAGGAATATCAAATAGCACTGAACGTTGGATATGTGGAGCCATTTCTTTCAGTGAGGAAGGTGGATACCCATTTATCGGTATTCCGTGGACTTTCAAAGACTTGTAATGAACCAGCACAACTGGATTCGGCTGGTACAGAGAAGAGGGAGTGCCACACCCTACTGAGAGACTGCGTATTCTGAATATCCCTAAAGAAGGAACTGTTTGTGTCGCTTCAAGTACAAATGGACATAATGCTACCCAGTTGGGTTATTCCAATTGCAGCTATGTGAATGTTTATTGTAATTTGTGTTATATGAATGGTGCTATATGACGAAAACCAACAGGTGGTTTGTTATGAAAATGATTTTCCTAATTTGTGATTTACGTCATAGACAGCAGAATGACAGCAGAATTAATTTAATATAAAGGCTGAACTATTTACCTACTGGTCAATAGTTGTCCTAGGATCCCACCAACAACAACAAAGTTGCTATACAACCTATCCTAGCCTGAGGCGATAACAGCCAGTTCTTGTGTTATTGGTGTTGTTTAGTTACATATAGGCAGAGGCACATTTTGTTTTATTCACATGTGTGTAGGTATAGGATGTGTTAGTTATTCTGGTTTGCATGGTTACAACCGAAATATTGTACACCTTTCAACTGAAAAAACTGTTACTAGTTTACAATTGATACGGTTGCTATTTACATAGCAACCTATCAATACTATAGTAAAAAACACCTTAAAAAGAACCATACACCATGTGCTAGTAGGAACTTCAATCCAGGGCTTGATGGTGCCTGGATCCAGAGGGCTTCACCTGTTTGTAAGCGCCCTGGGTTATAGACCGGAATCCTTCCAACGTTTCATCAAGTAGTCGTTATGACCAACGGAGTTCCACTTGATATTGTTTTGCTGGGTTTCTTCATCATCTCTGTAAGCTGACCATCTACCGAAGCTAAGTATTATTGTTATGTTATTGCAATCTGTTAAGACTGGTGTGTGATTTTAATTCTGCTGATCATTAAAGTATAATTACCGTTCACCACAGTATTTAAGTATTTCTCACCATATGATCGACTGGAATACCTCTTATTATATACCATTTGTATATCAAGATACAGAGTGTATATAGATTAAATAAATTTTATTGTTGTTATTAAGGTTCCCTGATTACCTTAATTAAATAATTTAAAGTTAGAATCAGGCCACAACCACAACAATTGGCGTAGTCGGCAGGACTCACAACAATTGGCGTAGTCGGCAGGATTCACAACAGTAGTTTCTTGCATCTGGCTAGAAACCGTGCCCTTGTGTGCTATTAGTAGAATCTTGGACCATTCGGCTGGTGAGAATGTATAATTCAAATCTCTTTCCCATAAACTGATGTAATACGCTTGGAAATGGGCTCGGGGGAAACCTGCAGAGCATCCAATTTAGATATCAGGTGGGGGGTTCAGTTGTGTCCAAACAAAATCTCTCAAACTGTGTTAAGGGTCTGGCCGCTTGAGTCAAGTCAACCGAGGAACGTATAAAATGCTTCAGTTGATGATACATGAATTTTAGGAGAAAAGAAGCTGTGTGCCCCGGTTGTAATAATGCATCCAATGTTTTAAGCTCAGCACCCTTCACCACCTGGCACAAATGGAGCAAGGGCGGTCCTGGAAGCAAAAAAGCTGCTAGGTTGCTCGGGGAAAGGCCAGGGGAGAAATCTGGGTTGACGCTCAAAGGGAGCAGAAGACTAGGAGCCCCTGTCAGAACGCCCTCCTTCAGAACTTTCTGAAAGACCCTAAGTGTGGGAATCAGAAAAGGGTGGGCAGGATGAGAGATCTGTCTCACTGGGTCTCGGATCCATGGTAAAGCCGTAATTGGGCAAAGGGAGAAGGATGCCTTCAAAGAGATCCACTGCTTAGAGGGGGCAGAGAGACCATTCAACAACCCTTCGTAAATGGGAAGCCCTCCAGTAAAGTTCCAAATTGGGCAAGCCCATTCCACCCTGTTGTTTCAACCTGGTCAGGTAGGAAAACGACAGCCTAGAGGATTTACCACGCCAAATGTATGTCAAAAAGGCCCTATGACAGCTGCGGAAAAACGATCTGGGAAGTGCGATAGGCAGTGTTTGGAAAAGATATAAAAAACAGGGAAGAAAATTCATTTTTATCGCACTCATCCTGCCGAACCACGAGACATGAGGAAAAGCCCACCGCCTCAGGTCCGACAGCAGAGTGTTGAGGAGAGGATCGAAATTTAAGCTTTGTAATTTGGAGAGGTCATGCGGTATTAACAGTCCTAAATATTTGATGAAGTCATTCTTCCATTTAAATGGGAATTTAAAGCAGATCTGGTGGGTCAGTTGCGGAGATAAGTGGAAACCCATAATTTCAGATTTCAATAAATTAATTTTATAATTTGAGAGGACTAGGAAGCTGTCTAGTTCTGACAAAACCGCAGACAGATTGGGCTGGGTCAGTTAGGGTCAAAAGAATATCATCGGCGAACATAGATAATACATGTGTCTTGGAACCCATTTTCACTCCCGACATGCCCGGGTGTGCCCGAACAGCATTGGCAAAAGGTTCCAAAACTAAAAAGAACAAAAGAGGGGAAAGTGGGCACCCCTGCCTGGTGCCATTGGCGAGAGAGAACCTGTCTGACAAGATCCCATTGAGAGCTATTTGACGCAGGTCAGAAAGCTAGGTCCAAGTCCTATCCTGCCTAGTACTTTAAAAACAAAAGGCCACGACACACGGTCGAACGCCTTTTTGGCATCCATAGAAGCGACGACCATCGGAAGCTTACGGAATTTAGCGTAAGAAATTATGTTGATGACCTTAATGGTATTATCCCTTGCTTCACGTCCCGGGATGAACCCCACCTGCTCGGAGTGTATCAGGGAAGGCAAGAAAGGCTGGAGGCGGTTTGCTAGGATTTTTGAAAATAGTTTAAGATCAACATTTATTAGAGAGATGGGTTGGTAGCTGCTGCATAAATCTAAGTTCCAGCCTGGTTTGGGAAGGACTACTATGTGTGCAGCCAACGAATGGGGGTCAAAAGGGAGACCTCCAGCTATAGCATTAAAAAGGGTAACCAGCTGAGGACCTAAAAGTGAGGAAATTGTTCCTCCAGCAAGGATCTATTATCCCCTGATGCTTAATAAATTTGGATAGGTAGTTGTCAATGGCCAAGTCCAGGCCAGAGTGGGGTCCCCCCAGGTGCGG
This sequence comes from Spea bombifrons, assembly GCF_027358695.1. NCBI lineage: Eukaryota > Metazoa > Chordata > Amphibia > Anura > Pelobatidae > Spea > Spea bombifrons. The sequence goes on from NC_071093.1 coordinate 21,858,014, forward strand.
CAGGTTGTCCAAGGACGTGTAATATTGGCAAAAACACGCAGCTATCCAATCCGATTGGAAGTGCAATCGATTTGTGTGGTCCCTAATGCGCGATATATAGCTCTGGGCACGTTTGGCTCTCAAGGCTCTCGCCAGGAGCTTTCCCGGCTTGTCCCCATACTCGTAGAACAGGCGTTTAGTCAACAGATATTGTGGTTTAATTTTAGTGTCAAGAAGAGACGCTAATCTGGATCTAAGGGTCGAAAGTTTGAGTTGAAGGGAAGGGAGAAGGGTCATCTTATGTCTCACTTCTAGACGCACTATTTATTGCGTAAGCGACAAGATAGCAGCTAAGTTCAACTTCTTCATTGTGGCGCCTAGTTTGATAAGGTGACCGCGGATCACCGCCTTGTGTGCCACCCAGATTACCGGGATAGGCACCCCAAGCGGTTTTTGGTATGTCGAGAGACTTAAGGGACAAAAAGACTGGGGCATGATCGCTTATGGTGGACACACCTATTCTAGCTGAATGCAGGATCGGAAGGTGAAAGTGTGAAATATAAAAGGAGTCAATGCACGTGTATCTGTTGTGGCAAGGGGAGAAGTATGTGTAGTCTCTCCCTTCCGGGTGAAGGGTTCTCCACGCATCCATTAATTGGTTCAATTTGAGTTGTTTAATTACTTTGCGTATCATGGAAAATGGGAGATGTGAGCTGCCCGAGGAGGTATCCATCTTGGGATCTAACACCATATTGAAATCGCCCCCGAGTATGGTTAGACCTTCCTGGAAGTCAGCCACCCTGTTTAAAATTGAGGTGATGAACCGGACGTGTTTTCTGTTTCGTGCCAAATGTTAGCCAACATAATTTTCCGGTGGCCTATATAGCCCTTAATCATAATAGCACGGCCCTCTTCGTCTTTCCATTCTGCTATAGGTTGAAATTGCAGAGATTTGTGTAGTATGATAGCTACCCCCTTGGTTTTAGAGGAAGGGGAGCTGGACAAAAAAGAAAGCGTGTAGTACCTATTTAAAAGGTTAAGTTCCCGATTCGCTCTAAAGTGGGTCTTCTGAATAAACGCAATATGAGATTTGGAGGAGCGTAAAAAGGTCAATAATTTAGTGCGTTGTTGGGGTTTACTGAGGCCTCTAATGTTTAAAGAGACCAAATTCACAAGGTCACGGGCATTGTGCAATACAAAACGGTGAATCAATTCGAAATGCGGCTCCGCTGGACCACAGATAAAAAAAAGTAACAAAAGAAAACAACTTCAACCAAAATGTTACAAATAACATGAATGTGGTGTGATGTGTATAGGGAATCATTTTCCCGAGCAATGGATGGCAAAGCATCACAGAAAAGGTTGAGCAGTGGGACTGCAAGCAGGCCCAAACCACTGCCAATAGTGGACAGGATAGCTCTGTGGGGGGGTACCAAAGCGTGTGCGGTGGGACAGACAAGGTCTGCTGCAGCACCACCGACCGAACAAATATGCATATTGTATATATGTATAATGTGTATTATGGATTGTACTACAATCATGGATAAATGCATAGGGAAGGGTGAATTGTGTGATATGAGAGTATTTGAAAAACGTGTAACAAAAAACATCTATAGCTGGTGGAATGCCAGAACCCGAGGGGATAGGCACATGAGTCGTGAGTCACTGGGGGGCGCAATGAGCGTGCGACCATACATCATGCATACCTCCAGTAACAGTATGCACTGAATGTGTTGCAGATGCGGATGTGTATACACTGTGCTGTATATAGAAAGCACAGGTGTTGGCAGAGAGATGTATGTGCATAAAAATAAAATAAAAAAAATTGACGCGTGTCTGGGCATGGCAGCGGAGATGTATCAATTGAAAAAACAAACATTGAAGTGCGTGTGAGCATTGGGGACTCCCTTTCCAAACACCGAAAAATAGGATCCCGACTGTGCGGGGCTGATGATGTGTAATGCGCGACGTTCATGGTCGCTAAGTGAATGGGAGAAAGGCGTAAGTAGAGCCAGTACCGGGAGTTTAATATGTAAATATCCGCCGCAGTAAGGCGAAAAGTAAAATATAAAGGAAAAATATTAACAGAAAATAGGGATTACAGCATTGCAAAACACAAATCATAACCTCTTACCCTCCAAAAACCAGCGGCGTTCTCAATCAGAGGAGAGGAACAACAAAAAATAAATCGTAAAGAGGTCCATAGGTGCAAGTCTCTTAGCAGGAGTCGTGAAAGTCCCCAGGGATTCCGAGGATCGATGGAGGTAAGCCAAAGAGAGGGTAGATGTAGGTGTCTGATGAGGTTAATCCGCTTCTTCAGCTGAGGTTGTCGCGCGGTTTCTTCTCTTCCTGCGGGGCTTTGGTAGTGACCAAGATCTCGCTGGTTCAGAGAGGGGTTTCTGAAGAGGCGGCGAGGATTCCCAATTTGGCACCGAAGTCTCAGGTAAGTCCAGTTATTGTAAAAAGGATTCCAGCTCGCTATGTTGGTGGAGAGTGAAAATGTCCTTGTCCTTCCGGCCTATTAAAACAAAAGGAAATCCCCACTGGTATGGGATATTAGCCGCCCGTAGCAGGGCTGTGACAGGTTTGAGGATTTTCTCACCATCATACTCCATATTTCCGGACATGCGGCAGGCCTTCAGGATAGCCTCCTTAACCGAGTACTCATGTAGGCAGCATATCACATCTCTTGGTGGAGCGGATGGAGGGCCTTTCGGGCGTAAAGCACGATGAGCCCTGTCCATCTGTATTGGAGCATCAGACGGTTGTTTCAGGAGTTGGTTAAAGATAGATTGCAGTGTAGTGCGAATGTCACCAGCGGAGACCGTTTCAGGTATACCCCGAACTCGAAGATTGTTTCTCCTCCCTCGGTTATCCAAGTCTTCCATCTGGCGGTGTAAGGCTATGAAGGATTCCGAGTGTTCTTGCAAAGTAGTTGAAAGGGTGTCTATTGCGTCATTAGTTTTAGCTTGGTCGTCCTCCAACTTGGCCACTCGATCCCCGACGTGTTTGATGTCTTGTTTAATAGACCCAAGGTTGGCCCGGACATCGTGTAGAGCCTGATCGAGGGCTTTATCTATAACGGAGATTAGGTCGGCCTGCGTTGGAAGGCGTTGAAGTGCTTCCTGCCAGGAGGGCCCCTTGGGCTGTTCATCTTGATGGGTGAGGTCCTGATCAATGGAAGCATCATCCGAGCACTCACTAGCTCTGCTGGATGGGGAAGGCGCCATCTTGGATCCAGTTTCCCGTGCATCCAGATCCAGAGGACCTCGGAAAAAGTCTCACCGAGGGAGCCAGGTGCTTTTCTTGCGAGCTGGATGATCTCGGGGTGCCCCCCGATCGATTAGATTTCCCCATGATGTGAAGTTTAAGTGGTAAGAGTAGATTGTTCGGGTACGGTGTGCAGAGCTACAATCTCAAGCAGCCATCTTGGTCAGACGCTGGCCCCGCCCCCCGCGTAGTTAAATCCTTAACCTTAACTTCTACTGAGACCTGTAACAGTCATTAACCTTAACGTCTACTGAGGCCTGAACGAATCAGGCATCATGGGGTAGGGGGCAGAGAAAGAACTATTATGAGTGAACTCCACCCAGGGTAGCAGGGCCGACCAGTTGTTCTGAAATATAGCATCTCAGAAATTGCTCCAAAGGTTGCTTGGCCTATTCAATTGGGGTGGTAGGCCGAGGAGGAGGAGAGCTGAATACCCATTTGTACAGGAAAGGCCCACCAGAATCTCAACACAATCTGGCTATCCCAATCAGAGATTATAACCTTAGGTAACCCATGTAGCCATGTTTTGAAAAGGACACAATTGGTCTTCTTGAAGAACCGATCGACAACCATAAGGATCACCATGTTAACGTTGGTGCGTGGGAGGTCCACTATAAACTCCATGACAAGATGGGACCATGGTCTCTCTCCACTGAGGATGGGCTGGAGAAGGTCCACTAGAAGGCGTCAGTGTTTTGGTCTGTGCGCAGAATGAGCAGGCAGCTACGGAGGCAGCAACATCCGCATGGAGATCAGACCACCAAAAAAGGCAGGAGACTGACCAAATAAGCTGATTTTTACTGGGATGACTCACTGCTTTAGTATTGTGGTAAATGTTGAGTACCTTTGTGAGGAGATTTACCAGTACAAAACAAGGCCCAGTGGGTGTTTCAGCAGGAGCATCAATTTGTGCGTCTCAGAACGTGGTCAAAACTCAGAGAATTGCCTTGACAGAGCATTGGCATGGATGTTTTTAGTCCCTGGAAGGTAGGCGACCACATAATTATAGTAAAGGGCTTGCCGGTTGTGCACCACAGCAGCAGAGAAGTGGTATTATAAATATACCAAGAGTGCGTTTGTATCTCAACCTGCAGTAAGAAGGGTTTGTGTGTTGTTTTTGTTGACTGTGGTTTTGTTTGTCCTTTTTTGTGTGTAATTAGTTAATGGTGGGGCTTATAATCAGTTAGCTGTGTTGCTCTATATAAAGCAAGTGGCTACACTCACAGAGCTTGCTTATAGTAAGGGCTTGCATTTCTCTTAAGTAACTTATGGTCAGTTTGTGCACCTCAGCAGCTAGTGCAACACAAGAGGTGTAAGAGAAACCAAGGTAAGCTAGATATCGTTTCAATTTCAACACACATCCCTCCATTAAGAATGAGATCTCACTCGGTGCACATCATGCCATATGTATGCATGCTTGGAACAGTAGTTCCTGGTCCATATCGCTGTGGCAAGTGTGAGCAATTGGCTTCTCTGTAAGCTCAGATTGGTGCTCTGAAGAGGCATATTGAAACGTTGAAAGAGATTGACAATCTTGAGAGGAGACTCTTGCTCACTGAGCAGAGTTTAGGTGACGCCCCTAGCAATAAGGGAGGTGGCCAGTCAGAAGGGAGCCAGGCACATAGTTGGGTGACATTTAGACGTGTTTGCAGTGGGGGAGGGAAGAGCAAGAGGGAAGCCAGCCCTTAATATTTCCATCCTGACAAGTTTACCCATTTAAGTGAGCATGTTGGGGAGGCAGACTTAGATGTAGGATTGCTGGAAAAACTGTTCTCCCTAACAGTCGGGAGAGCTGCTCATCAAGTGTACAGGGGATCCAAAAGGAAGGGAAGCACCTCCTTCCAGCTGCAGCGGAAGTTGCCTACGCGAATCGTGTAGACGTCTACCCGCTGCTCGGACAACACACCGGGGAGTCAGAAGCACTGGTAAGTTTGGGGGGGGGGTTCCAGATAGGAGGATCCAGGTCCCCTGCAGCGCTGTGGGGGATCTGGATCTTAGTCTCATAGTCAGACCTCTATTTGAGGTCTGATTATAAGACGACCCCGATTATAAGACGAGGGGTATTTTTCAGATCATTTGCTCTGGAAAAAACCTCGTCTTATAATCGAGTAAATACGGTACTGTGCTGCAGAGGGATCTAGATAGACTGGGGGACTGGGCACACAAATGTCAGATTAAATTTAATGTAGATAAATGTAAAGTTATGCACTTTGGGGTAGGGAATGCATAAGCAACCTACACCCTAAACGGTAGTGAATTAGGGATAACGAGGAATGAGAAAGATTTGGGAATTGTTATAGACAACAAACTAGGCAACAATGTGCAATGTCAGTCAGCAGTGGCTAAGGCCAGTAAAGTATTGTCATGGGGTATCAATTCACGGGATAAAAATATAATTTTGCCTCAGTATAAATCAATGGTAAGGCCACACCTTGAATATGCTGTGCAATTTTGGGCACTTATTCTAAAGAAGGATATCATAGCACTAGAAAGGGTGCAGAGGCGGGCTACAAAATTAATAAAAGGAATGGAGCACTGGAGCACTATAGTTATGAAGAAAGGTTAACAAAGGTTAATGATAGCATTATATAAATATATTCGGGGCCAATACAAACCATTGTGTGGAAATCTGTTCATAAACAGGACTATGCATTGGACACGTGGTCACGCATTTAGACTGGAAGAAAGGAGATTTAGTCTAAGGCAGAGGAAAGGGTTTTTTACAGTAAGGACAATAAGTATGTGGAATTCTCTGCCTGCAGAGGTAGTTTTATCGGAGTCTGTACAGACCTTTAAACAGCAACTGGATGAATACTTGGAAAAACATAATATTCAGGCATATAATCTTTAATTACGGGGAAACAGCTTATTGATCCAAGGAGAAATCTGACTGCCATTTTGGGGTCAAGAAGGATTTTTTTCCCTGGTTAGTGCAACTTGGAAAGAGCCAAACTGGGATTTTTTTGCCTTCTTTTGGATCAACAGCAACAAATTAACAGATATAGGAAAGGCTGAATTTGATGGACGCATGTCTTTTTTCAGCCTATGTAACTATGTAACATACAGGGTAATCTGTTGCTCTGATCACAGCAATCAAATGGTTTGCTGCCTCCCGGGTGCCTGGGGTTCGGCATGTGGCAGACAGAGTTGATAGATTATTGAGAAGAGCTGATGAGGATCCAGCTGTCTTGGTGCACATTGGCACCAATGACATAGTAAGAGGAAGATGGAGAGTCCTAAAAGGTAATTTTAGGAATTTAGGGTGTAAGATTAAGAAAAGAGCCTCCAAGGTAGTAGTATTGGAGATGCTACCTGTGCCATGCGATTAGACAGTGGGCGATTAGGCAGTTTTTTCAATGGTGTCAGAGCACTGGGGTGCCTTTGCTTTAAGGTGCAACTGGACAGTTGGACGATATTTTAAACTAGCAATGGGGGTGGAGCGAATAATAAATACCAGACTAGACAGTATAGAAAGGGAAGGTGTTTTAGTTAGTAACCAAATTGCCCCAGGCCTCTTAACTTTAACAGCTAGTCTGTGCCATCATTGCCCCCACACAAACACTTACACAAATGACACACACTTACTCGCTAACGCACACTCCATCTCACCCCACTTACACAATTACACACCCATGCTCAAACATAAGTACACATGCATGCTCACACATACACAAGTAAACATATATATGCTCACACACAAGTACACACAAGCTTGGCACCTGTTAATCCACCCCATGGCTGCCCGGGTCATGCGATGCACCCACTCGGTGAAGGGCTGACCATTTGCTCGCTGGAGGCCCTGAAATTTCAGCCTGTGAGCCCCCGATGCGGCCAGTGCCAATTACTATCAGCTCACAGGCTGAAATTTCAGAGCCTCCAGCGATGCAAATGGTCAGCCCTTCACCGAGTGGGTGCATCGCATGACCCGGGCAACCATGGGGTGGATTAACAGGTGCCAAGCCTCCTCCATCCCAGATATCCTCCAGCTGATCCTACTGGAACAGTTCTATGACTTGGCCCCTCCAGCGGTAAGAGACTGGGTGCGTGACCGACGACCCCTCATCGCAGAACAGGCAGCAGTTCTAGCGGACCAGTACGTCGAATCCCGGAGGTCTACACCACTGGAGCACTGATTCGGGGCCCGCTATGTACCACTCCCACTTCGGCCAGCTCAGCCCCACCACACAGCACCTCGACCTCCGGCACAACAGCGGACCCCTACCTTTCGGGACAGTAGACCCTCGGGCGTCCATTGCTACGGACACAGAGGGAATGCCCCACTAACCACGCTGCTCGACCGGGAGTGCGCCCACACGCTGTCTGGAGCTGTCCCACTTTTCCCACTTGAGCTGTCTCCACAGGGGCAGTAGGAAGAAGCGAGACATGGAGTTTCCAGCAAAGCCTTTCACTACATCTTTGAGAGTCCTGCGCACGCAGTTGCACACAAAGAAAGGCCTCAGCATGGTGTCTGCACGCCTTTGCCTCCCTTGCCGGGTTCCTTGTACATCACTGCGTGCTTTACGCTAACCATTTTGGAGGCCCAGATGAAGTGAAAACCTGCACGGTTGATGGCTCAGTGAATGGTGACCAGCAAGGGCCAGGCCTGAGCCACGTACTGCAGCACGGGAAGGCGCTCATTGCGCAGCACCAGCACTTTCCCTTCGATGCTAAGGTCTCTGAGGCTCCACAGCCCAAATTTCTGCTTTACTTTAGCGAGTCTCTCCTCCCAGCTTTTCAGGGCCATGCCGTCTCTGCCGAACCAGACTGCTAGGATCTTTAGGAAGTCGGTCTTGATGAGAAACGGGATTGGGTCAGAAGTCAGGTCCCACTGCCCGAACAGCATGGTCTCAGACTTCCTGCAGTTGACCTTTGCATCTGAAGCTTGGCTGAAGTCCTTGCACGTCTGGAGGAGCGCTCTCACTGACCGGCGATCTGCGCAGAAGATGGTTACATCGTCCATGTAGACTTTATCTCCTTCTTGTCACTGCCCAGTGCGGTGATCCCTCTGATCTCTGGATTCCGTTTGATGCACTCAGTGAAGAGCTCTATACAACAAACAAAAAGAGGTGAGAGAGGGCAGCCTTGTCTGACCCCAGAGAGGGCAGGGAAGGGGTCAGTCTTCCAGCCGTTCACCAGCACCAAGCTGTGGATATCAAGGTACATCAGGTTAGCATAAGAACAGAACATCTCCCCCAGCCTGAACCTCCGCAGTACCTGTCCCATAAAACCATGAGACAGTCGATAAAATGCCTTCTCTTGGTCTATGGTGACCAGAGCGGCACGGACGTTGCGGTCCTTGATGTAGTTGATCGTGTCTCTGATGAGGGCCAAGTTGTCCGCGATTCGCCACCCTGGGATGCCGCAGGTCTGGTCGGGGTGGACGATCTGCCCGATTACTTTCTTTAACCTGGTGGCTTAGTACCTTGGCGAGGATCTTGTAGTCCACATTCAGGAGAGAGATGGGACGCCACTTTTTAAGATCACATCTCTCCCCTTTCTGCTTATACAAGATCGTGATCATTCCCTCTCTCAGCCAATACCTGTGCTTCCTATCTATCGCACAGTGTATACACAACCTCATCTGCACCACATTCAGTGCATAATGTTATTGGAGGTATATATGCTATATGATTGCACGCTCATTGCGCCCCCAGTGATTCTTGACTCATGTGCCTATTCTCTTAGGTTCTGGCATTTCGCCGGATATAGCCATGATTTTCACGCACTATCCTAACACACAATCCTTCATTATAGATCTCTCCATGATAGTGACACAATCCATTCTACCCAATACACATATATACGATTTGCATATTTGTTCGGTCGGTGGTGCTGCAGCAGAACTTGTCTGTCCCACCGTACACGCTTTGGTACTGGACAGTGGTTTGGGCCTGCTTGCAGTCCCACCGCTGGACCCTTTATGTGATGCATTGCCATCCATTTCTCGGGAAAATGATTCCCTACACACATCACACCATATTCATGTTGTTTGTTATTTTTTGGCTGCAGTTGTATTGCACAATGCCCCGTGATCTTGTGAATTTGGTCTCTTTAAACATTAGAGGCCTCAATAAACCCCAACAACGTACTAAATTATTGGCCTTTTTGCGCTCCTCCACATCTCATATTGCATTTATTCAGGAGACCCACTTTAGAGCGAATCGGGAATTTAACCTTTTAAATAGATACTACACACTCTCTTTTTTATCCAGCTCTCCTTCCTCTAAAACTAAGGGGGTAGCTATCATACTACACAAATCTCTGCGATTTCGGCCCTTAGCAGAATGGAAAGATGAAGAGGGCCGTGCTATATAGGCCACCAGAAAATTACGTTGGCTAACATTTACGCACCAAACAGGAACCACGCCCGGTTCATCACCTCAATTTTAAACAGGCTGGCCGACTTCCAGGAAGGTCTAACCATACTCGGGGGCGATTTCAATATGGTATTAGATCCCAAGATGGATACCTCCTCGGGCAGCTCACATCTCCCCTTTTCCATGATCCGCAAAGTAATTAAACAACTCAAGTTGAACCAATTAATGGATGCGTGGTGAACCCTCCACCCGGAAGGGAGAGACTACACTTACTTCTCCCCTTGCCACAACAAATACATGCGTATTGACACCTTTTATATCTCACACTTCTACCTTCCGATCCTGCATTCGGCTAGAATAGGTGTGTCCACCATAAGTGATCATGCCCCAGTCTTTTTGTCCCTCAAGTCTCTCGATATACCGAAAACCGCTTGGCACTGGAGACTTAATGAAAGCCTGTTGAGTAACCCTCACCACCTCTCTGACCTATCCTCCCACCTTAGGCATTACTTCATAGACAACACTGAGTCTGAGGTGCCTGTCCCGGTAATCTGGGAGGCGCACAAGGCGGTGATCTGCGGTCACCTTATCAAGCTAGGCGCCACAATGAAAAAGTTGAACTTAAGAGCTATTTTGTCGCTTACGCAACAAATAGCGCGTCTAGATGTGAGACATAAGATGACCCTTCTCCCGTCCCTTCAACTCGAACTTTCGACCCTCAGGTCTAGATTAGCGTCTCTCTTTGACACTAAAATTAAACGACATTATCTGTTGACTAAACGCCTGTTCTACGAGTTTGGGGACAAGCCGGGAAAGCTCTTGACAAGAGCGTTGCGAGCCAAGCGTGCCCAGAGCTACATATCACGCATTAGGGACCACACAAATCGCTTACACTTCTGATCGGATCGGATAGCTGAGTGTTTTCGTCAATATTACACATCCTTGTACAACCTGCTGCGCGCGGGGGGACCCCACTCTGGCCAGGACATAGACTTGGCGACTGATGACTACCTGTCCAAATTTATTACGCACACTCTTTCAGGGGATAATAGATCCTGGTTGGAGGAACCTATCTCTCTGGCCGAGGTTGAATTAGCCATTGAGAACTCCCCTGCTGGCAAGAGCCCGGGCCCGGATGGTCTTACTATCCTATATTATAAAAGAATTTCCTCAATTTTGGGTCCTCAGCTGGTTAAACTTTTTAATGCCATTGCTGGAGGTCTCCCTTTTGACCCCCATTCGTTGACTGCGCACATAGTAGTCCTTCCCAAACCAGGACGGAATTTAGATTTATGCAGCAGCTACCGACCCACCTCTTTAATAAATGTCGATCTCAAATTATTTTCAAAAATCCTAACAAACCGCATCCAGCCTTTCTTGTCTTCTTTGATACACTCGGACCAGGTGGGGTTCGTCCCGGGACGTGAAGCAAGGGATAATACCATTAAGGTCATCAACTTAATTTCTAACGCTAAATTCCGTAAGCTTCCGATGGTCGTCGCTTCTATGGACGCCAAAAAGGCGTATTGTGGCCTTTTCTTTTTAAGGTGCTAGGCAGGATAGGGCTTGGTCCTAGCTTTCTGACCTGTGTCAGAGCTCTTAACACCTCGCCGACTGCTCGCATAGCTCTCAATGGGATCTTTTCAGACAGGTTCTCCCTCGCCAATGGTACCAGGCAGGGGTGCCCGCTTTCCCCTCTCTTGTTCCTTCTAGTTTTGGAACCTTTTGCCAATGCTGTTCGAGCACACCCGGGGCATCTCGGGTGTGAAAGTGGGCTCAAAGACACATGTCTTATCTATGTTCGCTGACGATATTCTTTTGACTCTAACTGACCCAGCCAAATCTCTGTCCGCGGTTTTGGCAGAACTGGATAACTTCCTAGTCCTCTCCAACTATAAAATTAATTAAACAAAATCAGAAATTATGGGTTTCCACTTATCTCTGTAGCTGACTAGCCAGATCTGCTCTAAATTCCCATTTAAATGGAAAAATGACTTCATCAAATATTTGGGACTGTTAATACCGCATGACCTCTCCAAATTACAATGCTTAAACTTTGATCCCCTCCTTTGCTGTCGGATATGAGGCGGTGGGCTTTTCCTCATGTCTCATGGTTCGGCAGGATGAGGATGAATATTCTTCCCCGTTTTTTATATCTTTTCCAAACAGTGCCTGTCGCGCTCCCCAGATCGTTTTTCCGCAGCTGTCACAGAGCCTTTTTGACATACATTTGGCGTGGCAAATCCTCTAGGCTGTCGTTTACCTACCTGACCAGGTTGAAACAACAGGGCGGTATGGGCCTGCCCAATTTGGAACTTTACTGGAGGGCCTCCCATTTATGAAGGGTTATTGAATGGTCTCTCTGCCCCTCTAAGCAGTGGATCTCTTTGGAGGCGTCCTTCCCCCTTTGCCCAATTATGGCTTTGCCTTGGATCCGAGACCCGGCGAGGCAGATCTCTCATCCTGCCCACCCTTTTCTGATTCCCACACTTAGGGTCTTCCAGAAGGTTTTGAAGGAGGGCGTTCTGACAGGGGCTCCTAGTCCTCTGTTTCCTTTGAGCGGCAACCCTGATTTCCCCCCTGGCCTTTCCCCGAGCAACCTAGCAGCCTTTTCTCCTCCAGGACCGCCCTTGCTACGTTTGTGCCAGGTGGTGAAGGGTGCTGAGCTTAAAACATTGGATGAATTATTACAACCGGGGCACACAGCTTCTTTTCTCCTAAAATTCATCAATCATCAACTGAGGCATTTTGTACGCTCCTCGGTGGACTTGACTAAAGCGGCCAGACCTTTAACACAGTTTGAAAGATTTTGTTTGGACACGAACGAATCCCACACCTGATATCTAAATTGTATGCTCTGCAGGTGTCCCCTGAGACCATTTCCAAGCCGTATAACATCAGCTTATGGGAAAGAGACTTGGATTATACATTCTCGCCGGCCGAATGGTCCAAGATTCTACTAATAGCACACAAGGGCACGGTTTCTAGCCGGATGCAGGAAACTACCTTTAAGATAATCACTCTATGGTATATATATATGGTAGGGTCCCCGCAGACCTTCATAGATTCTTACCTTCAATTTCACCACTGTGCTGGCGCTGTGGTTCATACCTTTCTGGGACTCAGTGTCTAATGCTATCCGTGAGATAGCCAACTCGGACTTCGAGGCCTCCCCCGAGTCCATTCTACTTCACCATAACGACATCTCGTTTTCTAGCTATAAAAAGTCTATAACCTTTCACCTAATCAACGCTGCCAATACCATCCTCCCTAGACACTGGAAGTCGGTCAGCCCTCCCTCCTTTACATCCTGGGTCAACCAGGTCGAATTCATATATCAGATGGAGGTTCTTATGGGATCTGCCCGGGGCACGGACCACACATGGTTAAATGTTTTCACTGGCGCTCCTACGTGGCTGGCCTGGAAAAGAATCCATCGGCTGTCTTGACGTAATTCGACTTACTCCCCCTGCTCGTTTGCCTTCTCTGATGTACTAGAGGCCATATTGCTCTTTTGATCTTTTGCTACTTTGCTCATTTGTTCGTTTTTCACACCTCACACTGATACACTTATACATGTGGGCTTTCCGCTGGACCTAGATTGTTATCTGGTTTCATTTGTATGTTTGCATCTGTTACTCAGCATGCCCTACTGACCCTTTGTCTACGACGCATTGTAGACCTCACTCTTTCAATGGGCCTCTTGGCTCGTCGCGTCTCAAACTGTATTGGTATGCGTCTTACATGTTTTACTCCGTTTATTCTCTTTGTGATCTATTACTCGATGTATTTGTACCCATTATGTACTTTCATTTGTAGCGTCCTGCTCCTGTACCAACTTTCGGAGCCAGATTTTTCAATGTGGACTATGCTCTTGGTTTGCTTTATATGCTCATCTATGACTCAAGGTCGTTACGATATGTACTAGACTTGCGCATTCGTCTTCGGGCGAACATGAAAACGAGCACGAAGAGGCTGTTTTTTTGTTCGTTCCGAAGACACGCCGAAGAGAATACAGTGCCGGCAAAACGTAGGCGAAGACGAAGACTCACAGCCACGAAGAATCGACGATTCTTCTTGATGGTCTTCGTTTTTGCCGCGCAGCCGCCAAAATTTCAAACAGGAGTGAGCTGATCTCGTCTGTCCAATCAGCTCACTCTTGTGACGTCACGCTAAGGGTCTCGTCCAATGCCTGTGCTGCTGTTTTTTGAATTCTGAAATTACAGAGAGAGATTGTTCTGTTCTGTGTGAGACTGGTAAGCCTTAGCCTGCCATTTCTCACAGTGTACTTCATCCTCACTTAAGTTCTACTTAATTAATATATTTAATAATAATAATTTAATTAATTTAATATTTTTTTTATTTCATTTGTCATCAACTGTAGTGTATAGTGCTGTTGAGTTGACAGTGCACCCAGTGCCTCAGTGGCACTGGGGTGCCCTTGCCCTGGGCTGGCACTAGTGCCTACTACCTGTCCTGCTTAAATAAATTAAATAATAGAATTTATAAATAATAATTTAATAGAATGTATAATAATTTAATAGTACATTATAATATTATATATATATTTGTCAGTCATATATATATTATATACTATAGTATAATAGTGTAGAGTGTACTGTAGACATTCAAGACATCTACTAGTGTCTAATCTAAAATCAGTAATATTATTAATTAATAATTGAATACATTATAAAATTATATATATATTTGTCAGTTATATATACTATAGTTAGTAATAGTATACTAGTGTAGAGTGTACTGGAGACATTCAAGACATCTACTAGTGTCTTATCTAAAATCATTCAGTAATATCAATAATTCTATAATTCTTATCTTAATAGTTAATTAAATTAGCTATAAATAAAAGTAATAATATTAATTAATTACTACTAGCTTATAGTTCAGCTAATCTTATTGGTACTGGTGCTGCAGCTCTATAGTTTGTGCTTTGTTTTAGCAACAGCAAGAGACCAAGTCAATTTTTCTTAATTAATAATCTTTCATTTTATTTCATTTGTTTTGCTCACCTCCGTCCATCAGTGAAGTGAACTTGTTGGGCTAGTGAGTGCAGCCGCATAAGTGCTGTGTTCTTTTTTCATCAGCAAGCAGTGACGTTAACTGTTTTGCAAAGATTTTCTCATTTATTTTACATTTTATTTTAATTTTATTAAAAGTACCCTTAGTGTTTTGCTCACCTCAGTCCATCAGTGAAGTGAACTTGTTGGGCTAGTGAGTGCAGCCGCATAAGTGCTGTGTGTTTCAGCAAGCAGTGAAGCTAACTGTTTTGCTGTGACATTTTATTTTATTTCTAATTTCTTTTCAAGAAAAATTGACTGTGTGACGACAACAACTGTACTAAGCAAAGCTTCAAGCTACTAGCTGTAGTACTAAAATAATTCTAATCTTTAATCTTCTTAATCTATAATATATAATATATATATTATATAATATAATATAAATTCTAATTCATAATCTATAATATAATAAGTAATATATATAAGTAATTCTTTCTAATTCATAAACTATAGTCTATCTATGGCTCCCTATCCAGCAATTTCCTACTAAGGAAGGCTATGGGGTGTTCTTCCCCCTTCTCATTGATCTGGCTGAGGACAGCTCCAATACCAAACATGGAGGCATCAGTTTGGACTACAAACCTCCTAGAGTAGTCAGGGGCTGCTAGCACTGGAGCATTGGCTAATATTCCTTTAGCTTTTGGAATGCCTGAGCACAGATAACAATACGGGGTAAAGCCTTCTTAGTCAGGTCCGTCAGGGGTTTGGCAATACTGCTGTATGATGGCACAAATTTCCGGTAGTAACCAGCAGTGCCTAAGAACGCCAAGACTTGTTTTTTGGTAGTCGGGGTGGGCCAGTCTACAATAGCAGCCTTTTGGGGGTCAGGTCTGAGATGTCCTCCTCCTACGTTATTGCCCAGGTAGTTCACTTCTGCCATCCCTATCTGACATTTATCAGGACGTATAGTGAGTCCTGCAGCTTGTATTCAGTCTAGTACATCCCCAAGATGGTGTAGGTGTTCATCCCAGGTAGGGCTTTAGATGGCAATGTCATTGAGGTAAACGCAGGCCGTTGAAATGTGGCTGGGGAATTCTTCATCCCGAATGACATAACCTTAAACTGGTATAGGCCAAATGGGGTGATGAAGGCCGACTTTCTCTGGTGCTCTTCAGGTAGAGGAATTTGCCAATAGCCCCGGCTGAGATCCAGGGTGGTCAGATGCTCAATGACACCCAAAGCAAGCATCTCTGCTATTTCTTTCTCTAAGTGGTGTCGCACTGCCTTGGGCACTCTATAAGGAGGCTGACGCAGAGGACGATGTCCTGCTGTGTCAACCCCATGCTGTGCTAGGTGCGTGCGGCCTGGGAGGGGAGTAAATATAGCGCTCCTAATCTCAAGTACCTGTTGGACCTGTCCGCCTGCCTCTTCTCCTAATCGGGAATTTAGGTCAACCTGGTCAAGAGAGATTGCCTTACGAGTCTCTTCAAGTAGATTGGGGAGGGACTTATTCTCTTGTTCCCCCTGAGGGGCGATACAGATGGCTGCCACTGTCTCAGGACGTTCCACATAAAACTTTAGCATATTGATGTGAAAGGTGCGTTGCCCGCCCTCTGGGGGGTCTCGCATTGCTACATATGTGGTATCGTTAAGTCTAGGGCTACAACAACGAATCGATAAAATCGATAATAATCGATTATGAAAATCGTTGTCAACGATTTTCATAATCGATTAGTTGAATCGATTTTTATCGATTTATAAAATTAGTTTTTTTCAGAGCAAATGCTCTGAAAACTCCCCTCCTTCTATAATCCGACCTCAAATAGAGATCAGATTATAACACTAGAATCCAGATCCCCGCAAAACTGCAGGAGACCTGGATCCTCTCTGCCACCCGGTGAGGGTCTGTGCAAAACGCGCAGGCATCCTCCGCTTCACCCCTCCCCTTCCGCTTCTCCCCTTCACTTCCGCTGGGACTTCTATTACTGAACCCGGCGTCACGTGACCTTCCGGTGCGGCTTCATGTAAGCCCCAACGGAAGCGGAGGGGAGAAGCGGCTGTCTACGCGTATTGCACAGACCCCTACCGGCTGCCAGAGAGGATCCAGGTCCTGTGCAGCGCTGCAGGGGATTTGGATTTAAGTGCACGATGTGCACAACCTCCGCTACTTCACCTCACTGCCACTTCCCCTTGCCCCACCAGGGGTTAATATATCAACAGAAGAAAAACAGGACAAGTAAGCAGCATTGGGTAAGGTAAGCCTGGACTATTATCTTTATATTTTTTTTTTTTATACTCATTTGCCCTGTGTTTCTTCTGTTGATATATTAACCCCTGGTGGGGCAGGAAGAATTTATTAATTATGTGCATTCTTTAATTTGTGTTTTTTATTTTTTGATGTCTGTAATATTTGATTTATTGTTTATATTGTCCATATATTTATATATTGTGACAAACCCTACAGCATGAGGGCCATACATGTCACTTTTAGGGGTCCTAAGCACAGTCCTCTAGGGCAATCAGAGTCAGGAACAGTAGCTTTAAACAAAACAGCGCTTTATTTTAACCACTTAAACCCCAAAAACCAAATCATAAAAAGAAAACCTAGCTCCCAATTGGAGCCCTCTCTAACTTAACTATGCTGGTCTAAACTGACCAGCCTAATCACCCACTACCTCAACCTCCCAACCAGACCCAGTTACGCCAGGCTCTGGAAAACCTCCCCTAGACAGCACACAAAATGTCCAGGCAGGTATTGCCTCACTTGGCTCAGGGATTGTCTTCTTTAGGGCCTCTCCTTGCCCTGGGAGCACAGGGAACTTCCTCTTCCCCCAACAGTCTCCCTGAGTATCAGGCTCCAGGGGTTTTTAATGTCCAGCACCTGTGCCTGATGCCGGCCTCATAGAAATCCCAGACCGGATCCTGCAGACTTCTTGCCTCCTGGAAAACCCGGCATGGAATTTCCACAGCATGGGGAAACGGAGCATTGGCCCACCCTGCTCTCCAATTGCTCCACCCCAGGGACCCATATGTATAATTTGCATAGCAGCTGTACCCAGATGCCATGCCAATAAACCCCCTGGGGTTCACGGTCTCACATATCCTCCCCACCAGCTCAGAACCATGGGGCTAAGCGACTGTTATGTATTGGGGTATTATACAGTCTGTTTTGCCAGTAGGTGGCAGCATAATGGAAATGTGCACTTGTTCTGTTGTGTTAGATCTCTTGTATATACCGTATTTGATTATAAGACGACCCTGATTATAAGACGACCCCCCAAAATCTGAATATTAACTTAGGAAAAAAAGAAAAAGCCTGAATATAAGACGACCCCAAAGGAAAAAAGTTTTACCAGTAAATGTTAATTCATTTAAACTATTTTTTTTTGTTTTTATTTCTTGTATTTTCCAACCTGTCCCCCAGTTACGCACATCTGCCCCCAGGCTTGCCACCCCAATATGGCACTGTGGCCCATGATATGCCTTTTAACCCTCTATATGCCACTGTGCCCCATGGTATGCCTTTTGACCCCCTATGTGCCACTCTGCCTCCAGAAATGCCTTATACCCCTATATCCCATTCTGGCATTTAGGGGGTTAAAATGCATATTATGGGGCAGAGTGGCATATAGGGAGGTATAAGGCATTTCAGGAGGCAGAGTGGCATTAAGGGAGTTAAAAGGCATTGTATAGAGCACTCTGCCTCCAGAAATGCCTTATACCCCTATATGCCACTCTGGCATTTAGGGGGTTAAAAGGCATATTATGGGGCAGAATGGCATATATAAGGCATTTCAGGAGGCAGAGTGCTCTATTAAATGCCCCCTTAACGCCACTCCAGAAATGCCCTATGCCCCCATTTAACACACACACACACACACCCTATACCCCCATTTAACTAACACACACACACATGCTCTCCCCCCCCCTTCCCCCTCTCTCCCTCCTCTCTCCCCCCCTCTCCCCCCCTCTCCCTCCTCTCTCCCCCCCTCTCCCTCTGATCTAGCTAATCCATCTTCATGGGACTCATATGCTGACAGGTTAGTGTTTTTCCTGGAGGCTAATAAGGTGGTTGATGCTATTCAGAAAAGAGCTGTGTTACTGAGTGTTATTGGATCTAAGACTTTTGATACTGTCCGCTCATTGATAATTCCTGCAACACCAAAAGACTGCTCATTTGAAGAAATACAGGCACTATTAAAAAATCATTTTGCACCCACCTCATCTGAAACAGTGAGGCGTTTCCATTTCAACAGAAGAAATCAGGGGAAAGTATTGCAGCATACATTGCAGAACTGTGCAGGCTGTCTGAAAATTGCAATTTTGGTGCCAGTTTAGAATCCTTGCTTAGGGACAGGCTGGTGTGTGGAGTGCATGATGAAGCATTACAGAGGAGACTTCTTGCAAGACAAAACTTAACTTTTATTACTGCACAAGAAGAAGCACTTGCATACGAGGCTGCATATTTACACTCCAAAGAGATACAATCCTCCAGCAAAGATAACCCACCTGGAGCAAATCTAGTGAGGAAAAAAGGATGTTAAATCAAAGGATTTTTCACCACACACTAATGTCACTGCTCCATTTAAAGGGACTTGTTATAGTTGCGGCGGAAAACACAGACGTAATACATGTAATTTCCGAAATGCAGTTTGCCGCAAATGTAAACGTACAGGTCATATACAGAGAGTTTGCCAAAGTAAAGCCAGCGGGACACAAAACCAATATAAAAATGCAAGTACAATGCAAACCGCAGCGCACTCTGTTAATATTCCACATGCTGTTTGGGGTAGTGAAATGACTACAGAGGTTTACTCAAATGACTATGTAAATACAGTGGAAAATTCACCATCAAGGCTTAAGATTTACACTGAGATTGTGCTCCAAGATGTTCCTTGCAAAATGGAAGTAGATTCCGGGTGCGCATATTCTTTGATTTCAGAAGAGACATTTGTCTTGTTATGGCCTCATAGTGGCCCTTCAATAGTACCTTGTGATGTTCATCTGGTAGATTACAATAGACAAGTTGTGGATGTCAAGGGTGCTTGCTTTATACCAGTCAAATACAGTAAATTCAGAGGACACTTACGTTTAATAATTACTAAGGGACAAAGAGCAAGCTTGCTGGGTAGAGAGTGGTTTGAACCCCTAGGAATCAAATTAACTGGAGTTCATAATGTATCCACAAATACACTACAGAATGTGGTTGATAACTTTAGTGCAGTTTTCGAGGAAGGTCTTGGCATGTATAAAGGTCCTCCTGTTTCTTTTGTATTAGATCCTACAGTACCTCCAGTTCGTATGAAGCCTCGCAAAGTTCCATTAGCTCTCAGACCCAAAATTGATGCTGAGATTACACGTCTTGTAGAACAAGGTATTCTTGAACCTGTGACACATCCTAAGTGGTGTACACTTCCAGGTCCAGTGATGAAACCAAATGGTGATGTCAGAATCTGTGCGGATTACAAATGTACAATCAACAAAGCATTGCAAGAGCATCCTTATCAAATTCCAGCTGTTAATCAAATTCTTACTACTTTGGCAAAAGGGAAGGTATTTGCCAAGTTAGATATGGCTCAAGCCTACCAGCAGTTACCTGTGGACGATGAGGCTGCTGATGCACAAACAGTCATAACACACAAAGGAGCTTTCCGAGCAAAACGTTTGCAGTTTGGAGTTTCCATTGCTCCTGGCATATTTCAGAAACTAATGGAGGACCTCTTATCTGGACTTCCGGGTGTAATTCCTTATATTGATGACGTTCTTATTGGAGCAGATTGTCTACAATCATTGGCTGCACAGCTATGACTTGTTTTGAAACGTTTCCTTGACGCTGGTCTTAAACTTAAAAAAGAAAAGTGTGTTTTTGGTGTAAGCAGTCTGGATTTCCTTGGTTACAGAATTGACGCACATGGCATTCATCCAACTGATTCTAAGGTTGAAGCTATCCATAGAGCTCCAGTTCCAACCAACAAACAAGAATTGCAAGCATTCCTAGGGTTGCTTAATTTTTACCATTCTTTCCTGCCTGACAAAGCCACTGTTGCTGAACCTCTGCATCGTCTACTGGATAAAGACGCTCCATGGAGGTGGACTGACGTTCATACTAAAGCGTTCAATGCTGCAAAGAAGCTGTTGTCTTCTGACAGTGTCCTTGTACACTATGATTTAGAGAAACCACTCAACCTTACCTGTGATGCGTCTCCTTACAGCATTGGAGCTGTTTTGAGTCACACTTTGAGAAATGGTGTTGAGGCTCCTATTGCGTTTTATTCACGGACCTTATCTACAACAGAAAGGAATTATGCCCAAATTGACAAGGAGGCGTTAGCTATTGTGTCCGGGGTAAAAAAGTTTCATGACTATTTGTATGGGCGGAGGTTTACTATTGTAACAGATCATAAGCCTTTACTGGGTCTGTTTACCAGCAATACTCCCACTCCTCAAATTATTTCCCCACGCATGGTCAGGGGGTCCCTTATGATGAATGCTTATGATTGTGAGTTCAAGTATCGTCCTGGTAAGGATATCACACATGCTGATGGGTTAAGCCGGTTACCTTTGCCTTCTCCTGATTTCCTTGTTCCTCCTATGTCAGAGGTTCTCATGTTGGAATCTGTTTCAAACCCTCCTTTACATGCAAATGATATTGCTCGTATGTCGGCCAAGGATCCATTGCTCTCCCGTGTGCTCAACTGGGTTTGGAGGGGGTGGCCAAAAGCAAAAGTTGTAGACAAGTTCAAGCCATTTGTAGTGCGCCAACATGAACTATCTGCCTATAAAGGTTGTCTTTTATGGGGGAACAGAGTGGTAATTCCAAATGCAGGACAAGCTAAAGTTTTACATGCCCTCCATGAGGGACATCCTGGAATATTTTGCATGAAAGCTTTAGCCAGATGTTTGGTGGCCTAAAATGGATGAAGTTATTGAGAAGTGGGTAAAGAACTGTGTACCATGTCAATCCACACGTCATGCTCCACCTAAAGCCCCGGTACACCCATGGGAAGTGACTAGGTCACCTTGGTCCCGTTTATATATAGATTTTGCTGGCCCTTTTCATGGACAAATGTTTTTTTTAGTTGTTGACTCCTTTTCAAAATGGTTAGAAGTTGTTCCAGTTACATCTGCTACCTCGGCCACTGTCATAAAGATTCTTAGGAGTCTGTTTGCTACACATGGGTTGCCGGATACAATTGTGTCTGATAATGGCACACAATTTACCTCATCAGAATTCAAAATCTTTATGGAAAGTAATCTTATTCGTCATGTCACAATTGCACCATTTCATCCATCCTCAAATGGTCAAGCTGAACGTATGGTTCAGATCACAAAAGACTCACTCAAGAGAATTATTGAGGGAGACTGGAATCGTAGGCTTGCAAATTTCCTTCTACAACAACATGTGACACCATGCTCAAGCACCGGTAGGAGTCCAGCAGAGCTCCTCATGAACCGCTGTCTAAAAACTTGTTTGGATCGTTTACATCCTGATTTGACGTCTGAGCTGCAAGAGAAGCAAGAATTGCAATTCAATGAGCGCTATAATGTTTCTACTGTGAGAGTATTTGTACCTGACAGTGCTGTTTATATGAGGAACTATGCTCCTGGGCCTAGATGGATACCTGCACAAGTACTTGTGGCCACAGGACCTTTGTCATACAAAGTACAGACTACTGATGGTAGAATATTACGAAGGCACGTAGATCAGATTCGTGAACAAAGTAACGAGATTGTGCCTGCTGCGGGTCCCAGTCGTACTGGGTCTCCTGTGATGCCAGATGTTGGAGAACCACTAGATGATGCAGGTGTCAGTTCTCCAGGAGTTGTTGTTGCAGAGCCTGTTCCTTGTAGTCCACAGGACAGAGCACAGGACGACGGCCCAGCTGATGGTCCAGGTGAAACTGCTCCAACCTTGGGGCGGCCAAGAAGAAATATTCACCCTCCCAGTTATCTGAAAGACTTTGAGGTCTAGGGGAGGAGGAGTGTTATGTATTGGGGTATTATACAGTGTGTTTTGCCAGTAGGTGGCAGCATAATGGACATGTGCACTTGTTGTGTTAGATCTCTTGTATATATATCTTTATGTGCGCATGTGGTTTCTGAAGTAAAGTAAAGAAGTTATGTTCCACTGCTTGTCTGTGTTTGGAGCAACATCTACATAACATTCAAATACACAAAAGCGACCATGGGACTAAGCAGCTCTGCTGATGACGTCCCTCTTAGGTTGGCATCAGGGGGCTTTCCTGTCCACACACCATAAACGTATCTTCGTATAGGAGACTTTCTCCTTGTATCAATCTGCCCTTCTGGGTTTCTGCAGCCATCAGTGAATAGGAAACGTGTTTCACAGCCACATCTCTTCTCTGCACACACGAACGATACTGGAGCTTGCTCATCACAAAGTTCTACTATGTGCGGTCTACACGATACAGCCAGATGCACACCATGTTCTAACCGTTTCCCAGTCGCTTTTTCGCCATTGCTCCATTTAATGCCAAGCCCATGTTTATGGCCATTTACCCTAGATGCATGTAAATGGTGTACCTTACTGTCACCTGTAGAAGGTTCCATCTTTGAAGTAGGGTTTCTACTGGACCTGGGACCACCTGCTCCCTGGAGCAGCTTACTGCCATGTTGATATTCTAGTTGGCCAGTACTCCTAGCACCATGCATGGACCCTCCTTCACTTAACCCATAAAGCATTCTTAATCACAGTCTTTTTCTCCAGACATCTTGTATTGTACTGTGGCTGCTCACCTGCTGCTTGTACAATATTGAACATTTCAGATACAGTGTCCTCTTCCTCCTGGACCTTAATCTGTTGCTGCAGAGCTAGCTTGGCCTCCCTTTCTTCAGCTAGCTGTATACCCAGTTCATCTAACTGGAGTTGTAGTAGTACATGTTTTTCTACTGCAGTAACCCTTTGTTCCTCAAGGGTTGCTTTCACCTCTCTCAGCTTTAAGGTTGATATTTCCAGTTGATGTCTGAGGGATTTATTGTCTTTATCCAGTTCAAGCCCAACTTGTTGAAGCTTTACACTCAAAGTCTTGGCATTCTCCAGACTCTCTGCCATTTTGTCTCTCTCAGCCTGGATATCAGCAACCTGCCTCAATAAAGTTTGCTTGTCCCACTCTGTGTTAGTCAGTATTGCTTCCAGGTTACATTGGACCATCTCGCTTTCCCTTAAAGCTTGATCTCTGGCTTTTAGAAGCATAACTGCCTCCATTTGCTTTAGCTGGGCTTCTTTGGTCTGTAGCTGATCCTTACAAGATTCCAGTTCAGCCTTTTCTTGGGAATACTTATCTTTTAGGATTGAATTGGCCTTAAGAAGTTCAGCATTCTCTTTACTGGTTTTAAACAAGACTTGGATTTCATCTTGTAGTTGTTTTATAGTCTCCTGTAGCTTTACCTTTTCTAGACGCTCAACTGCAAGTGTTAAATTCACACTGCTATTCTCAGAAAGGAGCCTAAATACACGCTCCGCGTCCTCTTTACCTTTCTGGGACACCTCTGCAAGACGTTTTTAACCAACCAGCTTTTGTTCCTGCAACTGTTGCATCTCTTGAAGTTTTGCTGACGTGTCAACATCATGTTTTTCTCTAGAAGCAGCCACTTCATTTTGCAAAGTGAGGTTTTCTCCCTCAAGCTGGCCAATAGTTCCGTGCAATTCCTCCTGTAATTGTGCTGCTTGGTTTTTAACCTTTATTAATTCATGTTCTTTTAACATACACTCATCAGTCAGTTTTTTGTTCTTGCAGATCTGTTTCCCAACATACTCTGACTGCTCAATCACATAGAGATTCAGCTCATCTCTGGGCATAGCTTCCACTTTCCTGAGCTTAGTAGTCCATGCCACGTTGTTACATACACCACGACTCAGTTTGTCATAGCAAACATTTAACTCTGTCAGTCTCTTAATTTCACAGTCTCTCTGTTTGATAGCATCATCATACTTTTGTTTGTTGAAGACAAGCTCTTTCTGTAATTTGTGTTTCTCCTCCTGAAGTTGAAGAACTTCTCTAGCTACTGTACAGTCTCTTTTGTCCCCATGTGCACATTTGCAAGACATAGGTAGCATTCCCACTTTATTTCCTGCAGCATTTAGTTGATCTGTTACTTCTTTCAGCTGCAAGTTCAAATCAGAGACTTCACCCTGGTGCAGCCACTTTAAGGATTCAATTTCCTCCTTTAACTCTTGAGCCTCAACACAGGACGCTGCACACTTTATATCTACCTCTTGTGCCAGTTTCAGTGGTTCCACACATCCACTGCAGGTTGGCTGGCGAGTGAAACATGGAAAGGACATTTTATTTCTGCTTTGCTGTCCTTTTCCCATCTTGCATTAGACCAACAGTCAGTGCAATACACAAATCCCAGAGTCTTTAATCGCTCCCTCTGCAGTATGTAATCAAGTAATTACCAGCAGGTCATAGCGACAAAATGCTTTTCTTTTGCAGGTTTCACAGATACACAATACTTTTATCCAGCAAATAGAAACTTCACGTCCGGATCATCAAGGCCATCCTCCATAAGCATATGTATTTGAGCCAGCAATACACAAGGGCACATACCATGCAACAGTCTTTGCAGAGTTTCCACTCAATCCTCCTGGTTAAGCTGTAATCACTTCTGGCACATCCACTGCAGCTTGGTAGCTTCAGGACGCACAACACTTGGGGTTCCTGGATCCGGTGTAGCGCTCGTCACCAGCATCCACTCAGTTGTTCACTTGGTTCCTGCTTTCTGCCCACAGACCATAGCAGTTCTTTACCCGCATTCTCCACCATATGTGACAAACCCTATAGCATGAGGGCCATGCCACTTTTAGGGGTCCTAAGCACAGTCCTTTAGGGCAATGAGAGTCAGGAACAGAAGCTTTAAACAAAACAGCGCTTTATTTTAACCACTTAAACCCCAAAAACCAAATCATAAAAAGAAAACCTAGCTCCCAATTGGAGCCCTCTCTAACTTAACTATGCTGGTCTAAACTGACCAGCCTAATCACCCACTACCTCAACCTCCCAAGCCAGGCTCTGGAAAACCTCCCCCAGACAGCACACAAAATGTCCAGGCAGGTATTGCCTCACTTGGCTCAGGGATTGTCTTCTTCAGGGCCTCTCCTTGCCCTGGGAGCACAGGGAACTTCCTCTCCCCCCCAACAGTCTCCCTGAGTATCAGGCTCCAGGGGTTTTTAATGTCCAGCACCTGTGCCTGATGCCGGCCTCATAGAAATCCCGGACCGAATCCTGCAGACTTCTTGCCTCCTGGAAAACCCGGCATGGAATTTCCACAGCATGGGGAAACAGAGCATTGGCCCACCCTGCTCTCCAATTGCTCCACCCCAGGGACCCATATGTATAATTTGCATAGCAGCTGTACCCAGATGCCATGCCAATCAACTCCCTGGGCTTCACAGTCTCACAATATATTTATATTGTATTGTGTATTTTTTTAAAGCATTATCATTTTTATTAAAGCATATATTTTTATACCTATTTTAGCGATGTCGGTTTTTCTTATATCGGGGGGGCATAAGGCGTATCAGGGGGCACAGTGGCATAAAGGGGCTATAAGGCATATCAGGGGGCACAGTGGCATAAAGGGGCTATAAGGTGTATCAGGTGGCACAGTGGCATGAAAGAGCTATAAGGCATATCAGGGGGCACAGTGGCATCTCAGTGGCATATAGGGGGTTATAAGGCATATCAGGAGGGGTATAAGGCTTATCAGGGGACAGAGTGGCATATAGGAGGTATAAGGGGGCACAGTGGCATATAGGAGGGTATAAGGCATATATAGGGGCAGAGTAGCATATAGGGGTATAAGGCATTTCTGGGACAGAGAGGCAAGCTGGCGGTGAGATGTGCATATCTGAGCAAAAATAGTTTACATGAACATTTACTAGTAAAGATTTTTTTGGTATTTTTTGGGTTCTTGAAATATAGCTTTAATTATTATGTCTGTAAAATAAGAAGGCCAATCGTGAAATGCCATTGTAAATTAGAAGTTTTTATTTTAAATAAACAAAAAATTTGCATATTGTTTTTTTTTTACCCGATTAATCGAAAAAATAAATCGGCCAACTAATCGATTATTAAAATAATCATTAGTTGCAGCCCTAGTTAAGTCGCTCGCTGATGGTCCAAGGTCCAGACCACTTAGCTTGCAATTTGTTCTGGGGGTTAGGCACCAGAGCTAAAACTTTCTGTCCCACTTGAAACTCACGGTATCTAGCTGTGCGATCATACCAGATCTTCTGACGTGTCTGAGCAGCTTGTAAATTATCATGGGCAAAACGGGCTAGCGTCACAAATTTTTCCCGCAGTTCTAGAACATAGGGAAGGATAGCATTTTCTTCCGAGAGTGATTTTTCTTCCCAGTACTCCCAGAGTAGGTCTAATGGTCCCCGTACTTTATGCCCATATAGTAGTTGTAATAAAACTATAGGGCCAACACAAACTTCAAAAAATTGGAAAACACATATATATGTATGTGCGTCAAAAATAGGCAGAGTCACTTAGATGCAAACAAAGGTAAAACATTAAATACGAACAAAAATAGAAGAAGAATATAAAAAGTAGATAACAAAAACAATACAAAATAAGTCTTACAAAACCTTGGAGAGGAATTTAGTTGATGGCATCTGTCCTATGCATTCCTGAGGATGGAGGGAGGAAGTGTTCGGGACGTGAAGAGTCTGTGGATGGCAAGTACATCTCCCCTCAACCTCTCCTGCCATGCCTCTCCAATGCCTTGCTTATATGCGGTTTAGATAATGATGTCAGTCTATTGGTCTTCCCCTAATTGGGTATTCAAACATGCTCACTAAGGTCTTTACACGTCTAAACCCTGTTTTAGGTGGTCACTGTACGCATATTGTAATGCCCTTTTACAGTCACAACTATACCATGCATTAACAAGTTACTATCCTATCTATAGAATGCCTGTTCAGCAAATCCTTCATTCCATATTCTGGAAACCCTGAAGCCTATTAATATATCTTAATGATCATTTATTTATGAACAATGATTACATATCTTTGACTATTGCCTATACCAATAATTACATATGGTCCTTTTATATTATTGGGGTTAGAAGAGATGTTAAATGTGTTAGAATCTTTTACAGTATGTTGTGAATCCTGCCGACTACGCCAATTGTTGTGGCCTGATTCTAACTTTAAATTATTTAATTAAGGTAATCAGGGAACCTTAATAACAACAATAAAATTTATTTAATCTATATACACTCTGTATCTTGATATACAAATGGTATATAATATGAGGTATTCCAGTCGATCATATGGTGAGAAATACTTAAATACTGTGGTGAATGGTAATTATACTTTAATGATCAGCAGAATTAAAATCACACACCAGTCTTAACAGATTGCAATAACATAACAATAATACTTAGCTTCGGTAGATGGTCAGCTTACAGAGATGATGAAGAAACCCAGCAAAACAATATCAAGTGGAACTCCGTTGGTCATAACGACTACTTGATGAAACGTTGGAAGGATTCCGGTCTATAACCCAGGGCGCTTACAAACAGGTGAAGCCCTCTGGATCCAGGCACCATCAAGCCCTGGATTGAAGTTCCACTAGCACATGGTGTATGGTTCTTTTTAAGGTGTTTTTTACTATAGTATTGATAGGTTGCTATGTAAATAGCAACCGTATCAATTGTAAACTAGTAACAGTTTTTTCAGTTGAAAGGTGTACAATATTTCGGTTGTAACCATGCAATCCAGAATCACTAACACATCCTATACCTACACACATGTGAATAAAACAAAATGTGCCTCTGCCTATATGTAACTAAGCAACCAATCACACAAGAACTGGCTGTTATCGCCTCAGGCTAGGATAGGTTGTATAGCAACTTTGTTGTTGTTGTTGGTGGGATCCTAGGACAACTATTGACCAGTAGGTCAATAGTTTAGCCTTTATATTAAATTAATTCTGCTGTCATTCTGCTGTCTATGACGTAAATCACAAATTAGGAAAATCATTTTCATAACACAGTAGTTCAAAGCAAAGAGGAGGTGCGGGAGATCTCCCAGTCTGGCTCAGTGTCCACGAACGCCCCAATCATGCTTCTTAATGTGCCATTGAAGCGCTTGCAGAGACCATTGGTCTGGGGGTGGTAGGGAACGGGCCGAATGGCTCGGACCCCACACTAGAGGACTGCACTGGGCGCGGGCGGTCTTGCTGGGGCTGCGGGCGGGAGCGAGTGGTCAGGCACTGTACCTGCGGGTCCCGGTAATCCCACGCAGTCCCGCAAGGCTGCCTTCTTGCTGCTCCCTTACAGTGTCTCCTAGCTTGCTCCGTCCAGGAACAAAACGGAGTCACGTGATGTGACGTCACTTCCTGTGACTCCGCCTTGTTCCTGGGCGGAGCAAGAGAAGAGACGCCGTGAGGGAACAACTCGAGGGCAGCCGCACAGGACTGCGTGGGAAATCAGGTAAGGAGGCAGGCATGATTGGCCACAAATGTGGCGGGAGCGGGCGGGATTGGCCACAAATGTGGCGGGAGCGGAACACCCACATTGCGGGAGCGGGATTAAAAACTGCGGGAGCGGGATTAAAAACTGCGGGAGCGGGATTAAAAAAGTAGTCCCGCGCAGGGCTCTACCCCACACAACTCCCAAATTTGTTGTAGGAGGTTCGAGACAAACTGAGCACCACAGTCTGAGAGGCTTACCAGGTACCCGAGACCATACGGGAAGGTATGCGGTCCAAGATACGGGAGATGCTTGATCTAGGAGTTATCAAGCCCTCCAACAGCCCTTGGGCTTCCCCAGTAGTGCTAGTGCCAAAGCCGGATGGCATGACCCGCTTCTGCGTGGACTACCGTAGGTTAAACGACAGGCCCACGACTGACGCATACCTCATGCCCCGAGTAGACGAACTATTGGATCACATTGCTCTGGGAAATGTCCTCACTACCCTTGACCTGTGTAAGGGCTACTGGCAGATCCCGCTGGCCCCGGAAGCCATTCTGAAGTCGGCCTTCATCACCACCTTCGGCTTATACCAGTTTAAAGTTGTTCGGAATGAAGAACGCCTCGGCGACTTTCCAGCAGATGATTCATCGGCTACTCGATGGCTTCCAGGACTTTGCTTGCGCATACCTGGACGACATTGCGATATATAGCAACACCAGGGGCGAACACCTCATTAACATGGGGGTTGTATTAGACTGCATCAGGGCTGTGGGTCTAACCTTGAAGTCGGACAAGTGTACAATATGGGTTTCCGAGGTATCGTATCTAGGCACTGGGTGGGCAGCGGGTGACAACAACCTGATCCTGCAAAGGTAGATGCAGTCGCTAACTGGACCACCCCTAAGACCAAGACACAGGTATTAGCCTTTTTGGGTACAGCAGGTTATTACCGACAGTTTGTCCCTGACTACAGCGTCATTGCCAAACCCCTGACAGACCTGACCAAAATGAAATTACCCCAACCGGTCCTGTGTTCTCCAGAGTGCGAAGCCGCCTTCCAGCATTTAGAGTGCCTTAACCTCCGCAGAGCTGAAGAGCTGTGTCCTCTGCTATGATCACTTATTGTCCTTTTCCCATGGTGTAGCTCAGCTTTGGCTAGCCACAGTGGTAAAGCAGCCCCTTCTCTCTGCAACACTGGTTCTGTCTGGCGGTGACGGGGTTAATCTCTGGTGTCCCAGCAGGGGGAAGCAATGATTCCAGTTGGGGTACAGGTCGGTCCCATCACAGTTTCCTGTTCTTAGCTGACAGGAGTGGCACCAGATGTGGTCTTCTGCAACTGTAGCCCATCTGCTTCAACGTGTTGTGCGTTCAGAGATGGTATTCTGCATACCTTGGTTGTAACTAGTAGTTTTTTGAGTTACTGTTGCATTTGAAATACCTTGGGGTGTCAAAAATATATGGTTTGATGGGGTAAATTGAATTAGCCCGCTTCAAAGATGGCCCTATTAGGACATGGGGGCAGTAGGACCAGATGTAAAAGTTCAAAGGAAAAAAAATGCGCACTTCCTAAATGTGGCGTTTTACCTCCCATACAACTCGACAAACCCATTCATGAGGGGTATGACTGTACTCGGGAGATGTTGCTGAACACATATTGGGGTGTTGTTTGATGTATACCAGGAGCTGTAAATCCATACCTGAAGGGCAATGTGATTATTATCTACGGCTCTGGGAAAGCAACTTACAGATCTCTATGTTTGATGGCCAATGGAGTAAGATATTGATACTCATAAAAATGTTCTATCTACAGCAAGATATAAGGCCCCAGGGAATTAGCATAGCTGAATGGACACGGAGCACGTGTGAGTGAGTGATTGATGCATGTAAATTGGGGGTTGGGGTCCCAGAGGAGATAAACGGTGACCCTTCTATGACCCAGGTCAGTGGCACTTTTTGAGATGGCCAGCAATCATTTATTCCTGCCCGACCGCCCTCCCTTTTTTATTGTCTGTTTTATGGATTTAACACTTTTTGTGTGTCCTTGCCTGTAAAAGAGTGTAAGTTACGGATATTGTGCTAGTGTGAAGGAAGGGAAGTTCGGCTCTGTCACGGATCTGGCTAGACCGGCCGACTACCTCCGCTGACTTGTGCTCCCTTAGCCTGAGACACCACTTTTCCCGGTTCCACAGTCACTAGCCGAGACTCAGTGTAGGGTAAAACCAAAACTGATTTATTTTAGACACACAGGGCCGGATATATATCCAGCCCTGTGTGTCTAAAATAAATCAGTTTTCCAAAATACACATTAACATAAAAACAAGATATTGGGACACAAACCGCCCCCTTAATCTGCCTCCCAGAGACAACAGGGGCAGTAACGGGATTAACAATACAATAGGGTCCCAACCTCCACTATCTATTGCTGGCCAAAACCAGTTCCAGGGATGGCCGGGGTAAATGTCTGTAGTAGTGGAACTGGGGGAAAGGGGACAACATAATAATGCACCATGGGGTGATATTAATATTAAATTAAAACAATGGCGGTCACTCCCTGGTTGCAGATCCTGGCTGTCTGACAGAGATAATCCCCTCAGCCAGTGATGACATGATATACTGCTGGGGGTAGCCACAGAAGTCTTTACAAACCCAGGGCCCATAGTCAATAGGGAGGAGGCTGGCAGTCAGGCCTCTCCAGTGGTCCCAGTGATGGAGGGTTCCGTCACAGGCTCAATCCTCCCCTGATTTCTGGTATGGTGTGGTAAATGACCTTGGATACCTTGGATGTGCACACAGAGCTTAAGGTCGGCTGGTGGTTAGCATGACTGGGGCCAGCAGAGGGAGCTGTCAGTATTGTTGGACAAGGGTGAGTTCCCTCTAATTGTGTGGTTGTAAGCAATGTTAGAAGGAGCCTGCAAGCGCAATGCTAGTTTTGTACTTAGGTGAGTTTGTATTACTTGGACTGTGTTTTGTTTATATTGTATGTATATTTGTTTATAGTTATTTATATATTGTTTGTTTTAATAAAGTCTATTTAATGCATGATGTTGTGGTGTGTATTTATTGGTGGGTTTCGGGAGGGGGTAATAGTTTGTTTTAGAAGTCGGCATCGTCCCCACTACCTTCATACAAGAGACCTCATATAAACTCCTTATCAGATGGTATCATACACCTGCGGATATCAGCAGGTTCTCACCACATGGCTCAGATCGGTGCTGGTGGTGCCAGGTATCATGTGGAGATCCTCTCCACATCTGATAGAAGTGTCCCTGGGTCCGGCGCGACATCAGCAGCTCCTTCCACTGCCCGTCCAGCTTCTGCTAGGGGCACGCATGTATCAACTTTATTGTTCCCCGGGCACTGTTCGCGGGGTACGCCCTTTGGTGACATCACACTCAGGGGTGGAGCTCAGTGCTCAGCTATTGTGCTTCCCTGCTACATCCTGAGTGCGCTTTCATATTGATTTTTCCGTGTACCTACCTGGCTTCCCTCTGACTTTGCTGCTGCCTGACCCTTATCTGCTATACGGCTTTTTGGATTCTTTGTGTACTGACCTCGGCTACCCTATTAGCTCCTTTGCTTTCTCGTGTACCGTACCTCGGCTTGTGTCCTGACTCTGCATTTGCCTTATCCTGCATACCGAGCTCCGCTGTATTCTTCATTATCTACCCTTCATTATCTACCCTTCTGACACAGCCTTTACAGGTGCACAACAATTAGGCAACCTTGCTTTAGATAACTCATCTGCCAGTATTTTACTCCATCACACCCAACACTCTATCTCCGCATACAAAAAATAGCTTACCATTTATTTACTAAATGCCACAAAGGATGTCATACCTGTCTATTGGAAACAAAATGTTACGCCTCCTATCCAACACTCTTAACATCCAGTTGAGTTCATAAAAAGAAATATGAAAGGTTTGATACTCACCTCTCAGGGTGAAACAACTTGGTTTCACTGGAATGCCTATATATCAGATGAGATATTGTAACGGGTTCACCAAGAGAGCTATAGTAACTCTGAGAGATCACCCAGGTGTATCCTCCCGTTTCCTGTATCCTCCCGAAATCACTTCCAGCACCAGTCAGCATGCACACCTTGGAACCTTGCTATGTGTACCCAATAAGTAGACACAACTACCTTGAATTGAGTACAGCAAGAATGAACGTTTTATTGAACAGAATATAGCATATTTATCAACAGAAACATCAAGACAACAGCCTGGTTTTAAACTGAATGAAAGGGCTCAAACACATCAGTACATAATTTAATTACATCACACAAGATTAAGACTTAACAGAACAATTATAAAATTAACTAACTTAAGGTGCAGGGAAACAATGGCTATGGAAGGGGCCTCATATGGTGTGAGCAGATTTTTGCAAGTGACCCCCAACACTTCCCCCACAGGAGGAACCATTGCCCAAATGCCCAGGCTGAATGTAGGCAAGTGTCCACGAGACTGCAACTCTCAGGAAGGGGCTGTGTCTGGCCCAGCAATGTAGTTCTGTCACACATATTATGAAAATTTCTCATGAGGAGAGTCTGGCCTTGTGACCAGGTCTATACATCATGTAGCCTCCTGTCTGCATGGTGTATTCATATGGTTTTTGTTAGCTTGCTAGTTGACATTACACAGTTTGGTTAATGGTTTCCTTCTCCCCATTCCCCTCCCCTCTTTTCTTGCTACATTCTTATTTATTTTATCAATATAATCTACATTACTTTTCTTGTAAAGCATTGCAAATATTTATGTATATGACCAGGCCCGGACTGGGACATAAAATAGGCCCGGGCATTTAAGACAGAGCAGCCCATTTTTATGAAAAAACATGTATACATACATAATACTTGGTCATTCAACATGGGAAGCCTGAAGCCACAATTTAGTGTGACTAATCCTTGAAATAAATATTATACAGTAAATAACACAATACCTTATATTTTCCACTAAATTATTTCAGAGCCTTCAATGTTTTGTCCCCTGGAGGGCGTTTTACCTCCGGATAAGTAAAAATGAAATAGTTCCTACTGTAAATTAAGTGCCAGGAAACAGATAGCCAAACACACACACACCAAGACAGGTTTTTCCACACCGAAACCCAGACATACACACACCAGGACAGGCTCTGCCACACCGACACCCAAACACACACACCAAGACAGGCTCTACCACACCGACACCCAAACACAAACCAGGACAGGCTCTGTAACACCAACACCCATACACACACCAGGACAGGCTCTGTCACACCAACACCCACACACACCCATACACCAGGATAGGCTCTGCCACACCAACACCCATACACACACACACACCAGGACAGGCTCTGCTATACTGATAACCAAAAACACACAATCAGCAGGACACAATCTATGACACAGACCTCTACACCAGGATGGATTTTCCACACTGCATTGTCATTGATACCCCTTTAGTGTTTTTGTTCCTTGTGTATTGATGCCTCAGCCAGCACCTTTTTAGTATAGATTAATGCGGTGCCCCCAGACCCTTGTATGATCCCCTCCAGCCAGCACTATTTATATTAATGCCCCCAGCAAGCCCTCCCTTTATTATAATATATATAAATATTAGAAATATAAAACAAGGAGGATGGAAAAAGCGCTAGACTAACTAAAGATAATTCTTTGTTAAAAATGTATTAACAGGGAAAAGAAAAAATGTCGGTGCGCTAAGCTAGTCACAGGCTCAAATAATACAAATGTGTAATACGAGGCCTACCAAACAGGTGTAAGCATGCAGCAAGAAACAGTGTATTGGCTGTACAATGTATACAAAAAACAAAAACTGTCTGCGCTTCTTACCCTAATAAAGATGGCAACAAATATATAAACATAATATAAATGAGAGGTTTTGGTTATATGAATTGGCCAAAGCATAATTAAGCTCACCCGCCACGTCAAGGCAGACTCTCAATAGGGTGAGAACCTACTCTCACCTCCTACATAGTGGACACACAAAGCAGTTTATACTGCTACCAAAACCTTATTAATGTGTTGGGGGAGGTGCAATTAAACCTCCTCCCCATTAACCCCTGGACAGCAAGCTGCAACCAGACTGATGAGGAGCCAACAACCTCAAATATGTGCAAACAGGGAAAAGAAAAAATGTCGGTGCGCTAAGCTAGTCACAGGCTCAAATAATACAAATGTGTAATACGAGGCCTACCTTAAATTTTTGTTTTTTGTTAAAAATGTATTAGACAGATTCTTAAAAGTCCTTAAAAGTTCATAAAATAGAGCAGCAGCCCACTTGCCAAGGTTTCCTCTTCTTGGCTTGATTGATAGTTGAAATTTACAAAGGGGGTAGTGGTTGCGCTTCAACAATATAAAATAGAAAAAAATAAGAGCAGCACAATGGTGTAGTATGTTTGTATTCCGGGTATATATACAAAGAGATAAAAATATGGTACTCACAATTTTTTGGAGCTACCCTAGCTCCAAAATGCACGTATGGGCGATCCAATCCTCGCCTAAGGATGAAATAGCAGCAATGGTGTGGTACTCAGGTGTTGGTTAAAATCGTGGTTAAGAGCAATTTGAAGGTTGCTCTTTCCTACAGGTTTAGGTCATATCATCCCCACAAAGGATATTGGAACAGCAGGTGTCCTTCTTGATAAAAAAAAGAAAATGGTCCCAGGAGGTTATTTATTTATACTTTACAGAATAAAAAGTATAAAATAGTATAAAACAGCACACTACGTGTTTCACCTTTACAAAGGCTTTTTCAAAGTGTTAAAGGGAGCTCCTGGAGACATGTTACAATTTATAATAGCGTCCACATTTGAATTTTGGCTCCAAAATGACATCATGGAAAAGGAGTGTGGCCATGTGGCATTGCTTATGCATTAACATTTACATATACATATTTTTTTAGCTTATTAAACACATTTTAATGTGAGTAAATAACAAATAAAATAACTTTATTAAAAAGAAAAAGTATTTAAAAAATCGCCTTTTGTTTATAAAGCGATGCATTATGGGGAATGTACTTCCGGTTTCCGATTGGAATTTGCGGTAAAGCACAATAATATAACCGGTATAAAAAAAGTATGCTTGTCCCTAACATACTATAATATATACCCTATATGGATAGGGTTAATCGAAACTAGTTAAGTTAAGGGGTTAAAAAAAACACATGGGCACACCTACACATGGGCACTCCAGTAGGTAAATTACATTTTTTGTTTTGCATGTTATGCACTCTTGTATTTTATATTTTTTCTGAGGTAGTAGAAGTATTATTAACCCCTTCAATCCCATGGGGTTTTTGGTACCTCAAAGCCCAGAGCAATTTTGCCATTTTTGGGGTATGTCGGTTTAGCGATTATTCTCTGTTCCTGTGAATAGTGTACCCATGTAAACTATATATTGTTTTTTCAAGGAGAGATAGAGCTTTCGTTTGATACCATAGTTGGATGATTAGCTGAAAATTTAGAATGAGAAATTTAGTAAAAACTAGCGAAGATTAGAAGAATAAACTAATTTTTTTTACATTTTCCCTCTGAATCCTCACAAAATTAGGTAAAGTGATGGAAAATCCCCTCCAAGTTTATCAATTCAGGTGTCCTGATTTCAGAAATACCTAATTTATATAGATTTTCCAGACTTTCCCAGCACCAGGGAGCATACTATTAGGTGTACAATTTTGTATAATTTTTATGCCTATGGCTTAACGGGTTTGGGGGTTGTGAACGGGGGCAGGAGGGTTATACTGGCAAGATGTTATGCTAGGGCAATGGGATGTAAGGTTTTTTTAAGAATTTTTTTATTATCTTTTTTTATATATTTTTTTAAAAAAAAAATTATTTACATTTTTTGACATTTTTTTGTATTTTTTATATTTTTTTTTTTACACAGTAATGGTAGGAGGTCCCCCTAGGGACCTCCTGAACATGCCAGTGATGTCACAGTTTTTCAGCTTTTCACTTACAGGACGGGAGGGGGAGTGAGAGAGATGGTTTTTCACTCCCCTCCCCGCGATCCCCCAGCACCGATCACACTGTGATCTCTATGCAGGTCCTCACAGACCTGCATAGAGATCGTAGCGTCTCTGTGCCTCATCGGAGGGCAGGATATCCCCGCAGGGGATATCCTGTCCTCCGATGACCTTCCGGGTTACGTCAGCAGTGACGCAACCCGGAAGGGAATGTCCGATCGGGCAGTTTACCGGTAACAGCTTACCGGCTTTCATGCCGGAAGCTGTTACAGGCGATCGGACAGCAGAAAGCCGGCAAAGTCGGCTTCTGCTGTCAGTGGGGAGTCCAGGCTGTCAAACGACAGCCTGGTCTCCCGTGCAGCGGCAGGGATGTGTCCCTGACGCTGCACGAAGGGCTGGACGTACCGGGACGTCCATAGGGGTTTCTTTGTGGGCGTTTTTTGGACGTCCCGGTACGTCTATAGGGGAACGAAGGGGTTAAACACTCATCTACAGACACCAGACGGCTTGTTTTTCCCTCAGAAATCTCATGGTGTTTTCATGCAAATAAGATTAACAATTATCACCTTTGCCTCTATATCTATATATAGAGGCAAAGGTGATAATCTCATGGTGCTTTCACAACCACAAGGGATTCTGGGTAGGCGCATGCAAATAAGGTTAACAATTATCACCTTTGCCTCTATATCTATATATAGAGGCAAAGGTGATAATTGTTAACCTTATTTGCATGCGCCTACCCAGAATCCCTTGTGGTTGTGAAAGCACCATGAGATTTCTGAGGGAAAAACAAGCCGTCTGGTGTCTGTAGATGAGGGTTTAATAATACTTCTACTACCCCTTAAATTTAAGTGGAAGGGTTTCCATCACCTTTTACCCACCATAACTTATGTAATGATATTTTTTCTGACTAACATTTGATTTGAACATGTCTTGTCTTTTGTTTTTTTTTTTGCTGTGGCCTTGCAAGCCATAAATGTATTACATTTGAAAAATCCCTTCACTTCCTTAATAAATGTGCAATTTTTTACTATTGTTCACGTGTATAATTTTTGTTTAATAATCTTTTTAGATTTGGGGCCCCTCTTTAAACAACCCTAGGTTTATCGGGGAGTATTTTGCTCAGTATATTGTCACCTTTTAAAATATTCAAATGTATTTTTTTTAATTCTTTTAAAAGCATTGTTTTTATTATTAAAATCGGTAATGATAGGAAAAGTAAAATTATTGCATACTTTATTACTTTTGTCTTTATATTTGATTCACTCTTTTCTATCTCTCCTTTCTATGGTGTGGATGGTATTATCTATGTTAGAGACATTGTAATTTTTTTCTCTAAATTTTGTTTTTAAAAATTCTGCTTGTTCTTTAAAAACAGATACGTCCATGCAGTTTCTTTTGATTTTTAAAATGAGGCTTTTGGGGATGCCTTCAAGCCAAGGGCGGTAGTGGCAACTAGAGCTATCAATAAAAGCATTCGTGTAGACTTTTTAAAAATTTGGTTTTGTTTTAATTTGATGTTAAAACGATACCTTTATTATTGCTATTTAAAATTTTTAGAAAATCTTCTAAATCTGGTTGAGGTCCTTTCCATATAAAAAATACATCATCTGGGGGCGTGGCCTGACCGTGGAGCAAGATGGAGGCTTAGGTCTGGAGCTCTGCCTGTGTACTGGCGATTAAGCGGCTTTTCCAGCTCTTACATTCTGCTTACTCATTTATAGTGTGACTGCCTTATTCTCTGAAAACACCCGAGATGACTTCTAAACACACCAACGCGGTTCCCACAGGTTGCCGCAATATTTTGAGAAGAAAACACGCGCGGGTCCTACCAGCCAAGATGGCGATGTGGCCTCCCTCGTGTCTTCCCAGCCTGACCTGGAAGTTGAGGATCTGCACCTAGAGACAGAAGAACATATCACTCCGACTCTCCTGCAGCACATGTTAGAAGATTTAAAAACTTCCATGACGGACTCCATTAAGGACATGTTTGCTGATTTTAAGCAGGACTTACTACAACTTGGAACGCGCACGGATCATCTTGAAAATAAATTTGAGGAATACACAGGGGCCTATAATGATCTGGTGGACCGCTACACAATGCTATGGAGGACTCCCTTCAACGTCTACAACTTAAAGTGGCGGATCTTGAAGATCTTGAATAATGTGAGAGTTCGTGGCATCCCCGAAGACATCTTACCTGGTTCCTTGGAGGACTATGTCAAAGCTTTTTTTTCATCTTTGCGGCCGGACTTGCCGGAGGCAGACCTGCTGATGGATCGTATCCACAGGATCCCTAAACCGAAATCGCTCCCTGCCTCTGTTTCGCGGGATGTGCTTCTCCGACTACATTATTTTAAAGCTAAGGCGGCTATAATGTCCTTTGCTAAGACCCATCCGAAATTCCCAGCCCCTTACGAAAATCTGCAACTCTTTTCGGATTTATCGGCGGCGACCCTCTCGGCACGGCGGCAGTTTACACCACTCACCTTACTTCTACGCAAGCACTCTATTCCATATCGTTGGGGCTACCCTACGAAGCTTCTCATCTGGAGGAACGGTAAACAATCGGTGGTGCTGTCTTTGGACGACGGTTTCCGACTTCTTCGACCCTGCAACTTCTGGACACGGATGATCTTCCTCCGGCGGCTTCCTCTGCATCTTCACCGCGCCACCTCTCTCAAGAATGGGAAACGGTTCATGCTAAACGTCAGAAGCCTGGTCCATCTACGAGGGGGTTTTTTTCTTCCTTTTTTCTCCCTTTTTTTCCCATGCATACACATTTCACACATTGGCCCTCATATCCTCATTTAGCACATTCCACTTATCGCTTCTTGACATCTGGTCGATATGGCTACTTGCCAATTATCTCTTGAGACACATATGGGACTGGTCCGACTCCGTTTGGACCATGTCCCCTGTATGCAAGGGTTGGTACCCTTGCTTCATTTATTTAATGTTTTTTGATATCCATACATCTTATCCACTGTTTTTTTTTTTTTTATATATATATATATATATATATATATATATATATATATATATATATATACACATTTTACGCACTGGCCCTGTCAGGACCCGGGCGAGCAGGTCGGGTAGGAGTCCATGTGCAGGGGATACGGGGAACTCTGTCTGTACCCCTTTATGCATGGTGACACTGAGATAGGTACAGACAGAGTAGCAGGACTGGAAAGGACGAGAGACAGGAGCTGAGGCAGGTACAGGCTCAGGAGCTGGGGCAAAGAGACAGGAGCTGAGGCAGGTACAGGCTCAGGAGCTGGGGCAGAGAGACAGGAGCTGAGGCAGGTACAGGCTCGGGAGCTGAGGCAGAGAGACGGGAGCTGAGGCAGGTACAGGCTCGGGAGTTGAGGCAGAGAGACGGGAGCTGAGGCAGGTACAGGCTCGGGAGTTGAGGCAGAGAGACGGGAGCTGAGGCAGGTACAGGCTCGGGAGTTGAGGCAGAGAGACGGGAGCTGAGGCAGGTACAGGCTC
Organism: Spea bombifrons; assembly: GCF_027358695.1. Classification (NCBI taxonomy): domain Eukaryota; kingdom Metazoa; phylum Chordata; class Amphibia; order Anura; family Pelobatidae; genus Spea; species Spea bombifrons. The sequence goes on from NC_071093.1 coordinate 21,898,505, forward strand.
GGGTGCAGGTACAGGCTCGGGTGCAGGTACAGGCTCGGGTGCAGGTACAGGCTCGGGTGCAGGTACAGGCTCGGGTGCAGGTACAGGCTCGGGTGCAGGTACAAGTACAGGTTCGGGTGAGGGCCCACTGGCAGGTAAGCCCACAGGCAGGTTCAGGCACAGGTACAGGCTTGGGTGCGGGCCCACTGGCAGGTAAGCCCACAGGCAAGTTCAGGTACGGGTCCAGGCTTGGGTGTGGGCCCACTGGCAGGTAAGCCCACAGGCAGGTTCAGGTACGGGTCCAGGTACAGGTTCAGGCACAGGCAAGGCCCACTGGCAGGGCGGATGGGAACGGAGGCCCACTGGCAGGGCGGAAGGGAACGGAGGCCCACTGGCAGGGCGGAAGGGAACGGAGGCCCACTGGCAGGGCGGAAGGGAACGGAGGCCCACTGGCAGGGCGGAAGGGAACGGAGGCCCACTGGCAGGGCGGACGGGAACGGCTCAGGCACGGCACGGATCCAGGCACAGGTTCGGGCACAGGCACGGGTTCGGGCACAGGTTCGGGCACAGGTTCGGGCACAGGGACGGGTTCGGGCACAGGCACGGGTTCAGGTAGCGGCTCAGAGCAAAGCAGTCCTTACGTCAATGCCAAGGCCCTGACTGAAGGGCAGGGCAGGTCTTTTAAAGGCAGGGCTACACTCAGTTCATGAGGCGCAGCTGTTCCTGATAATCAGGTTCAGATCACTCCAGAGGGTGGAGGGTGGCCACTAGTGGAAGCAGATGTAATAGCCTGGAGTATAATTCAGCCATGGTTCAGGCAGCCGAGAGTGGACCCTGACAGGCCCACATGCCCTCACTCAGCACATTTCACTTATCATTCCTCCGCCTAAATATCATCTACCCCATGTGACATATGTTGGGTTGGTCCAGCTTCGTTTGGGCCGTGTCCCCTGTATACCCTTGCTTTATTTATTTTATGGTTTATGTTACCCATGCCTCTTCTCAGCCTGTACAGCCATTATATATTTGCTCACACACGGTTTTCGCCGGATCGTTACTTACCCACATACTCCTCCTCACACCTGAGCTGTGTCGTCTATTACTTATTTACCTTTTTTTTTTTTTTTTTTTTTATTATTATCCCCTCTCCAGTAGTACTCTGCACATTTTATTGTACACTATTGTCTTTGTCCTGCACAGATACGGTACCTCTGTTCATGGAAGTTGTTGTTTTACTTCTGGTTGTACACGTATTTCTAGTTGCCTTTTGTGATACGTATGGGAACATTGCCTGTCGATATTCCTTTGAGACCGCTTCCCCGGTGCACAAGGGGTTTTCGGTGGTTTTCTATTGGTGATTCATTATATATGTATGCCTATATATATATATAAATGTATAAAGTGTCGCGCAAAAAAACACAATTTAAAGATATATGTATATGTTAGTTAAATAATTTTGCCAAATAAATTTATATATAAATAAAAAAGAAAATAAAAGTGAAAATATAAAATTCACCAAAATTGTGACACATACAGTGTATAATCCACCAGAAATATAATTGAAAACAATACTTATATCCTCAATTAAGTGGAATTAGCATCCAACCGTTTTCAAATGGAGGCTTGTTGACATATGAAAATCAAAAACAAATAATAATCATAGTGCTTTCTATATTATAACAGTGAAAGACTTCACCCCAGGATAATATTGCACTCACGTAAGGTTGAGCAAAACAGCTTGCTCAAACTAGACAAGCGTTGTGGGATTCCTCTCCCAAGTTGTATCTCCTCCGTTGTTTACGTCCGAACCGTTTTCTGATCCATACAAACAGCGAAATGCAGATGGGGAGACAGGATATGTATTGCAAAAAGATTTATTTGCACCAATAAAGTGCAATATGCTCTTGAATTAAAGTATCAAATTATCGGAGTCCTCTTTATAGCTCCAACCGGCAAGAAACAGCTTCCGGGTATAACGTCAAACACCTAAACGCATTTCGCCCTATCAGCAGTGACATTGCTCCAACTCCACCTCCCTTAAATATCTGATTCCATTCAAATTGTGTCCATTCCTGCAGCTCGTTAAGATGTATCACAGGTGTAGCCAAGTCCATATCACAGACTCTTAAGTGAAAACAATTAGGAAGTAGTTTGTTCCAAAAAAGACACGGGAATCCGATATCAAGTACATCATATATAATATAAATATAAATATTAAAGACAGATTAATTCATTTATAATGATTTTAGAAGACTGGTTTTAAAAGAATTTAAATAAGATTTGTTCAAAGAGCATAGAGTTAAATCCAAAGTGCATATTAAATAATATCATACAGATAACAATTGTATAGTAGATATAAAGTATTTCAGATTAATTTAAAGTATTATAAATAATTTTAAATAATTTTAAAATGCGCAAATAGATGCCCATCATTATTGCCACCAATAAAAAATATATAGAAAAGTGGATAAAAACATTTTATTAACATTTATAAAAATATATAAAAGTATATTAAAAAATAATCGTTTTTTATTAAATATAATGCTAATATTGATATTTATGATGTTTAAAAATCCTAAATCAACTTAAAAAATTAAACAAATCAAAATCCTGATTCAAACCTTTTGGGGCTAGGGTTTTAAGGTTATAGACCCATTGCATTTCTATCCGGCCTATTTTCGTCTCGTAATCACCCCCTCTATATATGTCCCAGTCACTGCGTAACTTTTTTAAAAAAAATTTCATAATATTCTAATGTTTTTCTTTTGTATGTTCGCCACCGCACAGGCTGATTTTGTCACTCCCCTCCTCTTAGAGGACGCTGTTGAGACTTTTGTCTGACGGCTTGCTCTACTTTGTGGCTCTTTGACGCCTGCCTCTTTGACGGCTTGTCTGAGCCTTCCTTCCTTCTCTGTTACCCTTTCCTATCCCCCCCCTTTTTTTTTTTCCTGTAACTGTGTTACGGCTCTCTGCTCCTTGTCATGAGTCTTACTGTTTTAACTATCAATGCCAAGGGTCTCAATACTCCCCATAAGCGGTGCATGTTACTTACCGAGCTCAAGTCTAGGAGGGCTGACATAGTGATGGTACAGGAGACACATTTACTAAAAATTTCATCCTAAGGGTCGCTATTTATTGCTCACAGCAGTGATCAATGGGGCGCAGTCTACGTTACTCAATCTATATGTTCCTAATGCTAATCAACTATCTTTTGTTGAGAAGGTTTTTCTTAAACTCCAGAAGGTCCGCGTGGGATGTGTGATCATCGAGGGGGACTTTAATCTTGCTCCTGTTCCCAAGTTGGACTCTTCCGCGACTCTGTCCTCCAAATACCGGCGGACCCTCGCGGCGCAGGGCTCTAGATTTCAACACCTTTTGCATCGTTGTGGCTTCTATGACTCCTGGAGAGTACTGCAACCTCTTGGACGTGACTTTACGTTTCATTCGAATCCTCATTCCAGCTACTCCCGTATTGATCTCATTCTGGTGGATAAGTTGACTCTGCAGTCCGTTACCTCGGCCTCTATTGGCAATATCACGTGGTCCGACCACGCTCCAGTCTGGATTTCTCTCGCCTCTGGTAATCGAGACCTTCCTCCCCCGACATGGAAATTAAATGAAAGCTTACTTCAACTGCCTGAAATCTGTGCTGACATAGAGGATTCCCTTCAACAATATTTTCTACTGAATGCATCACCTGATTTGCAGCCTTCCACGCTTTGGCTTGCTCACAAGTCGGTTATTAGGGGTCACCTGATGAAGTTAGCGGCCCAGCTGAAGCGGAAGAGGCTGCACTCCCTTTCTACACTCTCTGCCAAGCTTACAACCCTTGAGTTAATGGATAAATCCTCTTAGTCCCCGGCGACTCACGCTGAATTGCACGAGGTAAAAGCTGAAATCCATCGCATTAATCTTCAGCACACTGAACTGGCATTACGACAGCTTCACTAGAATTATTATTCTAAAGGCAATAAGGCGGATTCTTTATTAGCACGGAAACTCCGTGCCCAGGCGTCCTCCTCATCAATCCACTATTTACAGACGCAGGATGCTGGTAGAATCTACAACCCTAAAGATATAGCTGATCGCTTTGCCGCCTATTATGAATCCTTATACAATTTGAGCTCTCATCCTCAGACGCCTCAACCGCAAGATCAACAGATCCAAGCCTTTCTCGACTCTATTTCCATCCCCAGATTGTCACCGGGTTGCTGGACTGACCTTATTAAACCTCCCTCCGTAGAGGAAGTGTCTCGGACTATTTCAGCTCTCAAGCGGCACAAAGCTCCGGGACCGGATGGTTTTCCTAACTCATATTACCAGAAATTTCAGCATATCCTGGCCCCGCACCTCACTTTATGGACTGTACTGCTGTTCCTACAGAGATAGCTGAGGCACATATCACTACCATACCAAAGCCTGGGAAGACCCCGACTTGACTGCGCTAATTATCGGCCTATCTCGCTTCTAAACACCGACACGAAACTCTATGCTAAAATTCTGGCTGAACGCTTGAATCGTTTCTTACCAACCTTAATTCGGAATGATCAAGTTGGTTTCATCAGAGGTCGCCAGCCTTTCGAAAACACTCGGCGCATTGTTAACATCATTCATCTGTCCTCCATTCAGCGGCGGCCCTGCCTCCTCCTTTCATTGGATGCCGAGAAGGCTTTCGATCGGCTTCACTGGGGCTTCTTATTGGCTACTCTGCGTGCGTTTAACCTTCCAGACGCTTTCATCAGAGCGGTCGCCCGCCTCTATGTGCACCCGCATGCTAAAGTTTGAGTTGCTGGATTCCTTTCTAGACCTTTTCGGATATCTAATGGCACACGGCAGGGCTGTCCGCTTTCTGCGCTGCTGTTCGCATTAGCGATGGAACCCCTGGCGATAGCGATTCGCTCGAATGCAGATATCAAAGGTTTTGTCTGTCGTTCTACTGTTACGAAAATTGTGTTGTACGCCGATGACGTTCTGCTTACTGTCACGGACCCCGCAATATCTCTGCCGTCCCTACATTTCTGTCCTTGAAGTTTTTGGCAACGTCTCTTTCTACAAGATCAATTGGAGTAAGTCCCAAGCGCTGAATATAGGTTTCCCTGCGGATACGATTGAGCGCCTGTCGTCTGCGTTCCAGTATGAATGGAGGTCTGATTACATTACATATCTAGGTATTCGACTCACGAAATCTATCCATACTTTAGCTACAACAAACTATCAACACGTCTGGCGATCAATTAAAGGGGATCTCGTGCGCTAGTCCAAGCTGGAGCTGTCATGGACGGGCAGGATTGTTTCGTTTAACTGCCGAAACTGCTCTATTTGTTCCGCACATTACCGGTGACTGCTTCACCCGCTTTCTTACAAGACATCCAATCAAAGTTATCGTCCTATATTTGGGCGGGTAAAAAGGCGAGGTTATCCATTCGACTTCTGCAGCGCCCTAGGATGTTAGGGGGCCTCGGGATTCCGGATGTTACAAAATACTACCTTGCTGCTGCTCTTGCTCAAAGTCTCCTGTTATTCTCGGACTCAGCTCAAGTGGCCTGGGTAGATCTTGAAAATGTTTTTGTTTCTCCATGGGAGATGAGAGACTTACTCTGGATTCCGAAATCCGTTCGCCCATCACTCCTACCTACTACAAAACTATCCTTGACATTGTGGGATAGACACCGCTCAATACTTGGTTTCCCGTCTACGCTGCCTTCATGTGCTCCTATCACGGCTCTGCGTTCCCTCCTGCCCCACGTTTCTTTTGACTCCTGGAGGGAGGCTGGACTTTGCTCTATTCACCATCTTGTCTCTACGGACCATGTCCATTCCTTTCAACACCTAAAGAATGAGTACTCTCTGTCAAACAAAGACTTTTTTAAGTTCTTGCAACTTCGCAGCGCTATTCAGAAACATTGGAAACCAGTCCTCCTTCCGCTCCTGTGCCCCGGATTGTTAAATTATGCGTCGCCCCTGTGATACCTCAAGCCATCTCCACTTGTTACCTGGCTCTGTTAGATTGTAAAACGGACCTTAAGCTTCCATACATGCTGGCGTGGGAACGGGAGCTTGATTGCTCCTTTGAAGCTCAGGAATAGTACTCTGCCCTTGAAGCCATCAGAGGTGGATCAAAGAATGCCACTCATTTTGAGACGGACTGTAAAGTCCTTTTTCGCTGGTACTATGTCCCTTCCAAACTATCTAAGACTTTCCCGTCCGCTTCCCCGCTGTGTTGGAGGCTTTGTGGTCAAATAGGCACGATGGCACATATGTGGTGGGAGTGTCCCCAGTTATTAAATTTTTGGTCGGACGTTTTCTCCCTTATCACTACTTCACTTTCGATCCCGATTGATAGGTCCGTTTCGGTCGCCCTCCTAGACATGCTCCCTCCCGACTTGGACGCTCCTAGTCGTAAACTTTTGATCCATGTTTTATTAGCAGCTAAAAGCTGCATCGCTAGGAAATGGAAAAACCCGACACATCCTTCTTTACAGGAGGTCCTTTACTCTTTAGCTACTACTCGTACATATGAATGTATGGCGCATTCGGCGGTGGGCACCTCGCATATTTTTCAATCGACCTGGGACAGATGGGATCAGTTCTACCTTGAAGCCTTTCGGGGTCTCCCCTCTGGCTTCTTGCTTCCCAATATGCGTACTCCTTGGGGTCTGAGAGCCGTTCGTACGTCGTAATGTGTTTGTCTATTCTTTTTTTTTTTTCTCTTTCTTCCCCCCCTCTTCTTTCCCCCCTTCTCCCCCCCCTCCTTCCTTGGCAGTACACCTACTGTTTTTCTTTTACATTGAGCAGGCTATGTGTTCCATTGTTGTTATCGTAGGTGCTGCTACCTAATGTGCTAGATACTCTACTCTGTCAATTGATGTTGTCATTGGATATGTCACCTCTGGCTATTTCTGCGTACTTCATGTCCTTTTGCACATTAGATTCGGCCTTACATTTGTATTCATGTGTATGCGATGCTACTATATGACACTGATGCTTCGGCTTTGTATTCTTTTATCTCATCGCATGTATTTCTGTTGTTTTTTTTATTTGTTGAAAAATTCAATAAAAACTCAAGTGGTAAAAAAAAATAAAAAAAAATACATCATCTATAAATCTTTTATAGGTCACCAAGTTTGCACGCCACTTATTATTATTCCAGACCATAGAATCTTCCCAATTGGCCATAAACAGATTAGCGTAACTTGGTGCAAACTCGGTACCCATAGCACTCCCTTTAAGTTGTAAATAAAATGAGATGCCAAACCAGAAATATTTATTCTTCAAAATTAAATTAATAGCTTCTATTAAAACGTTAATAAAATCCAATGTAAAATTCTTTTCTTTAATTAAAATATTTTTTACGGCATTGCATCCTGATTCATGGGGTATAATTGCACGTCACTAGTAACTAAAATGCTGAACGTAGTTGGCGAAAGTCTCATTCAATGTCTGACTTTCTGCACTATAAATGAATGCTACTTTCCTACCACTCTGCTCTCAACCTTGCTAAAGAAGCCTATTTCACCTCCCTCATCTCCTCCCTGTCTAAGAACCCTAAACGACTCTTTAATACTTTCAATTCCCTGCTTTGACCGATCCCTACTACCCCTTCCATTACCTTAATCACAGATTACATATCTGCACAGCCCTCACCCTCCCCCTGACTATGCGCCCCCCCCACCCACTGACCTCTTCTCCCCTCACTACACTAATTTCTCTGCCGTCACCGAAGAGGATGTACATGCTCATCTTCTTTCCTCTTGTTCAACCACATGCCCCCTTGACCCCATCCCTTCCTATCTCACCCAGTCTCTTTCATCTACCCTTGTCCCTACTCTAACTCATATCTTCAACCTCTCCCTCGCTACTGGATCTGTCCCATCGTCCTTCAAGCATCCTACCATTACTCCTATCTTGAAAAAGTCCTCCCTCGACCCGACTGATCTCTCCAATTACCGTCTCATCTCTCTGCTTCCTACATCCCACAACATTACTTTTATGTTGGTTGTTGTTTGGGATGCTAGAGGTATGATTTAAAGCAGGTTTGGTTAATTGGAAACAAAAAAAGTTTTTTTTACAAAAAAGTAAGGTCTTAGGAGTAGATAGCTTCATGTTTTCATCCTTATATTGTATTGCATGTCGCTTCCACATACTTCATCCTACAACATTACATTCATGTTGGTTGTTGTTTGGGATGCTAGGGGTATGATTTAAAACAGGTTTGGTGAATTTTAAACAAAACATTTTTTGCAAAAATGTAAGGTCCTAGGTGTAGAAAGCTTCATGTTTTCATCCAAATACTGTATTGCATGTAGCTTCCACATACTGCATCCCACAACATTACTTTCATGTTGGTTGTTGTTTGGGATGCTAGAGGTATGATTTAAAGCAGGTTTGGTTAGTTGGAAACCAAAAAAGGTTTTTTTGCAAAAAAGTAAGGTAATAGGTGTAGAGATAGCTTCATGTTTTCATCCATATACGGTATTGCTTGTAGCTTCCACATACTGCATCCCACAACATTACTTTCATGTTGGTTGTTGTATGGGCTGCTGAAGGTATGATTTGAAGCAGGTTTGGTGAATTAGAAACAAAAAATTTTTTTTTTGCAAAAAACTAAGGTCTTAGGTGTAGATAGCTTCATGTTTTCATCCAAATACTGTATTGAATGTACCTTCCACAAACTGCATCCCACAACATAACTTTCATGTTGGTTGTTGTTTTGGATGCTAGAGATATGATTTAAAGCAGGTTTGATGAATTGGAAACAAAAAAAGTTTTTTGCAAAAAAGTAAGGTCCTAGGTGTAGAAAGCTTCATGTTTTCATCCAAATACTGTATTGCATGTAGCTTCCATATACTGCATCCCACAACATTACTTTCATGTTAGTTGTTGTCTGGGATGCTAGGGGTATGATTTAAAACAGGTTTGGTGAATTGGAAACAAAAAAAGTTTTTTGCAAAAAAGTAAGGTCCTAGGTGTAGATAGCTTCATGTTTTCATCCATATACTGTATTGCTTGTAGCTTCCACATACTGCATCCCACAACATTACTTTTATGTTGGTTGTTGTATGGGCTGCTGAAGGTATGATTTAAAGCAGGTTTGGTGAATTAGAAACAAAAAAAGTTTTTTTTTACAAAAACGCTCACAACTTTTAGGATATAATTCCTTTAGCATCCAGCATAACATCCTAGTTAAAAGGAATGGTATTGGAGGCCTGCTGTGGAAGCTACATGGGACACCAGATATGGCTGAAAATATGAAAAAACTTAGACCCCGGACCTTAAGATTTTGCCAAAAAATGAAAAATTTAAAAAACACTCAAAACCTTTAGGAAATAATTCCTTTAGCATCCAGCATAACATCCTAGTTAAAAGGAATGGTATTGGAGGCCTGCTGTGGAAGCTACATGGGACACCAGATATGGCTGAAAATATGAAAAAACTTATTACATTTTGCCAAAAAATGAAAAATTTTAAAAACACTCAAAACCTTTAGGAAATGATTCCTTTTTTTTTTTTAAATAATCTTTATTTCCCATTTTTTTCCTTTTTTAAAACAAAAGCAGTATACCACACAAGTATACATACATATAAAAACCAAATACAAATTTACAAACAAATTATAAAAGTAACATAATTGAAATTACTGTATATTTCATCCATATAAGCCAAAAAAAAACAAAAAAACAATATATATAAACACACACACACAGGTTGGAGACAGAGTAGTGCCCGCAAATAGTCTGAGTTAGAGGTAGACCCTTTTTTAGTTCCATCTGCTACATATTCATATGATCCAGTTTTTGGAGACATTGATCCCAAATATATGTTTTTTTTAAATTTGCTTTTAATAGCCGAGAGACTTCTTTTTCCATTGTTAATTGAATCTTCAATTGGTTCTCCAAACAGGACCAATCTAAGTCTCTATTTTGTTTCCATTCCCTTGCGATTATTCTTTTTGCAGCTAAACAAGTATGTGTGGTCATATTTAACTGAACCTGTGACATAGTTGGCCAACCAATGTGTAGTAGAAAAGAGGATGGAGACATGTTTAAGGTAATATTATCGATTTTTTTAAAAAATCTCCAGGATTTTTTTCCAGAATTTCGCCACTATCGGACATGACCACCAAATATGGAGGAATGTTCCCTCCATCTGGCCACATCTCCAACAAAGTTTTGAACTATACATATCTGCAAGTCTAGTTGGAACAAGATACCATTTGTTCAAAACTTTAAATTGGGTTTCAAGCAGAGAAAGATCATGAATCCTAGAGCTCCTTTGTTCTTGTATATTCTAAACATTTAGAGTAGAGTTTCCCTGAGTGGTTTAAATTAAAGATTTGAGCTAACTTTTTAATTGGTTCTTCTTGAATAACAAGGACATGCTTGTTTATAAAAAAATTTATTCGCAAGTAATTAAATATCGATGGGTTTGTTATCTGATATTTTTCAGTTAGAATGGGGAGAGAAGTTATTTGTCCCTGAGTCATAAAGTCTATAATTATTTTTACTCCCGCTTTTTTTCCATGGATTTAGTGATATATTCTCTATATTATCTTTGAATACTTGTATGGTTAGTGAGTCCAGGAGTTTATCTTTAATACCCATCTTTATATCAATCCATTTAAGTATGATATTTTCTAGAATTCTATTTTTACCATGTATTAGAGCAAGATTAGCTCTATCTTTCAAAGACCAGATAAGACTGTTTAGATTGTAATTGTCCACTGTTTCTGCTCGAATTTATACCAAACTTCTTCTTTGGATTGTTCTTGATAGGTTCTAACTATATGAAATAAAACACTTGCTTCATATATTTGCTTTTATCAAGGGGAACCCCATTCCACCTTCTCTTGTTTTAGCTCCCATCAACCTGGCGTTGATTCTAGGGGTCTTGCCTTTCCATACAAAGTTTAAGAAGCTGGTATGGATAATTTCCAACCAGCTCTGTGGGAAGTTTAAAGGGAGCATCCGAAACATATATGTCCATTTTGGTATTAAATATGCTCTTAATGCATTTACTCGACCCCACCACGAAAGATATCCTTTCCGCCATTCTTTTAGAGTTACATTTGTCGATTTTAATAAGTGTAGGAAGTTTTTCTCCACTATATCTTTGGTTTTCTCAGTTATGAGAATCCCGAGATATTCGAATTCATGAGTATTAGTTGTCAGAGAAAAAGCCTCTAAAAGTCTCTTATATGATTGGGGGTCGATGTTCTTACCCTGAGCAATAGTTTTGTTCAAATTCAACTTATAGTTAGAAACTCTACTAAATTTTTTTACTTCTTGTAAAAAACGAGGCATAGAAGTGAGTGGATTGGATAGTGAGATTACCACGTCATCCGCCTACATTAATATCTTGTAATCTTCTTTACCTATATTAAGGCCTTTTATATCATTATTATTCCTTATTTTCATTGTAAAGGGTTCAAGAGAGAGAATATATAATAATGGTGACAGAGGGCATCCTTGACGGGTACCATTTTGCATGTCAAACCATTCTGAACAAAGCCCTGAACCAACTATTCGTGCACTTGGGTTAGAATAAAGGGATGTAATGGCAGTATACATCCACCCAGTCTCCCCATATGATTTTAGAGAAGATTTTAGATAACTCCAATCGACCCTGTCAAATGCCTTCTCGGCATCAAGTGAGAGAGTCAGGAGGGGACAACCTCCTCTCAGCATAGTCCTCATGGACAATCTCAGCATAGTCCAATCCATCGATCAGGCGCCTAATATTGTTAGTTGAATCCCTACCTGGTACAAATCCCACTTGATCTGGATGGATCAAGGTATGTAGAATTGGAATTTAAAAAAAATATAAATTTTAAAATAATTATAAATTTTAATTATAATTCTAAAAAATTAAAATAAATATATAAAAAATAAATTAATAAAAAAAATTAAATTTAAATTACTTAATTAAAAAAAAATAAATAAATAAAAAAATTAAATACAAAAAAAAAAAAATTAAAAAATTATAAAAAAAAATAAAATATTAAAATAATTATAAAAATATCAGCGCCTAATGAAATTAAAGTGGCCGGCGTGCACACACCGCATGCCTCAGCTCTTCATCACACCCCTTTTAAGACGTGGGAAGAGGAGCTGAGGCATGGCCGTTGGGTCTGACAGCCGCATGATGCAGGGGCGTACCTAGAGTATTTGGCACTTGTGGCAGATCCTGTATGTGGCACCCCCCCCACACACACACAGTTTAAAACTGCATAGTTTCTATGGTTAGGCAAACATTGACAGGGGTACAGCAAAATTGTTATCATTATATACTTAGGGATTAAGCGGTACCACCGTCAATGTGTGCCTATACATTGAGCCAGACACTGACAACCCCTATCGCTATATACTAAGCCAAACATTGATGTGGTGTAGGCTTACCACTTTAGTGACTGGCATAGTATATAGTAGGGATGCACCGAAATGAAAATTCTGGACTGAAACTGAAAATTCAGCATTCGCTTGGCCAAAACTGAAAAATAAAAAAACAACTTTAAAATACTTTATTAAAAGTAACACCAAAATTAGACAAAAAAATCAATAACAATATTAACATATATATATATATATATATATATATATATATACACACATATATATAACAACAATCACGGTCCTATCATGCCCAGGTTCTAGCATGTGCTGGCTGACTTAGCATGATAGGAGTGTGATTATCTATAGTTATAATATATTTGCCTCTCGGGTCTCAGCTCTCCTACCTAAAATCAGGGCTACCTCTATTTCCCGTTGTAACTTGCATATAATGTCTCCAACATAACAAAAAACATAAAAAGACTTTGTGACAAGAGAAAAATTCTTTCTCAAAAGAAGAGTAACACACTCATATGTCCCATATGTTACCAAAGTAACTTGACACATTTTTAAGTTCTATTGAACAAACAGGTAGAGATTTTTTGGGGGTCTCTTTGATGGAATTTAGGCGGGTTATATATCTTTGTTGTAGGGGGAAAGAAAAATAATAAAAATAGATGAAGAGAGAGAAGAAAATAAATAAATAAATAAATAATATATATATATATATATATATATACCGTATTGGCTCGAATATAGGCCGCACTTTTTCCCCCCACTTTAAGTCTTTAAAGTGGGGGTGCGGCTTATATTCGGGGTCTAGCGTCCGACGGGCAGGCAGCGGGGTTAGGATACAGATCCCCCGCAGCGGGGCAGGGGACCTGCATCCTACTCCCCGATACGCTCAGACAGCCTCCCCTGTCAGCACTTCCCACGGGGGGGGTGCCGGCACGGGAGGTTGTCTAAGCGCATCGTGCGGACCGTCCGCACGATGCGTTTTACCTCTGCCCACCCCCGACTTACCGGAGCAGAATCCCGGGTGTCTTGCGGGGCCGGCGGGGGACATCTACGCAATACGCGTATACAACTTCTAGTGTCGACACCGGAAGTTGTATACGCGTATTGCGTAGATGTCCCCCGCCGGCCCTGCAAGACACCCAGGAGTCTGCTCCGGTAAGTCGGGGGGGGCAGAGGAGGACAGTGGCAGCATTTCTCGGGGGGGGGGACAGTGGCAGCATATCTCGGGGGGGGGCAGAGTGGCAGCATGTTTTTTTTTGTTTTTGTTTTTTTTTTCTTTAAAAAAGCACCAAACTTTTAGGGTGCGGCCTATATACGGGGGCGGCCTATATCCGAGCCAATACGGTATATATATTTCTTCCTTTCATATTTATCTCATTATCCAATATGGTTATGTAAGTCATTACCCCTGAGATTTATAGATTGTATAGATTGTAGTCATAGACCAACCATTATAATGTTTTAAATTTTATCATTAATCCATTTCATTTATATTATCTTATAGCCAATATATATATATTTGTGTAAATATCCGTAAGATTATAAGGGAGAAGAAAATTCTCAATTGTACATATATAATATAAGTGTCTTAATTTGGCATTTATTAGTTTCGTTTATATAACTTGTGATTTAATTTAAATATTTAAATAATTACTTTATTCATTTCATTTGTATACCCCTGTGACTGATATGTAGAATCGTGCGGTTATTTTTTTTATTATAAATATCTCTATGCAGCCTATACGGCACCGAATACTACGTTCATAAAGCAATTTGCACTTTGACTGTGTAACATGCACATGGGTATAGTGTAAAATGCATTTTGATTGGTAGATTTTTTGATGTATTTTGGCTCACAATGAAATCACACATATGTATTTATGATATCTGTAGCGTATGAAAATATGAAAATATATACGTGCCTAGGTATAAGATTTAAATTTATTAGCGCCTATTATGGAGTATCATTAGTGCATATGAGCAGTCAAATCTTATTAACTCTTATTTTTTTCCATAATATAAAATTCACACTTTTTTAGAAATGATTAATTGTTGAAGCACTAAGATATTTGCTCACACGAACGTAGGTTTCTTAATCACAGATGACTTTGTGTGTTTTTTTCTTTTTTTCTTTTTTTTTCAGCTTCATTATTATGATGGGCTTTTATGCACTATACAGGGTAGCTAATACTAAGGTATAATGGAAAATGCACTTTTGACTGTGTAAAAGGCACATGGATAGAGTTTAAAATGCACCTGGATCGGTAGATTCTTGATGTACCTTGAAACACAAAGAAAATCACACATATGAATTAGGATATCTATAGTGCATGAAAATAGCTGTAATATGTAAAATAGAACATAATATACACATGCTTAGGTATAGGACTTAAATTTAGTTATGCTCTCTATGGAATATTATTAATCTGTATGTAGAGCTGAATCCTATTAACTTTCAATCCTTTACTATATAAAATCTATCCTATTTAATTTAGATATGATTAATGTTGAAACACTAAGCTGTTTGCTCACATGTACGGGACCTTCAATCACAGATGGTTAGGGGTTTTACTCTACGCATTTTATACGGCAGCGAATACTATGTCTATAAAGCAATTTGCACTTTGGGTATAGCGTAAAATGCATTTTGATTGGTAGATTTTTGATGTATTCTGGCACACAATGATAATCACACATATGAATGTATGGTATTTGTTGTATATGGAAATAGTTGTAATACGAAAAATAGAACACGTATACGTGTTTAGACATAGGATTTAAATTTATCTGTGTGTATTATGGAGTATCATGAGTGCGTATAAGCAGTCGAATCCTATTAATTCTTATCTTTTTCTATAATATAAAATCTAACCTTTTTTTAGATATGATTAATTGTTGAAGCACTAAGCTATTTGCTTACACGAACGTAGGTTTCTTTATCACAGACGACTTTGTTTCTCTTTTTTTAGTAATTTTAATATGATGGGCTTATATATACTTTATAGGGCTGCTAATATTAAGTTATAACGGAAAATGCACTTTGTGTAAAAGGCACATGGATATACTTTAAAATGCAATTGGATTGGTATAGATCTGATTAATTGTTGAAGCACTAAGCTATTTGCTTATACGAACGTAGGATTCTTAATCACAGATGACTTTGTTTTTCTTTCTTTTTATTAATTTTATTATGATGGGCTTTTATGTACTTTATAGGGCAGCTAACATTAAGTTATAACAGAAAATGCACTTTTACTTTGACTGTGTAAAAGGCACATGGATATACTTTAAAATGTATTTGGATTGGTAGATTCTTGACGTACCTTGAAACTAGGGCTGCAACAACTAATCGATAAAATCGATAATAATCGATAATGAAATTCGTTGGCAACGAATTTCATTATCGATTAGTTGAATCGATTATTATCGATTATAAAATGAGGGTTTTTTCAGAGCAAACGCTCTGAAAAATCCCCCTCATTATATAATCCGTTTAGTCTGACTCACCGTCTCACAGCAGCAGCTCCTACTTACTCCACCTCCCTGTAATCACTGTGACAACTGGCCCCGCCCCTTCCTTCTCCAGGCCAGAACCACATGGCTGTGACACTCATCTAACTGTAAGTATATGTATATATGAATATATATATATATATATATATATATAATATAATGTGTATGTGTGTGTGTATATATATATATATATATATATATATATAGTGTATATATGTATGTAATATATATATATATATATTTGGGCTACTGAAAGTTAGGCACAGTGGCATGTGGGGGGTAGAGTGGAGTGGCAGATGTGGGAGGCAGCGTGGCGTGGCAGATGTGGGAGGCAGCGTGGAGTGGCAGATGTGGGAGGCAGCGTGGAGTGGCATATGTGGGAGGCAGCGTGGAGTGGCATATGTGGGAGGCAGCGTGGTGTGGTATATGTGGGAGGCAGCTTGGGCGTTGTCTGGTTCTAAAGATGGCGTCGGTACCTGCGCCGGAAATTGCGGAGTAGGCGGTGGTGGCGGTGGGCAGGGCCTTTCTACCGGAAGAGGCTGATAACTGTCCACTACCACCGACTGACTAGATGAGTCACAAAATGGCGCGGACGCCTCCTGTGGCTGACATAATATGGAGGACAGATTAGGAAGGGGGCGGGGCGCCTGACAGTACTGACAAAGAAGACCTGATGTCATTGAATCGCAGACTGGACAACTCCACCCCCCATTTACCAGCTCGGCACCATCATAGGGCAGTGATGCGTCTGGAATCTTACACAAATATTTCGACTGTTTCTCATCATATATTTCCCCACCACCCAGTGACCTAAATTCTTTGCTCACATCCAGCCAAATTTTAACGGTATTTTTCAATCCCTCATCGCTCAATTTCCCAGCTTTGTTATTTAGAAGAGCTTGCCAGACATTGACCGATAATGTACCTCCTTTAGATATTTGGTATCGCTTTTCCAACTTAGACAACTGCTTAATATACTGTTTCCCCCGTCTGTCTGCAACTATTTGGGAGGGTGTACAATACCCAGTCGGGACCCTACTATTAACATTCCCCATCTTACAATGGTATCGTTACCTTGTCCGCAACCGTTCGAAACCTTCAGATATGAGGCTTACACACACTGTAGTACTATTATGCACTGGGGGCAGGCGACTAGGCTACCCAAAATAACTGGGGACAGGCGAATGGGGCTATCCAAAGTAAAGTTAGTCTTACGGCACCACCTGGGATCAAAATATATGGATTGATCGGGTGCAGAAATATAACACTTTACCGATTTCTTCCCACTACAGTGTGTAGGCTAAAAAGAGGGAGACACCACAGTTCAACAAGTGCTACAACAGTATATTTACATGGGGTTCTTTTATTGCCACTCGAGGGTGCGTTAGCCACCTGAGTTCCCTCCTCCGAATACACACGTGAGTGACGAGTGACACACAAGGTAGATAAACAATCTTACCTTGTAACTGGGCTGCAGTCCCAGGGTCCAATCGTCAGGTCACAGTGCGAACTCTCCCCGGGAGGGACCCCTGAAGGGTACGACTTCCCCGAGCCCCACGTTGGGCGCCAACTGTTTTGGATCTCTTTCAATAAAAGCTTTCTTCAGTTGTTGAACTGCTCCAAATTATATGATTATAGATGTACGTGCACGGAGAGAGAAATAAGACACACGACACAGTCTGGGTCTGGTCCGAAATCACTCTGCTTTATTACAATACGGATATAGGTTATATAGTGTCCAATAAAGGAGGACGTCTTATCACATAAAAACATCTTAATTGGTTAATTCCTTAAAACTATGCGGATATAGACAGAAAAACCGTTATAGACAAACATCAGGCGATACTTAGATAATTTCCTGTTATCTAGAACAAATTGCGGTTAGTAAATTATAGAGTACATGTTTACGTAACTTGTACCAAACGTCGTAAACTATTGCTACTTGCGTCTCTCGCATATTTGCGTGAGGTTTGACCCTTTACACCGGTCAGAGCCAGCTTATATTCATTACAACTTATAAGCGTTTCTTGCTGAGATATATACAGACAGAACTGGGTTCCATAACAGTGGTAGGCAGCGTGGCATATGTGGGGGGGGGCAGCATGGCATGTCTGGGAGGCAGCGTAGCAAGCCTGGGCTCAAATGTGCATATATTGGGGGGCTGGTTGGGAAATAAAGACAAGAAATGTATTATCAAAGTTTTTTTATTCTGCTGTTTGTATTTAACATCATTTCTTTAGTAAATTATACTAAATAAATGAAAAATTTACATTCATTTTTTTTATCCGATTAATTGATTAATCGAAAAAATAATCGGCCAACTAATCGATTATTAAAATAATCGTTAGTTGCAGCCCTACTTGAAACACAAAGAAAATCACACATATGAATGTCTACAGTGCATGAAAATATTTGTAATATGTAAAATAGAACATAATATACACATGCTTAGGTATAGGACTTAAATTTACTTACGCTTTCTATGGAATAATATTAATCCGCATGTAGAGCCGAATCTTATTATTTTTGAAGCCTTTAACATATAAAATCCACCTTATTTAATTTAGATATGATTAATGAAACATTAAGCCATTTGCTCACATGCATGGGACTTTCTTTTTTTTTTTTCTTCTCTTTGCGCTGATAACAGGAATTTATTTAATTTAAATAAGAATAGTGTCCCTAGACTCCGAATGCCATCGTGTTGATGGCAATAATTATTAGCAGTAAAAGTAGGGGGAGATATTGCAAATACAAGTGGGGGCATCAGGGGATGTCTCACTTATTACGTTGTCTTTATTTAAGTGTTAAATGTTTATTGTGTGGATTCATATTAATGTTTTGTAATATACTGACAGTATCGGACAGTATCGGGCTTTTATAGATATGATAAGATTTGCTACAATAAATACTCAAGGCCTTAATTCTGTCCATAAAAAAGCTATAGTCTTGCAGAGACTTTGGAAAGAAAAGATAAACGTCTGTTTTCTCCAGGAAACCCATTGGCGGCTCCTAGATAAAACTGATATTTCTAATCAAAGATTTCCCTTTTCTATAAAAGCATCATTGAAAGCAAACAAAAAAAGAGGCGTGGCCATTTTATTCTCTAAGAGATTAGACTTGAAACTCAAACATGTAGAAATCGATCCGGAGGGAAGATTTATAATAGCAATAGTAGAAATCAATAATCTGCTTTTTACTCTACTTAATGTATATGCCCCAAATCGTTCTCCAGTTAGGAAGCTATTAGATAAAGTTCTAAAAGTAAAACAAGTTTTTTTTTTATGGATGGGTGATTTTAATTGTGTTTTAGATCCCCACCTAGATAAAATGTCTCCGAAGGGCCCCATTAAAGATCAAAGCCTTTTCTCACAAGCTTTAAGATTACAATCTATTTTAAAAAAACATGCTCTATATGATATCTGGCGAATTTTTCACCAGACTGATAGAGATTTTACATGCTTTTCTAAATCCCACTGTGCATACTCCCGTATTGATTTAATATTGGGGGACAGCAATTTAACTTTCAAAGCAAAAAATATAAAAATCCATGAAATAACATGGTCAAACCACAATATGGTATCAATGGATTTAGATGAAAGTAGGGAAAAATTTAGAGCAGAATGGAGATTAAACCCTAATTTATTGATATTGAATACATAAAGAAGATAACGGAATATTTTTTCATGGAGAATGACTTAGAAGGTACATCAGCTTTGAATGTATGGTGCGCTTATAAGGTGGTCATTAGGGGGCATTTTATTTTTTTAATTTTAAAAATTTTGTTTATTTGGATTTATATAGGACAAGAGAGAACATAGAAAATACAATACATTCAATAATAATTAGAAATACATAACAAAGAACGTAAAACAATATCAATAAATTGCATAGACACACAAGAATTTCATTGTGAATATTTAACATATTCTTCATTTAGTTTCATATGTTTTCTGCAATTTACAAAAAGGGAAGAAAAAAAAATAAAAAAAAAAGAAGAGATATTGGAGCCGAGGGTATTTTTAATATTTAGGATGTGTACTAATTATTATTTAATTTTAGGATCCAGTCCTCATAAATTGATATTCTTTTATGGAGAGTCTGGTTAATCCAGCCTAAACCTTTTTCCATGTGTAATTGATATAATAGTTGGTTTTTAAATTGTATCCAGGAAAAAATATAATCTTGTCTCCAGTGTCTAGCAATCAAAATTTTTGCAGCTGTTACAAAATGAATTATTAATATTTCTTGATCTTTGGAGAGGTTAGATGGAAGTAAATGTAAGAGGGCAATTTCAGGGGATTTATTTATCTTGCATTTGTAGATTTTAATAAATGAATCAAATACCGTATCCCATATCTGGCTAATCTTACTACATAACCACCAAATATGTATATAATTGCCCTTTTCTCTATTACATCTCCAGCAGTTATCAGAAACTCCTGGGTACATAGAGCATAATCTCGAAGGAGTTAAATACCAATGGTTTATCACTTTAAAGAAGTTCTCTCTTAAAGAGATAGAGTGTATAGTGCTATAGGTTATAGAAATAGCATTTTGCCAATTCTTTTTTGTGATCGGTATTCGGATTGCTTTGGACCATCTTGAGATAGTATTAATAGGATCCACTTCATCTTTCTTATTTAATATTTCATATATTTTAGTCAGTATTTTCTTAATTTCTTTTCCATTCAATATGTAACTCAATTTTAGTTGGGTATCCGGGTCGTCTCTGAAAAGTGAAGATTTTAAGAAATTTTTTAATCTTAAATAGGGGAATATTTCTGTTGATGGTAATTTATATTGTTGAGCTAATTGAGCGAATGGTTTTATAGAGTTTTCAAACAAAATATCTTTGAGATTCGTAATCCCTAATTTTTCCCATTTCGTCATAGATATATCTGGAAGGTTACGTTCTATAATATTCAGACCGGCAGTATGTAATATTTTATCTTTTAAGCCAAATTTTTTCTTGATTTTAAACCATTCTTGGATTATATCTTTGATAATAATATTGCTACCTATATGAATCTTTACATTCAATTTAGATTGAAATTCCCATATTCCGATATTTAAGTTTTTAATACCTGATAGGTATTGTTCTATTTTATACCATGGCTGCATGACACTTATATCTAATTGAGTATTATAAATATGTAATATCATACATGCCTCGTATGCGCGCAGTATTCTAGGGTAGTTTAGACCTCCTCTATTCATTTTTTGAGATAGTAGATTAATCCCCAGTCTTGGTTTTTTACCCTTATTGATAAATTTATTAAAGGCAGTTTGAATCATGTTTAACCATGGGACAGGCATTTTTTAAGGGAGATGTCTGAAAAGGTACATCCATTTAGGTAGAATGTATGCATTTATTATATTGATTCTACCGACCCATGAGTTCAAGGTATTTTTCCAATTGTTTAACATATAATTATTTTCTTTAATGCATGAGAAGAAATTTCTTTCCATCAAATTCTCTACTTTTTTTGTTAGTTTAAGACCTAAATAATTTAACTCCTGTGATACTTCTTTGAATTTGTATTCTCCTTGTATTATATATTTAATTTGTCCTGGTGTATTTAAATAAAGTATTTCTGATTTGTCTATGTTTAATTTATAATTTAAAACATCTGCGTATTTATTTATGGTTTCCAGTATTTCTTTAATAGACTTAGCTGGATCTTCTACAGTCAATAGAATATCGTCCGCGTATAGGCATATTTTTAGCTCTTCTTGTTTATAAGACATACCTTTTATCGTTTCATTTAACCTTATTGATGTTGCTAAGATCTCTATAGTTAGTATATATAACATTGGGGACAGTGGGCATCCTTGACGTGTACCGTTGTTAATATAGAACCAGTTCGATTTAATGTCCTGACCCACAATTCTACCAGTAGGTTTTGAATATAGAGCTTTTATTGCCGTAAGGAAATTTCCTTCTATACCGTAAGAACTACAAGTTTGGAACATAAAGTCCCAATTAATGCGGTCAAACGCTTTCTCAGCGTCTAATGCCAATAAACAGGTTTGTCTGGTCTCTACATTAGCAAGGTCAATAATATCAATAAGACGTCTAACATTGTTATAAGTGTATCTATTAGGAACGAATCCTATTTGATCTGGATGTATTAGTATAGTAATTACCTGTTTCAGTCTATCTGCTAATATTCCTGCGAATAGCTTCATATCTACGTTTATAAGGGAGATTGGCCTGTAATTAGTAACAATTTCCGCATTTTTATTTGGTTTAAGTATAGGAATAATGTTAGCTCTTAATAATTCCTCCGGAGCATGACCTTTATTCATTAATTCATTAAATAAGGCAGTTAAGTATGTCACAATCTCCTGTTTAAATGTTTTATAAAAAAGTTCACTGAATCCATCTGGACCTGGGCTTTTATTATTCTTACTCTTTGCTATTATCTTGAAAACTTCTGATTCTTCTATTGGTTTATTTAATTGATTTGTTTGTTCTGTATTCAATTTAGGTATAGATATAGTTTTCAAATAGTCATAGATTTCTTCAGATTTGCTGTTATTATTCAAATTATATAGACTAGCATAATATTTATTAAAGGCCTGCCCTATGGATTCTGGAGAGGTATATGTCCTATTATTTTCTATAATTTTGTATATTCGCTTATTAGCTTGTTTTTTCTTAAGCCTATTAGTTAATACTTTATCCACTCTGTTATTTTTAAAATACCACTTTTGTTTTAATTTTTCAAGATTTCTACTGATTTTGTCAAATTCCAGGTCTTTTATTTTTGCCTTTAATTGTTGGATCTTATTTGATCTAAATTTAGTTGGTGATAATTTATTTAATTTAGTAAGATCATATAAGTTAATATATAAAGTGGATAGTTCAGGGCCTCTTTTACTATTTTCTTGTTTACCTATTTTTATAAGATAACCGCGGACAACGCTCTTAAAGGCACACCATAATGTAGATCTGGATATTAATTTATCGTCGTTTTCTTGAAAGTATAAATCTATTAATCTTTTTAAAGATTGAATGTGATGTTGTTTGTTCAGAATGAAGTGATTTAATCTCCAATCTTTTGGAAATTTCTTCGAATAATTAGAGAAAGTCTCACAAACGATAGCATTGTGATCTGACCATAATATGTCTTTAATAAAAATCTTTTTAGTGCTATTAATTAGGGAGCAATTACCAATCATCAGGTCTATACGCGCATACGAGGCATGAGGTGCAGAGAAATGGGTAAATTCCTTCAACATAGGATTAAAGACTCTCCAGTTATCATATAGATTATTTTTTTTAAGAAACTGACATAAACGTTTTGCCGATCTTATTATTCTTTGGTCCATGATCTCACCTCTTCTTAAGATTTTATCCATATTAACTTCTGGAATTGAGTTGAAATCTCCTGCCATAACTAAAACTCCCCTAATATATTTTTCTGCTTTTTCAAACAGCTCTTCTATAAATCTGATTGGATCCTTATTTGGAGCATATAAATTGATTACCTGGTCCTCTATTTTGCAGACCATTATAATGTACCTAGCCTCTATATCAATATCTTTAAATAAAATTTCAAATTTAATGCCCGTACAGACAATGATTGCTACTCCTCTCTTTTTTTTAAACTGTAAAGAAGAGGTAATGATACTCGAAATTTGTCTACCCTTAAAAGGGTTGTCCTGAGAGTTAAGCCAATGAGTTTCTTGTAAAAGACATATATCAATTTTCTCCTTTTTTATTAGTTTCATTAATGAGGCTCTTTTTTGAGGACTGTTTAATCCCTGGGTATTTAAAGAAATAAAACGTACCATCTTTTTCGTGTTTCCCAATTATACCCTCGGCTCAGAAAAAAAAGAAAAGACATAATAAATAAAATATAAGTACATAAACAGACAAAAAAAAAGATTAAGAAGGAAAAGGAAAAGGTATATCCTATTTCTCAAAGCTATATAACAGAAGGTTAAAATAGCCATATGCGGTTCCTCCCCTCTACCTGAACCGAAATTCCTATGCCCCATACTATGGTTTTATCAGTTAATGAGGCAAACATATTGCGTGGTCCCTTTGTTAGAGTTCGGGGGCTATTTAAAACGATATAATCAACAGAATTGCCAATAAAAGGGGGGAAATTCATCTATACATTCTTATTCAGAATATCTTACCCATTATGTTATATCAAAAACCAATAAATGTTAAATTAGGAATATTAATTTAAAGTAAAAGTGGGGACTAATAAATTTCTTTAAATACATCATTTCTAATAAATAATCATCATATAATTAATCCAGTAATACTAAAGTGCCGTATCCGACGTCGTACAACTTTTCCTTTATGAAAGTGCTATAATTAAAGTGCCTATAGTGGAATCAATTCGAAAATGTGAATATTTACAAACGTTGTCTAACCTCTTGTCCCCTAAAATTTTATAGCAAAAAATTAAAGTGCATTTATTAGAGTTTCATTATATATTACATTTTAATTATTTATAATCTTAATTTCCTCAAGTTCTCGTATTTTAAGATTACTTATGTGCAATATCTACGTCATAGCCCAAATCTTTCAATAAAGTGCTATAATAAGTATGTAAAGTGCAAAAAGGGAAAGAGAAAAAAAAAAAAAAAAAAAACAGCAAACATTACCATGTATCCTTTCCTTTGTTAAGATATTTTGCTAAACAGTCTTTTCCTCTTTTAGATATGGTAAGTACTTTATCACACATGTATGATACTGTTAACTATCATGAAATAATAGATAAGCGAGCAAAAATAAAAATTTCATTAAATAATACGTTTCCATCTAAATTAGAATAGTAAATAGAAAATAAAGTGCATTACTATTAAATACATGAATTAATTCATAAACAATAATAATATAAAGTGCGTATGTTAAAGTTTCAATAAATATTTCATTTCCTATTGATTATAATTATAAATTCATCAATTGATTTCAAAGTGTAAGGTGCTACATCATATCTTTCCCTTGATAGAATACTTATCGTGAGAATATAAAAAAAAAAAAAACTACAAACGTTACCATGTATCCTTTCCTTTAGTAAAATATTTTGCTAAAGATTCTTTTCCTCTTTTAGATATGGTAAGTACTTTATCACGCATATATGCAGGGCCGGCCTTTGGGGTGTGCGACCTGTGCGACCGCACAGGGCGCCACACTCCAGGGGGCGCCGCCGCCGCTACGGGGTCCTCCGCCGCCGCCGCCACTACGGGGTCCTCCGCCGCCGCCGCCGAAATGGGTAAATTCCTTCAACATAGGATTAAAGACTCTCCAGTTATCATATAGATTATTTTTTTTAAGAAACTGACATAAACGTTTTGCCGATCTTATTATTCTTTGGTCCATGATCTCACCTCTTCTTAAGATTTTATCCATATTAACTTCTGGAATTGAGTTGAAATCTCCTGCCATAACTAAAACTCCCCTAATATATTTTTCTGCTTTTTCAAACAGCTCTTCTATAAATCTGATTGGATCCTTATTTGGAGCATATAAATTGATTACCTGGTCCTCTATTTTGCAGACCATTATAATGTACCTAGCCTCTATATCAATATCTTTAAATAAAATTTCAAATTTAATGCCCGTACAGACAATGATTGCTACTCCTCTCTTTTTTTTAAACTGTAAAGAAGAGGTAATGATACTCGAAATTTGTCTACCCTTAAAAGGGTTGTCCTGAGAGTTAAGCCAATGAGTTTCTTGTAAAAGACATATATCAATTTTCTCCTTTTTTATTAGTTTCATTAATGAGGCTCTTTTTTGAGGACTGTTTAATCCCTGGGTATTTAAAGAAATAAAACGTACCATCTTTTTCGTGTTTCCCAATTATACCCTCGGCTCAGAAAAAAAAGAAAAGACATAATAAATAAAATATAAGTACATAAACAGACAAAAAAAAGATTAAGAAGGAAAAGGAAAAGGTATATCCTATTTCTCAAAGCTATATAACAGAAGGTTAAAATAGCCATATGCGGTTCCTCCCCTCTACCTGAACCGAAATTCCTATGCCCCATACTATGGTTTTATCAGTTAATGAGGCAAACATATTGCGTGGTCCCTTTGTTAGAGTTCGGGGGCTATTTAAAACGATATAATCAACAGAATTGCCAATAAAAGGGGGGAAATTCATCTATACATTCTTATTCAGAATATCTTACCCATTATGTTATATCAAAAACCAATAAATGTTAAATTAGGAATATTAATTTAAAGTAAAAGTGGGGACTAATAAATTTCTTTAAATACATCATTTCTAATAAATAATCATCATATAATTAATCCAGTAATACTAAAGTGCCGTATCCGACGTCGTACAACTTTTCCTTTATGAAAGTGCTATAATTAAAGTGCCTATAGTGGAATCAATTCGAAAATGTGAATATTTACAAACGTTGTCTAACCTCTTGTCCCCTAAAATTTTATAGCAAAAAATTAAAGTGCATTTATTAGAGTTTCATTATATATTACATTTTAATTATTTATAATCTTAATTTCCTCAAGTTCTCGTATTTTAAGATTACTTATGTGCAATATCTACGTCATAGCCCAAATCTTTCAATAAAGTGCTATAATAAGTATGTAAAGTGCAAAAAGGGAAAGAGAAAAAAAAAAAAAAAAAAAACAGCAAACATTACCATGTATCCTTTCCTTTGTTAAGATATTTTGCTAAACAGTCTTTTCCTCTTTTAGATATGGTAAGTACTTTATCACACATGTATGATACTGTTAACTATCATGAAATAATAGATAAGCGAGCAAAAATAAAAATTTCATTAAATAATACGTTTCCATCTAAATTAGAATAGTAAATAGAAAATAAAGTGCATTACTATTAAATACATGAATTAATTCATAAACAATAATAATATAAAGTGCGTATGTTAAAGTTTCAATAAATATTTCATTTCCTATTGATTATAATTATAAATTCATCAATTGATTTCAAAGTGTAAGGTGCTACATCATATCTTTCCCTTGATAGAATACTTATCGTGAGAATATAAAAAAAAAAAAAACTACAAACGTTACCATGTATCCTTTCCTTTAGTAAAATATTTTGCTAAAGATTCTTTTCCTCTTTTAGATATGGTAAGTACTTTATCACGCATATATGCAGGGCCGGCCTTTGGGGTGTGCGACCTGTGCGACCGCACAGGGCGCCACACTCCAGGGGGCGCCGCCGCCGCTACGGGGTCCTCCGCCGCCGCCGCCACTACGGGGTCCTCCGCCGCCGCCGCCGAAATGGGTAAATTCCTTCAACATAGGATTAAAGACTCTCCAGTTATCATATAGATTATTTTTTTTAAGAAACTGACATAAACGTTTTGCCGATCTTATTATTCTTTGGTCCATGATCTCACCTCTTCTTAAGATTTTATCCATATTAACTTCTGGAATTGAGTTGAAATCTCCTGCCATAACTAAAACTCCCCTAATATATTTTTCTGCTTTTTCAAACAGCTCTTCTATAAATCTGATTGGATCCTTATTTGGAGCATATAAATTGATTACCTGGTCCTCTATTTTGCAGACCATTATAATGTACCTAGCCTCTATATCAATATCTTTAAATAAAATTTCAAATTTAATGCCCGTACAGACAATGATTGCTACTCCTCTCTTTTTTTTAAACTGTAAAGAAGAGGTAATGATACTCGAAATTTGTCTACCCTTAAAAGGGTTGTCCTGAGAGTTAAGCCAATGAGTTTCTTGTAAAAGACATATATCAATTTTCTCCTTTTTTATTAGTTTCATTAATGAGGCTCTTTTTTGAGGACTGTTTAATCCCTGGGTATTTAAAGAAATAAAACGTACCATCTTTTTCGTGTTTCCCAATTATACCCTCGGCTCAGAAAAAAAAGAAAAGACATAATAAATAAAATATAAGTACATAAACAGACAAAAAAAAGATTAAGAAGGAAAAGGAAAAGGTATATCCTATTTCTCAAAGCTATATAACAGAAGGTTAAAATAGCCATATGCGGTTCCTCCCCTCTACCTGAACCGAAATTCCTATGCCCCATACTATGGTTTTATCAGTTAATGAGGCAAACATATTGCGTGGTCCCTTTGTTAGAGTTCGGGGGCTATTTAAAACGATATAATCAACAGAATTGCCAATAAAAGGGGGGAAATTCATCTATACATTCTTATTCAGAATATCTTACCCATTATGTTTTATCAAAAACCAATAAATGTTAAATTAGGAATATTAATTTAAAGTAAAAGTGGGGACTAATAAATTTCTTTAAATACATCATTTCTAATAAATAATCATCATATAATTAATCCAGTAATACTAAAGTGCCGTATCCGACGTCGTACAACTTTTCCTTTATGAAAGTGCTATAATTAAAGTGCCTATAGTGGAATCAATTCGAAAATGTGAATATTTACAAACGTTGTCTAACCTCTTGTCCCCTAAAATTTTATAGCAAAAAATTAAAGTGCATTTATTAGAGTTTCATTATATATTACATTTTAATTATTTATAATCTTAATTTCCTCAAGTTCTCGTATTTTAAGATTACTTATGTGCAATATCTACGTCATAGCCCAAATCTTTCAATAAAGTGCTATAATAAGTATGTAAAGTGCAAAAAGGGAAAGAGAAAAAAAAAAAAAAAAAAACAGCAAACATTACCATGTATCCTTTCCTTTGTTAAGATATTTTGCTAAACAGTCTTTTCCTCTTTTAGATATGGTAAGTACTTTATCACACATGTATGATACTGTTAACTATCATGAAATAATAGATAAGCGAGCAAAAATAAAAATTTCATTAAATAATACGTTTCCATCTAAATTAGAATAGTAAATAGAAAATAAAGTGCATTACTATTAAATACATGAATTAATTCATAAACAATAATAATATAAAGTGCGTATGTTAAAGTTTCAATAAATATTTCATTTCCTATTGATTATAATTATAAATTCATCAATTGATTTCAAAGTGTAAGGTGCTACATCATATCTTTCCCTTGATAGAATACTTATCGTGAGAATATAAAAAAAAAAAAACTACAAACGTTACCATGTATCCTTTCCTTTAGTAAAATATTTTGCTAAAGATTCTTTTCCTCTTTTAGATATGGTAAGTACTTTATCACGCATATATGCAGGGCCGGCCTTTGGGGTGTGCGACCTGTGCGACCGCACAGGGCGCCACACTCCAGGGGGCGCCGCCGCCGCTACGGGGTCCTCCGCCGCCGCCGCCACTACGGGGTCCTCCGCCGCCGCCGCCGCCGCCGCGGGGTCCTCCTCCTCCGCCGCCCCCTCTGCACCTAAATGAAAACATTGTTGTTTTTTTTTGTTGTTGGTTTTTTAAACTTTATTTAACAACCTCCATGTTAAATAAAGTTTTTTTTTTAACTTTATTTAACATGGAGGATGTTAAATAAAGTTAAAAAAACCAACAACAAAAAAAAACAACGTTTTCATTTATGTCCCGGGCAGGGGCGCCGAGCGGTTGCTCGTGAAGTTCTCAGCAACCGCTCGACGCCCCTTACTCTCCGTGACTCCGTCGCGGTGCCGGCACTCAACATGAAATGCCGGCAGGACTCCTCAAGGTAAGTTAGGATAAGGAGAAGTAGGGAGAGCAGGGGGATAGTTTGAAGGAAGAGGCAGAGGGGGGGTAGTTTGAAGGGGCAGAGGGGGGGTAGTTTGAAGGGGCAGGGGGGGTAGTTTGAAGGCACAGGGGGGGTAGTTTGAAGGGGCAGAGGGGGGGTAGTGAGGGGGGGCGCCAGAGGAGTAGTTCGCACAGGGCGCCGGAACACCTAAGGCCGGCTCTGCATATATGGTGCTGTAAACTATCATGAGATAATAGATTAACGTGCATAAAATAAAAATTTCATTAAATAATACGTTTCCATCTAAATTAGAACAGTATATAAGAAGTACAGTGCGTTACTATTAAATACATGAATTAATTCATAAACGATAATAAAAAGTACATATATTAGAATTTCAATAAATATTTCATTTCCTATTGATTATAATTATAAATTCATCATTCGATTTCAAAGTATAATGTGCTACATCATATCTTTCCTTTGATGGAATGCTTTAGAAAACATATTTAAAGTAAAAAAAAAAAAAAAAAAATACTTTAGATGATAATATAAAGTGCATATGTTAGAGTTTCAATAAATATTTCATTTCCTATTGATTATAATTATAAATTCATCATTTGATGTCAAAGTGTAAGGTGCTACATCATATCTTTCCTTTGATGGGATGCTTTAGAATACATAATTAAAGTACTTATCGTGAGAATATAAAAAAAAAAGTTAGATCATTTTAAGTGCATATGTTGTTAAAGTTTCAAAAACTAATTAATTACTTTTTAATTATAATTATAAATTCATCAATTAATATAAAAGTGCGGCGTGTTACCTCATATCATTTCCTTTGATGGAGAGCTTTAGAATAGAAATTTAAAGTACATAATTATTAAATACATATAGAAGTGCATAATTAATCGATAGATATAAACATTAGTTTGTCCATTTATCTATTAGTATGATTAGAGTCCCACCAACTTAGAGCAGCTCTTATTGAGTTAAAGGTAAGAAATTGATTTCCATCAAATATCAAAAGATTGGAAACTGTATCCCATTTGTATCTGATTTGATTCTCTCGTAGAATTTGTGTTAAATCTTTGTATTGGGTACGCAGATTTCTTGTTTTCCTAGACAGGTCTTGTAAAAAAATTATATTTTTAAATCTAGCATCCACTGCAGTATAAGATCTGGAAGCTTGGTAGACTTTCTGTCGAGCTTGGATCGTTGAAAATCGAACTATTATGTCCCTTGGTACATCTGCTGAAATTTGTTGAGGTTTTGTTATTCTATAAGCTCGTTTTATTATCGACATCTCTTGAGTTGTCTCAATGCGCATTTCCTGAAATAATGCCGTAAGTTGTAAAAGGAGATCCGACGGCCTAGATTGCTCTGGTAGACCTCTGATTCGAATGTTTATACGGCGACTAATGTCTTCCAGAGTGGTTATTTGCATTTCTAATTTTAATATTTTGTCTTCTGAGATTTTTAATTTATCTGAAGTATCCTTTAAATCGAGTTCCAATTTATCCATTTTGTTCTCTATTAAGGACATGTGTTCACCGATAGCAGTCATTTTTTTAGACAATTCTTCATGATGATTTTGTAGTTCTAATTTTATCTGAGTTAATTGGTGCTCCGCACAAGACTGTATGCATTCTTGCATTTTAGTTTGAGAGAATAAATCCTCTTGTGTTTTTAAAGTTTTTATGACTTTCTCTTGAGATGTTGTCTCTGGGTACACCTCTGAATCTTCTAGTATAGAAGATATTGTGGTAGAGATTGAATCGTCATGATTTATATGTTGTTTTTTTGTTAAATTTAGTGAGAATATGGATGCTGTTTTTCTTTCTTTTTTTTGGATCAACATTTCTTTCCTTCCTCTTTTCCTTGGCATTTCTTCTTTGAGACATTGTTTATGCTTTCTTACTCCTATGTTTTGTGTGTCCCTTTTTTTTTTTTTTTTTTCTTTCCCTTATGCAATTCTGATTTTTTTTTTATGATATTTCTGCATATAATTTTCTTACTTTTTCTTTGTAAGTCTGACTGTGGTTGAGTGTATATAAATTTTTATGTCCTCGGATGATTACTTGACATAAGTTATTTATTTTACTATAATAGAGCTTCTCTTTCGCTTCCTCTGTGCCTTATCTTCTCTATGTATCTTTAGTCTTTAGTTTTCCCAAAGGTAAATATATTTAATATTTAGCAGTATATAGTAATGTCTATTGGACCGGTAAGTATTTAATATATAATAACTCACTGTGCTCAGGTACCGGCATCACTCGCAGAAAATCTCAAAATAGACCAGTTGCTTGTAGCAATTCTTGTAGCAATTCTGCTTGGTTGTCCTAAAGAGGTGATTTATAAGCTCCGGGTTCACCTTCGCATCAGTCTGCTCCTTTAGTTCATACTCTCCGCCATTTTTACCTTTGGTGCTGCGGTTGTAGTAGATATTTCCATCCGATCAATTCGGCACTTGAATTCTTTTGGTCCCGCAAAGGGCATCAATATTTCGGATAGCGAAAAGATGTATTCGGTAAGGCTCTATCTTTCATCCGGCGTCAGTCAGGCATTTTCCCGGTAGAGCTATGCAGAGCTTAGTTTGCCCGCGAACTCGGGACGCCGCCCCTCTGGCGTCTTACATCATCACGCTGTGAGGAGGCATTTTATTAAACTCGGTGCTCATGCAAAAAAAAAACAGATGCTAAATTATCCGACCTATATATAACTTTGTTTCAGTTAAATACGCTAAATAAACAGAACCCCGCTAAATATAATGCAGACAGAATTAAAGAAACAAAAGATAAGATAAACTCCCAACTATTAGAAAATACCAATAAAGCCCTGATGAGCTTGAACTCAAGGAGATATTAAAAAGGGAAGAGGGCAGATAAGATGCTGACTAACCAATTAAAGAAAAGAAGGGAGGATACAATGATATCTAAAATTATATTCAAAGGGAAAACTTTATTAGCACCTAACGAAATAGGACAGGCCTTCAGTCAATTTTATGCAGACTTATATAATTTATCTAATACAGCTACAGAAATTGAGTTAAACAAATATATTCAGGAAAGATCATTCCCTAAGCTTCTCAATCAGTCTATAGACAGTCTAAATGGAAGAATCACTTTAGAAGAAGTACACAGGGAAATTCGAAGATTAAAAGAAAAAAAAGCCCCAGGCCCAGATGGCTTTGATGCCACTTTTTATAAAGTTTTCATAGAGGAGATTTCTCCACACTTAGTTCAAGCATTTAATGAGGGCATGGAGATAGGGATACTTCCGGAAGAACTATTGCGGGGGAATATTATTCCAATCTTAAAAACAGGGAAGGACCCAGAGAATATAACTAGCTACAGACCCATATCTCTTTTAACCCCTTAATCGGGGGCCATGTCTGGCCCCTCCTCGGGGCGTCAACATTGTATGGCGGCGGACGCCCGTTTTAAAAGCGTTTAGGAGGCGATCAACGATCAGGTAATAATAAAGTTTATTATTTTGAGCAAGTGCTAAAAAATCTCAAAAATCTCAACAAAGAGTTAAAATAAAAGCACTTCTAATACCCAAGGGGTGTCTAATATAAAAAAAAAATGGCTGATGGGGTAAATTGGAGTGGCCGAGCTCAAAGATAGGGCATAGGTAAAGACTTTCCAAAATGGAGAAAAAAAGCGCACTTCCCAAATGTGGCATTTTAAATCTCAAACAACACGACAAACCCATGCATGTCGGGTATCACTGTACTCAGGAGATGTTCCTGAACACACATCGGGGTGTTGTTTGACAGTGACATATACCAGAACCTGTATATCTATAACTAAAGTACAATTTGTGTGAAAAAAAAATAAAAAAAATTACTATTACAAAGTTTGACAAAGTGTAGTTGTATAATTGGTGCATGGAAAGGGTTAAAATAACAGCATTTGGAATACCCTGGGGTGTCTAGTTTTCAAAAATATATGGTTTGACGGAGTTAAATTGAGTTAACCGGCTTCAAAGATATTCCAAAGAGGAGATGGAGGCAGAATGACCAAATGACCACCTGAATTACGCATGCCCCAAAAGTAGCCTTTTACCAGCCAAACAATCTGACAAGCCCATGCATGTGGGGTATCGCTGTACTCAGGAGATGTTCCTGAACACACATTGGGGTGTTGTTAGACAGTGGCATATACCAAAACCTGTATATCTATAACTAAAGTACAATTTGTGTGAAAAAAAAAATACTATTACAAAGTTTGACAAAGTGTAGTTGTATAATTGGTGCATGGAAAGGGTTAAAATATATGGTTTGAATGGGTTAAATTGAGTTAACCGGCTTCAAAGATGTTCCAAAGAGGAGATGGAGGCAGAATGACCAAATGACCACCTGAATTACGCATGCCCCAAAAGTAGCCTTTTACCAGCCAAACAATCTGACAAGCCCATGCATGTGGGGTATCGCTGTACTCAGGAGATGTTCCTGAACACACATTGGGGTGTTGTTAGACAGTGGCATATACCAAAACCTGTATATCTATAACTAAAGTACAATTTGTGTGAAAAAAAAAATACTATTACAAAGTTTGACAAAGTGTAGTTGTATAATTGGTGCATGGAAAGGGTTAAAATATATGGTTTGAATGGGTTAAATTGAGTTAACCGGCTTCAAAGATGTTCCAAAGAGGAGATGGAGGCAGACTGACCAGATTTGTTAAAAAAGATTTGGAAATCATAAAACTCTGCTTGTACTTATTGCCCTATAACTTACAAAAAACAGCAAAAAAACATAAAAACATTGGGTATTTCTAAACTCAGGACAAGTAGTAGAATCTATTTAGCTAGTTTTTTTACTTGCTTTTTTAGGTGAGTAAAAGATTTTTCAAATAAAAGTCATAAAATGTGGTTTTTTTCAATTTTTCACCATGTTTTTTTTTTATAGTAAATAAGATGATACAATCAAAATAATGGTATCTGAAGAAAGCCCATCTTGTCCTGAAAGAAACAATATATAACTTATGTGGGTACACTAAATGGGTGAGGAGAAAATTACAGCTGAACACAAGCACCACAAAAGTGTCAAAACAGCCTCGGTCCCACAGGGTACAAAACGAAAAATGAGCAGGAGTCTTAGCCCAAAGATTAAGCGTGGTCTTACCACAGTTGATCCATAAGGATCAAGTTGGATTCATAAAAGGCAGGCTGGCGGCTAATATCATATAAGGGCCCTAGTGGGCATATTTGAAGAAAATGCACGCAAGGGAGTTCCCCAGCTGACCCTGTCATTGGACGCTGAGAAAGCTTTTGACAGGGTCAGCTGGAGATTCATTGCTGAGTCTTTGAATGCTTTTGGAATAAAGGGGAAATTTCACCAGGCCACTATGGCCCTGTATAGTAAACCCATGGGTAGAGTAGTGGGCTCCGACATAAAATCAAATTGGTTCCCCATTTCAAATGGCACAAGACAGGGGTGCCCTCTTTCTCCTTTGCTCTATGTGCTTTCGCTGGAATCGCTGGGGAGGTACATTAGATCCAATCCAGATATTGTGGGCTGTGGAAAGGGGAACCAACAAAAAATAAAGTTATATGCGGATGACGTACTACTTACAGTCAGAGACCCCTTAAATTCATTAATGAAGACAATGGATTTAATACACCAATATAGTTTGGTTTCTAACTATAAATTAAACTTAAAGAAATCCATTGCGCTCCCTTTTCGCATAGACGTAAAACAAAAGAAAGAAATTTGGGCTAATCACTCACTTTGCTATTTGGGAGTTAAAATTTCTATTACCCCAAATAATTGGATGGATAAAAGAAAGTAATCTCTATTTTAAAAATTGGCGTAGTTTGTATATATGTTGGTGGGGGAGGATAAATGTGGTCAAGGCATACATCTTACCAAAATTTTTGTATATCTTTAGAATGATTCCCTTGAGTATACCCTATAGCTGGATGGAGCTAATCCAACGATCCTTTAATAGATTCATCTGGGCAGCTAGGAAACCAAGATTGAAACAGCAATTGATTTCAATGAATAAATCACAAGGAGGTCTAAGCGTGCCACTTATTCAAGACTATTCACAAGCGGCTATATTTTTACAAGCATGTTTAACACAGAGAAATGAAGCAACTCAAGAACCGTGGTATAGAGCAGAGATTCCAAGAAATTACCCATATAATAATTTACGAACTATTTTTTGGTTATCGACCAAAAAAGCCACTCATATAATGGAAACGGCAAATAGTATGGTTCTGAGACAGCTCCTTAAAAATTGGAATTGGGTAAAAAGGCAGGCAGGATTAAAAGATAAGATCATAACGAGCCTCCCACGCCATATTTTAGGAAACTGTATGGAGAATATAAATTTGAAACCCTGGAGCCAAAGAGGTATACTCTTAATAAAAAATTTGACGGATGGAATTGCAATTAAATCCTTTTCGCAACTCCAAATTGAATACCAGCTTCCAATCGAAGAATGTTATAATTATTTAAGAGTAAAAAGTTTCCTACTAAAGTCACTAAAGTGGAACTTAAACCCCAAAATACAAGAACTCTTAGGCTATTTGACCGAAGGAGACACTCAGCGAAAAGCACTCTCAAAGGAGCTTCAACTTATAGCATTACTGAAAAAAGATCATACCCCTTTGGCCCTAAAAAAATGGGAGAAGGATCTGGGAAGTAGAATTACTATAGAGGACTGGAATAAATCGTTGAATCTAACTTATAAAAATATACACTGCCTAAACTTGAATGAGGTACAATATACATTAATGAATCGTTGGTATTTAGTTCCTACAACTTTAGTAAAAATGTATCCAAACAATATACCGAACTGCTGGAGGTGTGGATATTTTAAGGGAGATTTTCTCCACACATGGTGGAATTGTCCCTTTTTAAATAGACTGTGGATGAAGGTATCGGAAAAACTTACAGATATATTTGGCTCGCAATGGACATTAACTCCAGATAGAGCGTTATTACATTTGAATTTACCTAAAGCCACAAGTCAAGAAATACAACTATTATTACACATATTGACAGCCATTAAGATAGTAATAGCTAGAAAGTGGAGATCTCCAGAGCCAATATCATGGATAATAGTAAGATCGCAAATCCTACACCAATGCCACATGGAGAAATTGATCATAACACAAGATAGAGGTACTAATAAAAATCAGGAAATATGGGAAAAGTGGATCAACCTCATTTCAGACGGCAAATTAGATTAGAAATAAGTCTGACTAAATACTTTATATCTACTTTTCTTTTGTCCCCGGCTATAGGCTAAGGAAACAAATAAGGCCAATATACCTTAGTAACGATAATGAAATATATATACACACTATTATGTAAATGCGAAAACCCCAAATGAGTCCATACTTACATATTCAGTATATTTAATCTATGGAATCACGGAATCCACAATAATTGTTGTCTTAGTTTTGTCAGTTTTTTTTAACTGTACCTTGTTTGTTATTTGTCTAAATATTGTACTGTATTCCCTTTTTTATGTTGTATTTTATACTCAAAAAACAAATAAATAAATAAAAAAAAAAGAATCGTGCGGTTATAAAAAAAAAATAAAAAAAATATCATACTCGAATATACCAAGTGTCTTATTTTAACCATTTGTTCATTTCTTTTATATCTCTTGTGAGTTTGTGGATATTGAATAATTACCATTAAAATTATAAAGATACCATTCAAATCATTCTTATCCCTATCACCATTATGTAAGTTCGTGTAATTCATGTAATTATCAATAAGATTGTGTAAGAGGAGGGGAGAAAAAAATAAATAAATAAATAAATAAAAAATAAAAAAAGAAATTACCAAATATTATATTTATATAGCTGATATAGATGAGGGAAGAAAAAGAAAAAAAAAAAAAAGAGAAAAGAAAAGAAGAAAAAAAAAAATGAATGAAGATCAAAGTCAAGTGTATTAAGTGTCTTGTTTTACCTTTTGTTCATTTGTTGTATATCTTTTGTGAGTTTGTGAATCGTTATTACACCTAATATGTAAATTCATGTATATAGCCGATATAGATGAGGGAAGAAAAATAAATAAATAAATAAAATAAAAAAATGTAATAAGTGTCTTATTTTAACCATTTATTCATTTGTTTTATATCTCTTGTGAATTGTGAATATTGAATAGTTACTGTTAAATTTAAAAATAGGACCCAAATCGTTATTACCCCTATCACTAATATGTAAATACATGTGATTCGTGTGATTATCTTTAGGATTGTGGAAAAAGAAAAAAAAAGAAGAAAAAATAAATAAATAAATAAATAAATAAATGAATAAAAATAATAAAAAAAGGTGACGTTATTCTTAGTGTTAAACAACACAAAAATCCCCTTAGTAGTGTGTAGCAAGAAAACATTATCCCAATATGATCATAAATTAGATATGGAAAAAAAAAAGGAAAAAAAAATATATGTAATAATAATAATAATACTAATAAGTCCATTCACTAAAATTATAGATTTTTCTTCTTGATCCAGTTTTTCAGATCAATCGCTGAGGTAAATATTTCAAATTCATTGTTCCAAAATACTTTCAGAGTGTCACGTACAAGTAGTTTGGAGACACCGTGGTCAGGTAGGACTCCAGGTGTAAGAAATCATTTTTATACTTTTATTTTGTTCTGCACATTTTAGGCCTGAATGCAACTTGAGTGCTAGGAACATATGGTATCAACTAAATGACGTAGTTTAGAGGGTCTTCTGTGGAATGCTGGTGTATCATATGACTGCTCCAATAGGATTCATTTACGTATACCCTAACCAAATGTAAAGGGGTATAAATTGGCATGACGACAAGGATAAGGTCTCTTTCCACGCTCTCATCTTCATCTCACCAAGATACTTAGCCTACAGTACCTTTTATCAACATTTGTTCCAGCATTGATATTGTATGAATTGATAATTTGTCATCGAATAAACCTAATTAGTAGACATAGAAGCTGTGGTCTTGATTGCTGTTTGATCACTGGAGAAGCTTAGATATTCAAGACAAAGAATATTCTAACAAATTGGCGAGCCAGCCAGTCTTTAGTCAGTTTTCTACGGCGAGCCTTTACTGCACGTTTGTTTTTGACTTTTCCTCTTCCGACAAAAGGGGTATAGTGTGCAGTTGTCTGAAGAGATCAAAGAGATCCTCTGACTAAAAACAAAAAACCTAGCAGTGTGATCAGAAGAAAGTGTAATTCGACACTACCAGACCATTACAAGACCACGTGGTGAGAAGGAAGAGCATTCCAGAACCGTGTATCGTAGTGAGAGCAGACTGAGCAAGCAACTGATCTACGGTAAGTATGGATTTTATTAATACTTTGTCTTCCGGAAGTAAATTTGAATTTACGTTTGTTCCTTATACGGCTAGTGATTCAGCTTTGTGGCATGATTTATGGCGTCAATGTGAAGATGCAAATAAGATAGACAAAAAGATATTTTCTGTGAATAAGGAGAAACAAAAGTTGAGGAATGTAATGAAAATGATTAAGATTTTTAATACATTACTTGATGGTGGTGTTAATCTGACTAATAATGATGTTAGTCAAAGTAATTCACAGAGTAGTGACATGGTTAAAAATGTGATGCACAATGTGTGTGCAATAGAAAAGGAATGTCCTAAATGTGATTTATTAACTGAAGATATTTCTGATTTGTCGGATTGCTTAGAAATTAAGAATTTGTTAATTACAAAATTGCAGAAAGACTTGAAACAAGTTTGTGTAATTACAAGGGGAGATAGACAAAGACACAGCTTAATTCCAGAAAATGTAGAGGATGAACCAGAGGTCAGTTCAGAACAGGAACTCCAAAGGAAGAAGCTTAGAAATAAAGCAGCAAAATTAAAATTACAGATACAAAGCGAATTAATGAAATTACTTACCGCCGTATAATTCTAATTTGGATGCATTTGGTAATGCAGATGTATTTGAATCGAATACAGAGAAGCATAATTTGTCCAATGAACAGAGAAACAGATTATTTAAAATTTGGTTACCTACATACATGAGTAGGAGATTAGTAGCTCCAATAAGTACTCATATAGTGGAGGATGATGAAATCATCCATGGAACAGATAAGGATAGACTCCAACAGTTGATTAAGTTTACAACTGGAAATGAAAATCCAACACTTGACATACTAGAAAACCTGAAACCTACAATTTCAGAGGATCCATTTTCTTTTTTGTTAAGATTTGAGCAGGCATATAGAATAGTTTTTAAAATTTCTGATGATGAATGTCCTGCTTCTATGATACAAGTGTTTGTTAAAAAGTTTAAATATTTGGATCCTACTAGTATTGCAATTGCTTTGGATATGTAAAGACTTGAGGATGCTGCTGCGTTTATTGATAAAATCAGAAGGGAACGCAAAAATGAAAAGGTTAAAATGAATGTGGCTGCTATTAACAAAAGTTTTTACACACACAGAAAGGAAAGGGTTAATTCCTTTCATCCCCCTTCCCCTCCTCAGGAGTTTAAAAGGAACCACATGTTGGCTCCCAGGGGACAAAGGATTTAGAACAAAGAACCTATACAGTGTTTCTATTGTAACAAACCAGGTCACATTAAAAAACAATGTCGTAAACCTTTTTATGATATGCAATGTAAAGGACAAGGGAAATCAAATCGATTTATTCACA
This sequence comes from Spea bombifrons, assembly GCF_027358695.1. Classification (NCBI taxonomy): domain Eukaryota; kingdom Metazoa; phylum Chordata; class Amphibia; order Anura; family Pelobatidae; genus Spea; species Spea bombifrons. Next base: position 21,938,560 of record NC_071093.1, read on the forward strand.
CGTCTGACCAAATAGATAGAAGTAATCCAGTACACACTACATCACAGAGAGAATCTCCATATGCACCACTCATTAGAGAAGTCAGGGAAATTGTAGCTACTGCAAATAATGCTGCTTTAGAAAACAGACAAAGTTATGTTGATAACACATGCAGTGCGAAGGATAAATTACTTGTTCCACAATGACGGTCTGAGACCCTGCCCCCGCGTCCACTTGAATTTTTGGCTCCGGTTTATTTGGATGGTTGTGTCAGACCTCATGTACGGGGTTTTCTAAAGGGTCATGATACTGAATTCTTGATTGACACAGGAGCACAGCTAAGTGTAACCAGCTTGAAGTTACCGTTGTCGCACGAGGCACCTAAATGTACTGTTATAGGATTTGACAAAACAGGTGGTGCTACTGCAACATTAATATCAGATATTCCTTTAGAAATACCAGGATATTTAAAAACAAAAATTGATATTTGGTATTGCAAGGATGTTGATAATATTATTGGTACTGATGTAATGCAGAAAAGAGGTTTGATTGTTGATCTTGGAAATAAGGCAATTTGGAAAGATGCTAAGGGTAGAAAACCAGTGTTGGTAGATCCCTCAGAATACGGTGATTTGGGATTTGTATGTCCAGTAGAGGCAATTTCTACAGAAATACAATGGCCATATACTGGTAATAACCAATGTCTTAAAGAGATAGTACAAAAATTTCCTTTACTTTGGGCGCAAAGTAAAAATGAATGTGGGAAATTCAAAGATGTAATGATTGATATACAGGGACCTGATCCTCCAGCTCAGCGACAATACAGGTTTCCACCAGAAGCAATAAATTCAATTGCAAGTGTGGTAAATGATCTGGAACAAAGAGGGGTGGTAAGGAAATCAAACAGTCCATGCAACAACCCTTTATGGCCTGTTAAAAAACTGATGATTCATGGAGATTAACTATTGATTTAAGAGTATTAAACAAATACACACCAGCTTCAGCACATGTGGTAGCAGATACTCCAGATATGATGTCACGACTACAGGAAAATGCTGAAGTTTTTACTGTGTTAGATGTGAGTAATGGTTTCTTTTCAGTACCTCTCACACAGAGCTGTCAGTATAAATTTGCTTTTACTTTTCAGAATCAGCAATATGTGTTTACTGTTTTACCCCAAGGATTTCACAGTTCACCAACTTATTTTCACCAGGCATTGGCATTTGTCTAAATTTTCTAAACCAGAATGCTTGCTACAATATGTTGACGACATGCTTCTGCAAACTGAAACTGAAGAAGAACATTTGATTCTTTTGACTGAATTATTTTCTCTGTTGTAGGAATCTGGGTTAAAATTGAACACACGTAAGGTGAAACTGATGCAACCAGAAGTACAATACTTAGGGGTTCATATTGGTCCAGGACATAGAAAGCCAGTACAGGAAAGAATTAAAACAATTGCTTCACTTCCAGTACCAACATCACTTAAGGCATTAAGACAGTTTTTGGGATTGATGAATTTTTCCAGGGAATTCATTGAAGGATTTGCTGAAATATGACCTGTTAAAGGATAATGAATCTTGTTTTGGTCCATGGCAGGAAGAGCATCAAAATTCTTTTGAGGTTCTTAAACAAGATCTGCCAAGGGCACCTACTTTAGCTACCATACATCCTACTGCACCTTTTGCTATTCAAGTACATACGTCTGAGACGGCTGTCTCAGCAGTACTTTTACAATTGCAACAAGAAACATGGAGAATTGTAGGGTACTTCTCCAAGGTTCTTTCCCCAGTGGAAAGAGGATTGGATGTTTGTGCAAGGCATTTAGTTGGAGTGCATTTTGCTGTAATGCCATCTGAGCACATAGTGGGGTTTAACGATATCACTCTCCAAACACCACCAGGTGTTTCAAATCAGAGATTTTCACAGTGGTTGTTGGCATTGTCTTCTAAAAGCATCACGGTGGATCATAAGGCTAAGTATGTGCTTCCACAACTTATGCAATATGAAGGTAAACCACATGAGTGTATTGTAAACTTAGAAGATGATCTTCCTTCGGTTTTCAGAAAGGAGGTAGGAAAATTTGATGAATCTGGATTTGTTGATGGGTCCAGATTTTGTTCAGATGGAAAGTATTACACAGGATATTCTATTTGGTATCCAGAAAGAGGGTATTCAATTGAACATAAATTGCCAGGACACTTCTCAGCACAAAGAGCAGAATTGGAAGCTTTAAAAACTGCATTGGAGATTGAGGACAAAGAAAGTAAAGGCCCCCTAGTGATCTATAGTGATAGTTCATATGTAGTAAGATCATTGACAGAACATTTACCAATATGGAAAAGAAGAGGCTTTGTAGATGCTTCAAACAAAGTGTTAACACACAAAGATTCACTTGAAGCTATATTTGAACTTGCTTCTCAAGTTCCAGAATTTCATGCCATAGTTAAAGTACCAGCACATAGAAAGGACAAAGATTTTCACAGTGTAGGGAATGAAACAGCTGACATGTTAGCCAAACGGGCAGCTTTAACAGGTGAACCCGTATACCAAACTGAGCCTGTAGTCATAGCATTGGTAAAAAAAAGGCAAGTACGCAGTCTCCCTCATTTGCAGAGTGTTACACTATTAGCAGTTGTGTGAATAAATATGTATATGGACACGTGTATGCGGGTGTATGGATGTACATGTGTGTAGATATGCATATGTAGGTATGTATGTGTATGTGTATATATACACATACATACCTATATATGTGTATATATATATATCATGGTTTCTGTTAATACTAGTTAAATCAAGATGCATGGGAGGTGGCCGGGAATGATAAATATTTGGGAAACCTTTTGTTTTAGTTTAGATAACACTGATATGCGTGATGAAGGGTGTGTGGAAGAAAGACAGGTTTTCGCATAAAATAGATTGTAAAAATAGAGTGTCATGTCAATAATCAGATCAGGAGATCTTTGGGTTTTACTGCCCCATGATTGTAAAGACCCCAGGGTGTGGTGTTGGCCAAAGGGAATCACTTCAAAGGGTAACTACGGCAACCACAGGGTCCAATCAGGGATCTCCCAGTAGACTCAATTGGGACCCTCTAGTATATCAAGGGACAGGTAGTGAAAGGAGGAGAGGAGGAGGAGAGAAAGTAAAGAGACAAAGTAACATCACTAACCTGGAGCTCTCAGGGAAGGTAACTATGAACATGCATGTTTGAATATTGTAAATAGGAACTTATATATATGTATTTGTTGTAAGTGTGTCAATTAATGTGGGGATTATTGTTATTTGTATTGTTTTATATTTGGAACGTTCTAGTAAAAGTTTGTATTGTTGTATCATAGCCGCATTGTGGATTCTTGGATATCCTGTTGTTGTTTCCAAAATATTCTGTTGCATTCTGGAAGAAGCGAAAGTTTTCAGTTCAAACCTTAGAAGTTAGAAGAGATAGAACAGGGATTGTTTAACTTAATAAGCCAGTGGGTGGGTTTATCGGTGCATATTTCATAAGTGTATCCATATACCCATTCACCTGGATAAGTGTAGTTATTGTAGCTAGAAAACACATTAGCCTTCAGGAGATATATCCAAATACATATTGTGATTTCATTGATATGTTTGGATGTATCTGTTGTTGGATCAGTTGTAATCTTAAGCACATAACACATTTATAAGTCTTTTAGATGGTATGCTGTAGATAAAGCATTAATCCATCTGATTGATATTTTAATAACACAATTCCCTAGTTCCCTCAAAAGAAAACTTAACATTGGCGACCACGAAGGGACTGAAAATCTTTTGTATTTTTCCAGGATCAACACCTAGCTTTGTTGTATGACATTGAAGGGCTTTGGAGGGTTTCAGGCTGAAGCAGCCAACCACCAGTAACAGGGTCACTTTGTTGGTTTATGGTTTTAAATATTAAAAGAAGCTGCTGCATTAAGTTTTGAAGGTGGAAAAATAATGTTGGATAATTTCAGAAGAGCTAGCGAACACTGAAAAGAGGACAAGTAAGACCACTGGATGTTTTGTTTTATTTTTGTTAAAAACCCAAAGGTCAAAGAGCCTGGTTTTTAGTTTTATTTTAAAAGGTGAAAGAACCTATTTTTTTTTTGTTGATGTTTTGTTTTATTTTGTTAAAAACCCAAAAGGTAAAACCCCTGGGTGTTATTTTTATTTTTTATTTTAAAGGTGAAACAGCCTATTTTTGTTTTTTTAAAAAAGTGAAAGAACCTATTTTTGTTTTAAAGGTAAAAGCCTATTTTTGTTTTATTTTGTTTTGTTGCTTAAAGGTAAAAGCATATTTTTGTTTTATTTTGTTTTGTTGCTTAAAGGTAAAAGCCTATTTTTGTTTTATTTTGATTTTGTTATCCGTAAAGTTAAAAGGACTTATGGTTTTCTTTTATTTGGTTTCTATTGGTTAGCCTATAATTTTGTAACTTTGGAGTAATTGATTTGGTTTTATTTTGATCTTAAATTCGGATTTTGGTTTTAATGCCATTGTAATCTGGATGAATAATTAGTTTAAAAAAAATTAGTTTGGCGGTAGCTTTGATTTGAGTAAATATGGAAGCAGTTTCACAATTAGAAAGTTTTGTTATCAAATATATTGATGAACACAAAAGTTCAGAGTTTGCTTGTGAGACAAAATTACAAAATGATCTTTGGGCCTATGTCCAGGAGCTTTTTGATACAGAGGTTACTACCTCAAAGAAATTGAAAAAGAAAAATAAGAAAGGCATGGCAGTGGCTAGTCTCTTTGCTGCATGCCTCGCAATGAAGGGCAGATTAAGTGAGTGTCAGCGAACCCTTCAAGAAGTAAAAAAAGAAAATGAAATTGTTAAAAAAGAAAATAGTGATTATAAAGTAATGCTGACAGAGAGCCAGACTGAGCAGAAACGTCTTAAAGACATGCACATCCAGCTCAGTTCTGCGGGGCAAGATAAGTCTATAGACCATGCCCCATGTAGAGAAAGAGAGATTGAGTTGTTAAAATCACTTGTTGTTTTAAAAGAACAAAACATGATGCTTCAGGAATTGAAATGTAAACCATCTGCTCCTACATGCGCATATGTAATGAATGATTGGGAGGAGCCCTACCCAGACACTTGGGACAATGATTCTACTGAATCAAACAATTGTGTACCAGTTGCATTAGGGGAAGTTATTAACCAGCACAGTAGGGGAGAATGTTCCATATTGATAGAACAACAGAATGTTGAGAATGGGCAGGCTGACACAATGAAAACCCCTGTCTCCATAAGAACATGTCTGTTTCCTTCTACAGGAGGAAATGATACAATTTTGGGTTATGACAGTACAGGTAGAACATTATATAATGTACCAATTCATAATCAACCCTTACAACCTTTAGAAGGCCCATACTGCCCAGGGGAAGATAACACTCCCTACAATCCAAAGTGGATAAAAAGGTCACAGCCTCAAAACAGGTTTTTCTGGGTTAGACTTGAATGGAAAGGAGGAGGAAGGGACTTTTCTCATACCTGGTATCAAAACAAAAGGTATAGAGAACAAAACACTCCTTCCTATTTTGAATTAACTTACCATCAACTAAGAGAACAATTAAAAGAGATGGAATTAAAAACCAAGGACCAGGCAGGTGATTTAAAGGCTTCCCAGCATCACCTGGTCCCATCTTAATCAATGACGGGAACAGGCTCCCAAATATGTTGCACCTATAACTCTGGATAGGTGTGGGCGCCCTCAAGTATCAGCAGTGATAAGGGGCCATCAGTGCAAAATGATACTTGATACAGGAGCTGCCATTTCCATTTTTCATACTCAAGAATCACCAGTATCCTCAGGGGAACCATTATGTCTTCAAAGTTTTGCAGGAAATAATGTAGAGGCAGCATTATCCAAACCTTTAGACATCAGAATTGGGAATTTGTCGGCAAAACAACCATTAGCCTTAATGTCACTTCCAAATGAGACTTGTTTGTTAGGATCTGATTTTTTGGTAACTAATGGATGCATGTTGGATTTGACTAACCTCATGTTGTTACAAAGTTCTCCCAAAACAGGTACCAGGACGGTGGTAATTCCAGATTCACATGCAATAGCAGCCATCAAACTAAATGATGTTAAATATGATTTGTTAAAACTAACAGAGAACCATCCAGACAAAGAAGTATTAGAAGCCATTTTAGGAAAACATTCCAAAATGAGGGATCACTTAACCAAATTCTCTTCCCACAAGAATCTTTTGCAAAATGTGGATGATTTACTCCTAGCGACTAGTTATAAACAGCAACGTATACAACTGGATGAACTTCGAGGAATCCTGAAAGAGGCTGGAGTGAAGGGTAACCCTACAAAAGCTCAGATATCACGTGAGTCTGTATCATTTTTAGGAATTTCCATCACATCAGATGGTCGAGCAGTGGCGTCAGACAAGGTAAAATCCATCCTTTGTTTACCTCTACCTGTCAGTATTCCTACTATAAGATCTTTTCTAAGACTAGTAAACTACTTGATATGTTTTATTATCAATGGCGCAAACATTTTCACACGTACCTGGAGTATGCAAGATAAAGGCACATTCAACACATTTACCACATTGGGAACTAAATGTGACTGCTGACTTACTAGCAAAACAGGGAGCACAAGGGGGCGACATGCCAGAAACAAATACTGTGTGCCCCGCTGTTTGTGCCGTAACTAAGCTAACACCAGATATATCAGAAGTTCAAATACAGGACCCCGAGATTAAAAAGAAATTGACAAATTAACAGTTTGACCTAACAGAAGGGAAAATATAGAGAATATACAGGACGTGGTAATCATGACTGTCTCTTAAAATTTTTTGTTTGTCTCATATACAGGAAGATGAGAGCCGTGTGCATCCTGGTCATATACGTGGGCGTGGTTGCATGTCAACAACCCGTCATAAGAATCAATAAAGACAAAGATCCAGTATTCTGCGATGAGGGAGAAGCAGTCTTCCTCCCTGTCTATGTGCAAAGAACAAAAGATCATAAAATCTCTTGGTGGGGGCCTGCTGACAAGTAGATGGCGTGGACCAATGGAAAGGTTGGGGAAGCTCCGACTTACAAAGATAGAGTCACCGTTTTTCCGAATGGGTCACTGTTGCTCCATGACGCACGCCTTGAGGATACTGGGAAGTGGGCATATTATTTTATCGTGAACCTTGGCTCACAAAACGCAGAGTCTCAGGTACCTGGAACGATTTATCTCAGGGTATACCCTAGAGCAAAGTCATCAACTGTCCATGCAACGGTAGCAACAACAACCATGGGACACAAAACAAACATATCCATGGAATGCCCGGTAACACAGGAAGGGCCCACAAGTGGCCTCACGGCTACCTCCATTCATGGAACTTTGTATAATAATGTGAAATTCATACATGTACCGGTGGTGTTAAATTTGTCTAAGTGGGATATGGCGGAATTCGGGTTTTGTGAAAGAAGTAATGTGTCTTTGTTTTATTCGTCATTATTAGCCGATTTAGTTTCATCCTATGCACGCAGGACTCAAGATCCCTTCACAGGGCAGGAGGTTTCCCATCTAAAAGGTACTCATAGGCTGAGGTGAGTAAGGAGTCTGGAGGGAATAATTGGGACAGCCACGGGACTTTTTGGGTCAGGGATGTCCATTTGGAATAGGGCAGATTTAAAGGCAATACGGGCTCATATCAATAAATTTGAACAACAAGAAGGAAAGCACGTTTTGAAACCTGTCCTGCAGGGGATCGAGGGTCTTGCAGCAGAGGAAACTTTTACAATATTGAACATGCATGACATAGCAAAATTGTTTTCCAGAACGCAAGTAAAACTGAATGCGCTCATAGAAGAAAACAATCAGAGAGTTACAGAAAACAAAGAAGGGCGAGAGATTGTATGTACAGCCTATGGGAGCTTTGTTTTGAATAAAATAAGTAATATTATAAGGGATATACAGTCAGGGAAAATTCCAGATATATTGAAGGATAGGGACCTCACCCACTGGTACTGTCCTCAGGGGTACTATAGCAACAGGAACTGTACACCTCTACCGGTAACAGTAATCCGTAATCTGGGTATTGTCACACCGCATCCGATTGGAGGTGCGCACCCTTGCAGTGGAAATCATACCAATTGTTCAATTAACGGCTTGTATGTGTCTTTTACCATGTCAATACCGATCTTCAACCCAAGTGAAGATATGGTCAGCACGCTGGCATCTGTAAGATCTATCGGATATTTGGAGAAGAATATTTACAAGGAAAGATTGAATGTGCCAAAACTATTGGCGAAAGTTCAAGGGAATTGGAAGGTGCCTAACACAGCATGTTGTGTTAGTAAAGACAATCAGTACTTGTGTCGCTGTGATGTATTCAAGATCATCACTCCAATATGTGGCCTAAGTCAAAGTGAGGTCATAACAGGAGAAGAAAAGTTAAAGGGCACCAACAATCCGGTTCCAGAACCCAGAACCAAAACCAGGATGGAAACCAACACGACAACAAAGATAACCAATACTATAACCGGGAACGGATGCCCAATCCAACTGACCAAATGGAGAACACCAACGGTAAAAGTCACATACAACCATGAAGGGCAATATTGTGTGGTGACCAATGTCGGGGAGTATCTCTATGGGGATCAGCGGTGTCCTATACACAGACCAAATTTTTGCTTTACACCTCATGAGTACACTAGCATTGGGGGGGTCGTTATTACACCAATCCCTATCTATAAGAATGATATGTACCTCGACAGTGTACCAGACAATATCCAACCAGAAAGATATGTCCCTGTATTTAACATCCACATAGACCCACTGTCCCTGAATTTACATAAATTGTTAGAAAGAAAGGATACCCATCTAATCCAAATAAGCAATAATATAGAGAAGGCAGGAGTGGAGTTGAATGAATTGTTACATGATGGTGATGTGAGCTTGGTTTTAACAAATACTTGGATGGAAGTTGGTTTGCGAGGACTGCTAATAGGACAAGTGGTTGTGTTAATGGTGGTAATCGGTATGGTCATCTATTTAAACAAGGTTTTTAACATCCAAAGACAGAAGATGCAAATGTTAATTGAATTTAGGCAGAAACAATTATTGTCTAATGTGTGACCATGCATCAAGTTGAATGGTCACAAGGGGGCGACTGTTACACTATTAGCAGTTGTGTGAATAAATATGTATATGGACACGTGTATGCGGGTGTATGGATGTACATGTGTGTAGATATGCATATGTAGGTATGTATGTGTATATATATATATATATATATATATATCATGGTTTCTGTTAATACTAGTTAAATCAAGATGCATGGGAGGTGGCCGGGAATGATAAATATTTGGGAAACCTTTTGTTTTAGTTTAGATAACACTGATATGCGTGATGAAGGGTGTGTGGAAGAAAGACAGGTTTTCGCATAAAATAGATTGTAAAAATAGAGTGTCATGTCAATAATCAGATCAGGAGATCTTTGGGTTTTACTGCCCCATGATTGTAAAGACCCCAGGGTGTGGTGTTGGCCAAAGGGAATCACTTCAAAGGGTAACTACGGCAACCACAGGGTCCAATCAGGGATCTCCCAGTAGACTCAATTGGGACCCTCTAGTATATCAAGGGACAGGTAGTGAAAGGAGGAGATGAGGAGGAGAGAAAGTAAAGAGACAAAGTAACATCACTAACCTGGAGCTCTCAGGGAAGGTAACTATGAACATGCATGTTTGAATATTGTAAATAGGAACTTATATATATGTATTTGTTGTAAGTCTGTCAATTAATGTGGGGATTATTGTTATTGTACTGTTATTTGTATTGTTTTATATTTGGAACGTTCTAGTAAAAGTTTGTATTGTTGTATCATAGCCGCTGTCACGAGCTGAGGACACAGATAGATAAGGAGCCCAGGTGCAGGGGATACGAGGGGCTCTGTCTGTACCCCACGATGCATGACGGCCTGGGGTTGTTACAGACAGGCGCAGGAATGAACCACAGACAGAAGATCAGGTTTAAGAGCTGTATTGCATGTGATGGTACAACAATAATTGAACAAGGAATGTCACTTGGCAGGAAGCCCTCTTGCGGGGCACACGGCAGACAAGCCCTCTTGCGGGGCACACGGCAGACAAGCCCTCTGGCGGGGCACACGGCAGACAAGCCCTCTGGCGGGGCACACGGCAGACAAGCCCTCTTGCGGGGCACACGGCAGACAAGCCCTCTTGCGGGGCACACGGCAGACAAGCCCTCTTGCGGGGCACACGGCAGATAAGCCCACTTGCGGGGCACACGGCAGACAAGCCCTCTTGCGGGGCACACGGCAGACAAGCCCTCTTGCGGGGCACACGGCAGACAAGCCCTCTTGCGGGGCACACGGCAGACAAGCCCTCTTGCGGGGCACACGGCAGACAAGCCCTCTTGCGGGGCACACGGCAGACAAGCCCTCTTGCGGGGCACACGGCAGACAAGCCCTCTTTCGGGGCACACGGCAGACAAGCCCTCTTTCGGGGCACACGGCAGACAAGCCCTCTTGCGGGGCACACGGCAGACAAGCCCTCTTTCGGGGCACATGGCTGGCCGCAACTCAGGAACACGGCAGGTTGCCCACTTGCAGGGCACACGGCAGGTTGCCCACTTACAGGTTACTCGACTTGGGAGTCCACTTACTGGGGCGCTGGCCGCAACTCAGGAACATGGCAGGTTGCCCACTTGCAGGGCACACGGCAGGTTGCCCACTTGCAGGGTACTCTACTTGGGAGTCCACTTAGTGGGGCGCAGGCCGCAACTCAGGAACATGGCAGGTTGCCCACTTGCAGGGCACACGGCAGGTTGCCCACTTACAGGGTACTCGACTTTGGAGTCCACTTACTGGGGCGCTGGCCGCAACTCAGGAACATGGCAGGTTGCCCACTTGCAGGGCACACAGCAGGTTGCCCACTTGCAGGGTACTCTACTTGGGAGTCCACTTAGTGGGGCGCAGGCCGCAACTCAGGAACACGGCAGGTACTGGAGCAAGGCAGGTTCTGGAGCAAGGCAGGTTCTGGAACCACTCAGGAATCAAACAGGTAGTCCTTTGACTTCAATGTCAAGGCCCAGACTGCAGGGCTGGGCAGGCTTATAAAGGCTGTGATAATCAGGTAAGCAACTGCAGCTGGACCTGATAATTGGTTTGAGTGGTTCTGAAATGCAAGGGCGGCCACTAGTGGCTGGAAACATGAAATGAGCAACATAAAATATAAACAAGTCCAGTCAGCGCATGGGGAAACGTGACATACCCCCACCGCAAGGAGCAGCCTCCGGATGCTCCCAGACCTGTGGTCTCATCATCTTTCCTTGTGTCTGGGTCTTGGTGTTCACCACTAATTCCACGTTGCAGGTATCCCCGCGGACTCCTTGTATGGGCCTTGACATTCTGTCACGAGCTGAGGACACAGATAGATAAGGAGCCCAGGTGCAGGGGATACGAGGGGCTCTGTCTGTACCCCACGATGCATGACGGCCTGGGGTTGTTACAGACAGGCGCAGGAATGAACCACAGACAGAAGATCAGGTTTAAGAGCTGTATTGCATGTGATGGTACAACAATAATTGAACAAGGAATGTCACTTGGCAGGAAGCCCTCTTGCGGAGCACACGGCAGACAAGCCCTCTTGCGGGGCACACGGCAGACAAGCCCTCTTGCGGGGCACACGGCAGACAAGCCCTCTTGCGGGGCACACGGCAGACAAGCCCTCTTGCGGGGCACACGGCAGACAAGCCCTCTTGCGGGGCACACGGCAGACAAGCCCTCTTGCGGGGCACACGGCAGACAAGCCCTCTTGCGGGGCACACGGCAGACAAGCCCTCTTGCGGGGCACACGGCAGACAAGCCCTCTTGCGGGGCACACGGCAGACAAGCCCTCTTGCGGGGCACACGGCAGACAAGCCCTCTTGCGGGGCACACGGCAGACAAGCCCACTTGCGGGGCACTCGGCAGACAAGCCCACTTGCGGGGCACTCGGCAGACAAGCCCACTTGCGGGGCACACGGCAGACAAGCCCACTTGCGGGGCACACGGCAGACAAGCCCTCTTGCGGGGCACACGGCAGACAAGCCCTCTTGCGGGGCACACGGCAGACAAGCCCTCTTGCGGGGCACACGGCAGACAAGCCCTCTTGCGGGGCACACGGCAGACAAGCCCTCTTGCGGGGCACACGGCAGACAAGCCCTCTTGCGGGGCACACGGCAGACAAGCCCTCTTGCGGGGCACACGGCAGACAAGCCCTCTTGCGGGGCACACGGCAGACAAGCCCTCTTGCGGGGCACACGGCAGACAAGCCCTCTTGCGGGGCACACGGCAGACAAGCCCTCTTTCGGGGCACATGGCTAGCCGCAACTCAGGAACATGGCAGGTTGCCCACTTGCAGGGCACACGGCAGGTTGCCCACTTACAGGGTACTCGACTTTGGAGTCCACTTACTGGGGCGCTGGCCGCAACTCAGGAACATGGCAGGTTGCCCACTTGCAGGGCACACGGCAGGTTGCCCACTTGCAGGGTACTCTACTTGGGAGTCCACTTAGTGGGGCACAGGCCGCAACTCAGGAACATGGCAGGTTGCCCACTTGCAGGGCACACGGCAGGTTGCCCACTTACAGGGTACTCGACTTTGGAGTCCACTTACTGGGGCGCTGGCCGCAACTCAGGAACATGGCAGGTTGCCCACTTGCAGGGCACACAGCAGGTTGCCCACTTGCAGGGTACTCTACTTGGGAGTCCACTTAGTGGGGCGCAGGCCGCAACTCAGGAACACGGCAGGTACTGGAACAAGGCAGGTACTGGAACAAGGCAGGTACTGGAGCAAGGCAGGTACTGGAGCAAGGCAGGTACTGGAGCAAGGCAGGTTCTGGAGCAAGGCAGGTTCTGGAGCAAGGCAGGTTCTGGAGCAAGGCAGGTTCTGGAGCAAGGCAGGTTCTGGAGCAAGGCAGGTTCTGGAGCAAGGCAGGTTCTGGAGCAAGGCAGGAATCAAACAGGTAGTCCTTTGACTTCAATGTCAAGGCCCAGACTGCAGGGCTGGGCAGGCTTATAAAGGCTGTGATAATCAGGTAAGCAACTGCAGCTGGACCTGATAATTGGTTTGAGTGGTTCTGAAATGCAAGGGCGGCCACTAGTGGCTGGAAACATGAAATGAGCAACATAAAATATAAACAAGTCCAGTCAGCGCATGGGGAAACGTGACAGCCGCATTGTGGATTCTTGGATATCCTGTTGTTGTTTCCAAAATATTCTGTTGCATTCTGGAAGAAGCGAAAGTTTTCAGTTCAAACCTTAAAACTTAGAAGAGATAGAACAGGGATTGTTTAACTTAATAAGCCAGTGGGTGGGTTTATCGGTGCATATTTCATAAGTGTATCCATATACCCATTCACCTAGATAAGTGTAGTTATTGTAGCTAGAAAACACATTAGCCTTCAGGAGATATATCCAAATACATATTGTGATTTCATTGATATGTGTTTGGATGTATCTGTTGTTGGATCAGTTGTAATCTTAAGCACATAACACATTTATAAGTCTTTTAGATGGTATGCTGTAGATAAAGCATTAATCCATCTGATTGATATTTTAATAACACAATTCCCTAGTTCCCTCAAAAGAAAACTTAACACAGAGGAACAAGCAAAGGATCCATCCCTTGCTGCCTCTCGGGTTGATCCGAAACCTCCATTTGTTCATGAGAACGGGGTTTTGTGTCATGACCAAAATGGAGAATTACGTCCTGTTATGCCTGAACATTTGAAGACTTTCTTTACACAGTATAATCATGAAAGCCTAGGTCATATAGGACAAAAGAGGTTGTTAGAAGTATTAAAGGAGAAATTTTATTGGGAAAAAATGGAAGAAACAGTACAGCAAGTAGTGCAATCATGTCTCATCTGTGCACAGGTAAATCCTAGGCCCAAAGGACAAAAACCACCAATGCAACACATAGCACCAGCAGATGGTCCATGGTCTACATTGCAAATAGATTTCATAGGTCCATTACCAGCAGGAAAAAATGGGTTGAAATATGCCTTAGTGGTAGTAGATGTATTTTCTAAATGGGTAGAATGTATACCATTAAGGAAAGATGATTCTTTTTGTACAGCACAAGCTTTGTTGTGTCATATCTTCAGCAGATGGGGTTTTCCTAGAATGCTTGAATCCGATAGAGGTACTCATTTCACTGGTAAGGTTATGCAGTCTTTATGCGCAATTTTGGGAATAGACCAACTATTTCATGTTCCATATCACCCACAATCATCTGGTATTGTGGAACGTATGAACAGAACATTGAAATCAAGACTTGCAAAAATGTTACTTGACAAAGGTAATACGTGGGTAGAAGCTCTCCCAGCTGTTCTTATGGGTATTAGAGGTACAACATCATCAGCTACACAGTATACACCATTTGAACTTACGACTGGTAGAAAAATGCCACTTGCTTTCCCTCATGAACTATATTTGTCCACGCCACAAAAAGATGCTATTACTAAAACAAAATGGTTACAATTGTTGCAAGATAACTTAGCAGAGCTCCTTCCATTTGCAGCAACCCGTATGCAGAAAATGGCACCTCCAGATTTTTCAAAGTTTTCAAAGGGGGGTATGGTCATGATAAAAACTTTTAGGAAAACTGGTCCATGGGAGGCAAATTGGGAAGGCCCGTATAACATTATAGATACAATGGGCAAGATAATGTTAAAAGTTCAACGACCATTGGATAATGCGAGTAACAAACGCAGACAAAAATGTTTTTGGGTTAATTCTGATCAATGTAAATTGTATATAACTAAATATTGATATTGTATATTTTGTTTTCCCTAGTGTGTACAAAACAGATCCATGGGTGATGCAGACTCCAACAAAAGTTCCTTATGGCAAAGACATTTGACTTTCAAGAAGAGACAATCTTTTTTGTTTATAGCAGTTCTGATGATGACAATACTGATGATTGACTGTTTTAAGGAGGATCCACAAATTGAAGAAGATCTACAGATTCGACAACTAACTAGCCAAATAAACGAAACTCAAGTGTTCCCAGACATTATTAGAAAGAAGAGAGAAATGGATGATTTTAATGGTCATGTGTGTTTTGGTGTAATGAAAGGGTACTTATCAGTATGTAACATTAGAATTAACTTTACTAGACAAAGTAATGTAAGGTTAAATGTTACGATAGGGCCTAAACATTTATTTAGTTGGACTAAAGGGACCCACACACAAGATGATGATAAATTTGGGTCTTGGGATCATATTATAAATGAAGTAGCGTACTTGAGTGTAGTTATACATGGTGATGTGATAGTAAATTGGTCTGGAGATCTAGCACCAAATACTCCAGGTTTGACAGTAACTAAAGATGGAGAAACTAGAACGAAGGTATTATACACGGAACAAGTATGGTATAAATTTCTGCAACTAGGAACAATACTACAAAATAACATATCAAATACACCTATAGTATGGAAAATACAAGCATTTAGGGATTCAAAGTTTGTAAATGTGGAAATGGCAATAACTGTTACAGATTTGATTATTCCTAATATAGAAGTATTTCCTAATTCTATAGAGATCCTAGAAGGAAGGGATCAATTAGTGTTGACATGTAGTATTGAGTCGGTGTTATCTCCTGAGTCTTTAATGACATGGACTAAGGGTGATGAGTTCCTGGGAAGTTTTTCCAATGCAAATCCGAGTATGATACATAGAGGTCTAGTAGGTAGAGTAGAATGGTCTGAGAAGAGATTTACATATCATCAAGACCGGCCTACTCTCAATGACAATGGGAATTATCAGTGTTGTTTAAGATTGAAAAATTTTGAAAGGAAATGTGTAGATGTAAATGTTACTGTCATCTCACCAACAATATCTGTGTGTGAAAACAAAGTTTTTAAAGAATCAAGTCCATTTCAGGTAAACTATCTCCATTCCAAACCTCTCCTTTTAGATGGTAAATTTATAACAATAATTTGGAATTTTAATATATCAGAGTGGAAAATTTCATCTAGATTTCCACAATGCAAAAAATATTTATAAAATATGGAAAGAGGTGTTGATGACTGGTTGGGTAGAAATAATACAAATGTGAATAGGAAAAAGAGAAATGTAATACAAGGAATTTTAACAGGTGTAAATACAGTAGAAAGTATACTTAATACTATGGATATTAAGACACTAAAGTCTGATTTGGAAACTGCAGGGTTAATAGGAAGTAAAGAAACACATATTCAACAAGGTTTAAACAAAATCTTGGAGAATATGATAATAAAAACAGCTTCTGTGATAGGACCTGCAGTGCAACATCTCCAGGAAGCAACCATGGCTTTAATGACTAATGCTGATTTATCAGAAGTAGCCAGAGCTTGCTTGGAAATCCAAATTGAATATTCTACTGATTTCAAAATAATGGCACAAGCATTCCAAGGTGGTATTACTCCTCTAGGAATTCTACGTAGTTTACCTGAAAAATTTACATTTGCTCGAAATCATACTGATTTATGGGTAAATAAATGGTTAGGATGTAGTAATGAGGTACATCTTAATACCAATGGCAGGTAAAGAAGAAACATTATTCCCGATGAGAGTATTGGGAATACCTGTCAGTAGTACACAATTATTATTTTATAAATTAGAGTATCCTGATTTTGTTTTTTCCACAGATATGTCAGAACCTGAACAGTTAGACTTGTCTGCATGTTTACATTTTGTGTCCAAAATTATTTGTTTGTCTCATCAAGCCGAAACTATATATCATTCATGTTTTCATAACCAGAGCTCATGTTCAGGTACATTTCAAAGTGTGAAAACATCTAATGATCTTGTAACGCCTATAGAGAAAGGTAGAGTATGTGTACAGGTAATGTCTAATGGGGAATTGATTAAAGCATTGTTTCCTAAATGTACGCATACAGAAATATTATCGAAAGGTCTGTATTGTATTGATGGCGATCCAATAGCAATATATATATATGGAACTCAGATTAATGTTTCTCAAATTAATTCTCAAAAATTAAATGTTTTGCCACTACAGTTTAATTTATCACAAGTAAGTGAATTTCCATGGCAAAAGTGGGCAAATGAGATAAGGAAAGATGTAGGATTTTTAAATGTCTTACAAAAACAATTAAAAGAAGCACAGATTGTATTTCAGCATGAGCAAGGTAAACTCAAAAACATAGAACATGAATGGTCAATAGTCTCAGGTACATCTTGGTGGAAAAACTTTGCTAAATCAACAGAAATTATGGCAAAATCATC
This sequence comes from Spea bombifrons, assembly GCF_027358695.1. Classification (NCBI taxonomy): domain Eukaryota; kingdom Metazoa; phylum Chordata; class Amphibia; order Anura; family Pelobatidae; genus Spea; species Spea bombifrons. Next base: position 21,955,802 of record NC_071093.1, read on the forward strand.
TGTTGGCTCCGCTATCACCAATGTTTTGTTACATCCATTTATTATTGTTTTATTTGTGTCTTTTATATGTATTATTTTTCAAATATGTTTATTATGTAGAATAAGAAAATCGTATTTAACTATTCGAGAAAAGATAAAGCAAGGAGAGATGATATTAAGGGAAACTTTAAGACGTAGGATGCATCAGTCTTCCACAGATTCTTTTTTATAATATTATCGTTTACATATCTTCCTGCACTCACTGAATGTGATACGAATGTGATACGAATGTTGTATGAATGGACAGCAAACATTTATTTATGGTACATAACCATAAACAGGGGGAAGTGTAAGAAATCATTTTTATACTTTTATTTTGTTCTGCACATTTTAGGCCTGAATGCAACTTGAGTGCTAGGAACATATGGTATCAATTAAGTGACGTAGTTTAGAGGGACTTCTGTGGAATGTTGGTGTATCATATGACTGCTCCAATAGGATTCCTTTACGTATACCCTAACCAAATGTAAAGGGGTATAAATTGGCATGACGACAAGGATAAGGTCTCTTTCCACGCTCTCATCTTCATCTCACCAAGACAGTACCTTATTTGTTCCAGCATTGGTATTGTATGAATTGATAATTTGTCATCGAATAAACCTAATTAATGGACATAGAAGCTGTGGTCTTGATTGCTGTTTGATCACTGAAGAAGCTTAGATATTCAAGACAAAGAATATTCTAACACCAGGACAGAACAGTTCAGACAAGCCGAGGTCAGAATTCCGGAGAACAGGATAGCCGGTATACGTAGACGAGGTCAGGATTAAGGAGATCAGGATAAACGATAAACAAGCCGAGGTCAGGATACAGGATAACAACATAGTCAGGCAAGCCGAGGTCAAACACAGGAATCAAGAAGGTAAACGCTATCTGGGTGCTAGCACAAGGCATAGATGACCATCAGAAGGCAAGGTGAAACTGGTCTGAGGGGTTTAAATGGAGAACCGCAGAGGAAGTCTTAATCTCCCATCAGCCCCTCATGACATCACTTCTGGTGTCTGTGAATCGCGGCCATCTTGTGGATGGCGTAATCTCCCTTCATAAATTCCCGCAGTATGCGAGTTCGCCACTAGAGGGCGCGCACGCGCAGCAGCAGGACACCGTGTACCAGGAGGCACTTCAGAGGAAGGCAGTGGAAGTGGCCTTGCGGTGGGGGGGTCTCCCTCTCCCTCGTGTCGGCTGCTGCGGAGGCGGCCGTGCGGTGGAGGGGGGTCTCCCTCTCCTTCGTGGCGGCTGCTGCGGAGGTGGCCGTGCGGTGGAGGGGGGTCTCCCTGTTCCTCGTATCTGCTGCTGCGGAGGTGGCCATGCGGTGGAGGGAGGTCTCCCTCTCCCTCGTGGAGGCTGCTGCGGAGGTGGCTGTGCGGTGGAGGGGGGTCTCCCTCTCCTTCGTGGTGACTGCTGCGGAGGTGGCCGTGCGTTGGAGGGGGGTCTCCCTCTCCCTCGTGGAGGCTGCTGCGGAGGTGGCCGTGCGTGGGAGGGGGGTCTCCCTCTCCTGCGTGGCGGCTGCTGCGGCAACATGGGAGCCGAGGGCAGGTGAGTAACACAGAGTTCTAGAAAAACCCCAAATATATTTAATATTTTTTTACCTAAGATATCTTAGCTCTTGTTGGAAAGATCTTCTCCAATTTCTCGTTGGAGAGGAGAGGTCAGCATAGATTTGGATATTCTTGAATCGGGGATCTTTCATGATATTATTTCTTCCTGCTCTTATTATTTCTTCCTTCAAATAATAAGATGAGAATGTAACTATAACCTCTCTAGGAATTTCATCAGCAATTGTTTTGGGCTTTCTCAGACGATGGCACCGTTCTATTTGATTCCCTGTAGGGATATTTGCATATCCTGAATCATTTCTAAAAGAAATGTTTGCATTTTTTCATTAGAATATGACTCTGGGATATTTCTGAAGCGTAGGTTGCTTCTACGTGAACGATCCTCAAGGTCTGAAATCTTATTTTGTAGTTCTTCATGTTTTTTTTCTAGATTATTAACCCTTTCCGCAATTACTGTCTGTTGATTTTCCAGATTCGCTAATTTAGATTCTATTCCTGTTAGTTTCTTTGTCAGTGTAGCAATATCTGTTTTAAGATCTTCAAAACTGTTGTGAATTTCTGACTTTATATTTTTCATTAGGTCATCCAACAAGTTTCTTAGCATATCAGGAGTTATACTGTTTATTTTAGTAGGGGTGGACCGTGACTCCTCCATTGAGGAAAATTAATCTGCATGTGAATAGTCCAAGACTTCTTGAATTTGTTTGGGAGAAAAAAAAGATATTGCTCCTTTGTCTTGTTTCGGGTCTTTTTTTTCTTTTTCTCTACTTTTAGTATTTTGATATTTAGGATGCATAATTATTAAAGTCCGTTTTTATGAGAAGAGAGATTAACCAATCAGATTTTCCCTCAAATATTGCTGCGTTTTGTTCCAAAGGATTAGCCAATCATCGCTAAGCTTTTGTATTGAATAAAATATGCTCCTGGTTGTATTGAATAGGATGTGCGCATAGTTTGTATAGTTTACTTTAAATCACTTTAACCCCTTAACGACAATTGCCGGTCCTGGCACGACACGGAAAAGCATGTGCTTTACGACAATTGACGTGCCAGGACCGGCACGTCTTTAAACGGGTGCAGAAAGCGATCTACTTTCGCTTTCTGCACCCAAAAAGCGTTGCTGAATGCCTCGACCTCGAGGCATTCAGCAACGCCGCGATCGGCACGAAGGGGCCATCTCTGGCCCCTCCACGGGGCGTCAACATCCGCCATACTTTGTATGGCGGCGGACGCCCGTTTTAAAAGCGTTTAGGAGGCGATCAACGATCGCCTCCTAAACTTAAATGGTGTCGCTGGAATGCCTCGATCAGGAGGCATCCAGCGACACCAAACACTTACCTTTCGATGGGCTGTGACCGCTCCGGAGAGCGGTCACAGCCGCAGCTGCCGGTGATCTTCGCCATCAAGCAAGATGGCCGCCGCCCTGCAAGAGAAACAAGCAAGTTTTAAAGTTCGCTAGATGGTCTCCAGACATCTAGAGAACTCTGGCTCCACTTGCAGGTTGAATACAGGTACTGCATTCACCATGCAAGTCAATGGAGCCCAGCTTTCTAATCACAGTGTGATTAGTAAAAATAAATTAAAAAATAAAATAAAATTAATAAGAATTAGAAAAAAATAGTAAAAAAACAGTAAAATGTAAAAATCATTTCCCACTGATGTCACTATCAGGGGAACCTCCAAGTTGAAAAAAAATGTTACATTTTTTTTTTTAAAAAGGCAAAAAAAAAATAAAATATATATATAAAAAATATATTTTTGTGAGCAAGTCCTAAAAGTTGCATATTAGCTTAAAACAATTCTCGCATGGAAAGAGTTAAAATACTGGCATATTAAATGCCCGTGGGGTGTCTACTTTTACAAAAAGGTATGATTTGATGGGGTAAATTGAATTGGCCGGGTTCAACAAGGTCCCAATTAACACGGGGGGAAGGATGGCCACACATCTAATTTCCAATTAGAAAAATGCACACGTACCAAATGTGGCCTTTTAGTTCCCCCAAAAAATGACAAACCCATGCATGGGTATCACTGCGCTCAGGAGATGTTGCTGAACACATATTGGGGTGTCGTGTGACAGCGGCATATACCAGGAGCTGTAAATTCATACATAAAGTAGGTGTGTGTGGGAAAAATACACACACAAAAATACTACTGCAAACTTTGAAACAATGCTGGTGGTAAAATGTGTGCATGCAAAGAGTTAAAATACCAGCATTTAAAATACCCTGTGGTGTGTAGTTTTCAAAAATATATGGTTTTGTTGGGCACACTGAAATGGCCCGGCTCAAAGATGTACCAAATAGGGCATGGGCAGTGGATCCCCAAATGCCAAAGTTCAACATTGAAAAATGTGCATGCCCCAAATGTGGCCCTTTTGCCCCCAAACTGCCAGGCAAAATCATTCATGTGGGGTATCACTGCGCTCAGGAGATGTTGCTGAACACATATTGGGGTGTTTTGTGATAGTGACATATACCAGAACTTTTTAATTCATACCTGAAGTAAAATGTGTGTGACAAAACAAATGCATAAAAAAAGACTACCATAAAGTTTGACAAAGACTGGTGGTAGATATGGTGCATGGAAAGAGTTAAAATACTAGCATTTGAAATACCCTGGGGTGTCTAGTTTTCAAAAATATATGGGTTTATTGGGCACACTGAAATGGCCCGGCTCAAAGATGTACCAAATAGGGCATGGGCAGTGGATCCCCAAATGCCAAAGTTCAACATTGAAAATGCGCATGCCCCAAATGTGGCCCTTTTGCCCCCAAACAGCCAGGCAAAATCATTCATGTGAGGTATCGCTGTACTCAGGAGATGTTGCTGAACACATATTGGGGTGTTTTATGATAGTGACATATACCAGAATCTGTTTATTCATACCTGAAGTAAAATGTGTGTGAAAAAACAAATGCAAAAAAATTACTACCATAAAGTTTGACAAAGGCTGATGGTAGAATAAGTGCTTGGAAAGCCTTAAAATACTAGCATTTGGAATACCCTGGGCTGTCTAGTTTTCAAAAATATATGACTTGATGGGGTAAATTGCATTGGCCGGGTTCAAAGATACCCGAAATGGCACATGGGGGGAAGAATTACCAGATTCAGAAAAAATGGCTTTGAAATAGCAAAACGCTACCTGTACTTATTGCCCCATAATGTGTAGAAAAAAGCAAAAAAACATAAAAACATTGGGTATTTCTAAACTCAGGACAAATAGTAGAATCTATTTAGCAGGTTTTTTTATTACCTTTTATAGATGAGTAAAAGATTTTTCAACTAAAAGTTAGAAACAGTCATTTTTTTCTAAATTTTTCACCATATTTTATACTTTTTTTAATAGTAAATAATATGATACAATCAAAACAATGTCATCTAAAGAAAGCCCTTCTTGTCCTGAAAAAAACAATATCTAATGTGTGTGGGTTCAGTAAACGGGAAAGAAGAAAATTACAGCTAAACAGAGCAGCGCAGAAATGTTAAAACGGCCATTGTCACGAAGGGTACAAAATGTAAAATCAGCCTTTGTCACGAAGGGGTTAAATATATATATATATATATATATATATAGAAAGAAAAAAAAAATACTGCAAAACACTTTTCTGTTTCTCTCAATGGCCATCCCTCTCCTTAACAAGGAAAGAAAAAGCACGTTTAAGCCTCTTTTCTCTTCTCTGACCACTCTCCTTTCTTTTCTCTCCCTCCTCAAACAACTGTTGCACGGGCTCTTTTCCTTTCTCTTTTGTCTTTTTTTCCTTTACTGTCTGCTCCCCTTCCTAAATGCATTCACTCCAATGGCGCTTAATGCCGGGCAACGCTGCTCCTTCGGTTGGGGATCCGCGATGTTCAGTTCGGACACCCACCAGCTCGAGCGTTCGTACCTCCGGCTCGGTCCTCACTCGGACAGGGGAAAACCGCCGCATAAGCGCCGCTCGGCCCAGCTCTCAACGTCGAGTCCTCTCAGCGTTCCCCGCCATGGGAGACCCCCTTGGCTCCACCTCCTAGAGCATCAGCGTCATTTCGTCGACACACGCTCTCTCCAACCAAAATGAGGGTAGTTTCTATCAGGAAATAATTCCTTTAGCATCCAGCATAACATCCTAGTTAAAAGGAATGGTATTGGAGGCCTGCTGTGGAAGCTACATGGGACACCAGATATGGCTGAAAATATGAAAAAACTTAGACCCAGGACCTTAAGATTTTGCCAAAAAATGTCAATTTTTTTGAAAATGCTCAAAACCTTTAGGATATAATTCTTTTAGCATCCAGCATAACATCCTAGTACATGGGACACCAGATATGGCTGAAAATATGAAAAAACATAGACCCCGGACCTTAAGTTTTTGCCAAAAAATGAAAAATGTTAAAAACACTCAAAAATTTTAGGGAATAATTCCTTTACCATCCAGCATAACATCCTAGTTAAAAGGAATGGTAATGGAGGCCTGCTGTGGAAGCTACATGGGACACCAGATATGGCTGAAAATATGAAAAAACTTAGACCCTGGACCTTAAGTTTTTGCCAAAAAGATGAAAAATTCCAAACACTCAAAACCTTTAGGAAATAATTCCTTTAGCATTCAGCATAACATCCTAGTTAAAAGGAATGGTATTGGAGGCCTGCTGTGGAAGCTACATGGGACACCAGATATGGCTGAAAATATTAAAAAACTTAGACCCCGGACCTTAAGTTTTTGCCAAAAAATGAAAAAAAAAAATTGAAAACGCTCAAAACCTTTAGGATATAATTTCTTTAGCATCCAGGATAACATCCTAGTTAAAAGGAATGTTATTGGAGGCCTGCTGTGGAAGCTAAATGGGACACTAAGCCCTGTCAATATTAATAGTAGCACACAATTAATATGAAGAAGTTAAGGAGGACATACACATAGGACAAAGATAAACATTCTTATATATATTTTTTAAACCTACATTAAGTTCACCTTGCACATATAATAGCACTTAATTAAGGGGATGAAGCTTTAGGAGGGATTTCCCCATCGAATAAATCTAGATATTTTAGATATTTTACGCACTATACACATACTTATTGGAACACTTCTATCTATTTTTATATTATATTTACTTTATTATTATTTTATGTTAAATTATTATTATTATTTAATTTTTTTTTTTTTCTCCCTACACGGTTCACGACATGTGTCACATTTCACATGGTAATACGTTAATGATATGTACAATTTTTCACTTCATTGATTAGTTTTATTAATTGTATAACTTATTATTTATTTCCACATAACATATAGTTAACTTCCTCCTCCCTACTTCACTAGTTCTTGTGGTGGCTACAGGAATATTAGGGTTAGTCACATCAGTTAATATTCTGGGTGCAACCCTGATGGAGTGTTTAAATGATAATGAGTGTATGGCGAGCATGAATGATGACTATGGGAGAGACAAGCTAGTCAGGGCTATATATTTTTCTCACAATAAAAATGTTCCTTAAGTTGCTTACACTGAACGTACAGGGCTTGAATTCTCCACAGAAAAGAGGTCACTTATACAAAATATTACAAGATAACAAAATAGATATCGCCTTCATACAGGAAACGCATTGGATTGAGAAATACAGACCTTTGTGGAAATTTAAAAAATATCCACATATATATCTAGCCAATATGATGGGTTGTAAAAAAAAGAGGGGTAGTGATAATCTTTTCAGATAAATTGAAAATTGAACCTATTCATGTGGAAGCGGATACTAATGGGCGTTTTCTTATTGTGATTGTGAAAATTAATGATGTATTATTTACTCTAGTTAATGTATACGCTCCTAATAGGGTCTCATTACGTTTTTTTGATTCTCTGATAACTAAAATAGATTTACTCCAGATAGGTAATTTGCTTATGGGAGGGGACTTTAATGTGGCCCAGAACCCTAAGATCGACTGCAGCCACTTTAAGATCTATAAGAAAGGTCGATCAGGTTACCATCAGGGGATCCAAGATTTTCTCTTAAAGAATTTGCTTTATGATTGTTGGAGAGTCTTCCACCCATTAGAGAGAGAATACACCTTCTACTCTAATGTTCATCAATCCTATTCTCGCAAACATTACTTCTAAATTCTAAGATTGGAAACATTACATGGTCGGACCATGCTCCCCAATTTTTGGAAATTAATAACTTAGAATATAAAACTAGAAATAAATGGAGACTAAATGAATCATTATTGACAAACCCTAAAAATCTGCAGGAGTTAACAGCAGAGCCCAAAGAGCTTTTGGAGAATAATGACAATGGAGAAATTTCGGATGTCACCTTATGGAGCGCATTTAAAGCATATATGAGAGGAGCTCTCATAAGGATAGGTGCAAGAGAAAAGAGACGCAAGAGAAAGGGTGCCTCCTTACTGAATTACATATAAAGTTAGCAAAATTAGAGAAAGCCAATAGAATTAGATCAGATTTAACTAAATTACAAGAGATAAAAAAACTAGGAAAGAAATAGTTGATAAAGAACTGGATATTATTAACTGGAAACTTTTGCATTTAAAACAAAGATGGTATTGCTCCAGTAATAAAATTGGGAAAATGTTGTCTAATAGGATAAAATCGAAATGTAAATTAGAAACTATTAAAAAGATTATAGTTGGTGACAAACATTATCTCTCTCCTAAAGAAATTTCAAATGCTTTTGCTACCTATTATAAATCACTTTACAATATTACTGAGATCCAGAGAAGATAACTCAATTTTTACAAAAATTGAATCTTCCAAAGATCTCTGAAATACAAGCTGAGATCCTAAATCATCCTATTAACATCTTGGAAGTTAAGAAAGCTATTGGGGACTTAAGACCTGGTAAGGCTCCAGGCCCTGATGGGTTCTCATCTCTTTTTTTTACCTCTTTTAAAGACATTTTAGCCCCAATAATCTTGAGATTGTATACCTAATTCTCTCTAATGGAACAACCACCAGCAGAAGTTTTGCAGGCAACCATAATACCAATTCTGAAAGAGGGAAAGGACCCGAGTTCAACTCTAAATTATAGGCCTATCTCATTAATAAATTTAGATACTAAAATATATTCAAATATTCTAGCTCAAAGACTGAAACAGGTTATCCCCTCTATTGTGCATAGAGATCAAATGGGGTTTGTGGAAGGAAGAGGTGCAGCTGATAACTCCCGTAAAATCTTGAATATAATTCATAAGGTTAATAACGATCAAACCAAATCTGCAATTTTATCCCTCGACGCTGAAAAAGCATTTGACCGGGTTAACTTGGAAGCAGTATTATTAAATTTTGGTATTAATGGTATATTCAAAGACTATGTTATGGCACTATATTCTAATCCAACAGCTAAAGTAACTGGACGCATGCTAGATTCTGATTGGTTTCCTATAAAAAACGGAACACGTCAAGGATGCCCATTGGCTCCCTTACTATATGTGCTTAGTATTGAACCTCTAGCAGAAGCAATCAGACAGTCATCAGAAATTGTAGGCATAGAAATAAACTGCGTTCCCTATAAAATATCTCTCTACGCTGACGATGTTCTTCTCTCACTATCGAATCCCTCGGATTCTATTCCGGCTCTATTTAGATTGATAGATCAATATAGTCTAATATCAAACTATAAAATCAATCTAGGGAAAACTCAAGTAATTACAATGTTTATGCCTGAAAAAGAAAGAGAAAACTTTTGTCTTTTTATAAATTTGACTTAGAATCGCAGGTTATAGACTATTTAGGAATTAAAATCAAGGGCGACCTGGGTTCTGTAATAGACTGGAACTATAAGAACTTATTAGTTAAAACTAAAGCTTTGATGTCTGGTTGGAGAAACCTAGAGATATCTTGGCTGGGTCGTATAAATCTTATTAATGGTTACTTACTCCCAAAAATCTTGTACTATTTTCGTATAATTCCCATGAGGATACATCAACATGTTATAAAGACACTTCAATCGAATATATATCTATTTATCTGGGCTAGGGGAAAACCCAGGATTCATTTTTTGGCAAAAAATCTGAGTCCCATGTAGCTTCCACAGCAGGCCTCCAATACCATTCCTTTTAACTAGGATGTTATGCTGGATGCTAAAGGAATTATTTCCTAAAGGTTTTGAGTGTTTAGAAAAATTTTCATTTTTTGGCAAAAACTTAAGGTCCGGGGTCTAAGTTTTTTCATATTTTCAACCATATCTGGTGTCCCATGTACTAGGATGTTATGCTGGATGCTAAAAGAATTATATCCTAAAGGTTTTCAGCATTTTCAAAAGAATTGGCATTTTTTGGCAAAATCTTAAGGTCCGGGATCTAAGTTTTTTCATATTTTCAGCCATATCTGGTGTCCCATGTACTAGGATGTTATGCTGGATGCTAAAAGAATTATATCCTAAAGGTTTTGAGCATTTCCAAAAAATTATCATTTTTTGGCAAAATCTTAAGGTCCGGGGATTAAGTTTTTTCATATTTTCAGCCATATCTGGTGTCCCATGTAGCTTCCACAGCAGGCCTCCAATACCATTCCTTTTAACTAGGATGTTATGCTGGATGCTAAAGGAATTATTTCCTAAAGGTTTTGAGTGTTTTTTAAATTTTTCATTTTTTGGCAAAATCTTAAGGTCCGGGGTCTAAGTTTTTTCATATTTTCAGCCATATCTGGTGTCCCATGTAGCTTCCACAGCAGGCCTCCAATACCATTCCTTTTTTTTTTTTTTTTTTTTTTTTTTCCAAATCACCGTTTATTGAGGCATGTATACATACAAAACATATGGCATACAGATAAAGAATCAATTCGGGAGAAAACTCCCATAACAGCAATCAAAATAAGAGACATAAGTCCTGCCATAGCATTGCGGATAAGAACGGCATACCAGAGTCCGGCAGACTCCTAAGATAACTACCAGCCGGGAAGGACTGAAGCAACACGAAAATACAGATAAGAGTAATATAGGTCGGCCGGTACCCCAGAACAGTATTAGCACAGAGAGCTTTGGAAACAAAAACAAGAACCAAAACAAAAAACAATAAGAACAAAGTACTCCAGAAAGGCATGCACAACCAATCGTCGGGACACTGAGCGTGGAAATACAGGTGAGTAAAATCCCAGACGGGGTCACAGTAAAAGCAAACACAAATTTAATCGGTCGGCGCCTGGTCTTGGGTAGTACAGACCGCCGCGAGTGCGTGAGAGGCCGTGAACCTAACCCAGGGGAGCCATTTAATATCATTATTGTATTCCTTGCCCTGGGAGGAGGCCACCAGGTCTTCCATTTGCATTATAAAATTCACCCTAGCTACCCATGCGGCAATCGGAGGAGGTCCCCTCTGTTTCCAGAACCGAGGAATAATTGACTTCGCCGCCTGCACCAAGTGAATCGTCAGAGAGCGCCTGTACGAACCAGACGAAACTCGGGTATGATGAAATAATAAGGCAGCCGGGGACGCCACAAAGTTTGGATCGGTTAGGTCCCTTATAACCCCAACCACTGCACGCCAGAATGGACGAACATCAGCGCACTCCCACCACAGATGGATAAAGGTACCTTCATCAAGGCCACACCTCCAACAAAGAGGCGAGACCTGCGGAAGGAAGATGTGTAGTTCAGCTGGCACCCTATACCACCGGGAAAGGAGTTTATAAGAACACTCTTGGAGTCTAGTGGAGAAGAAACCCTTATGAACCAGACTAATCAACACATCCCATTCGGAGTCCGTAAAAGTTAGCTGAAGATCCCTCTCCCACAAACTGAGAAAGAAGGGTTTCGTGGCAACCCGGCTCTCCAGTAGAAGGGCGTAAAGTCGAGAGAGAAGGTGGGGTGGTTCAGAGCCAGCATCACATAAAACCTCAAAAGCCGTTAAATCCCTACTAATTTGGGGGTTAGGTAACAGGGTACCCAGGTAGTGTTTTAGCTGATGATACAGGAAGGACAGACGAAAAGACTGGATATCCGGTGAGACTAAATCCGACAGAGGCCGGAAAGCGGAACCTTTAAGTACATGGCAGATACGAAGGATGCCCGACTGCTTAGGCTTCAAAAGTGTCAACAGATCATGTCGAACACACCAGGTAAGTACCGGGTTATGCATGAGTGGAAAAAGGGGGCCAGGGACAGTGGTCAGAGCCTGTTTGTCTACCAATCTCCGAAAGACCAGCAGGGTCGCGGAGATGGTGGGATGAGAGCGGACAGTCAGCAGCCTATGACGAGTTGGCAGCCAGGGAGCCACCGAGATGTGTCCCACGAAGAAAGAAGCCTCCAGCGAGAGCCACAACTTCCGCACCCCCAAGGACCACTCCACCACTCTACGCAGGTGAGAGGCCCTCCAGTAGGATTCAAGATGGGGCAAACCCATGCCCCCCTTAGCCTTGGGCCTAGTGAGATGCAGATAGGAGAGACGCGATGAGCGGGCACCCCACACAAATTTCATGAAAACCCTACGACAGGAGTGGAAGTAGGATTGCGGTAGGAAAATAGGGAGGGACTGGAAAAGATAGAGGAATCTGGGAAGGATATTCATTTTTAAGACCGCAATACGACCGAACCAGGAAATATGCGGTACCGCCCAAGTACGTAAGTCAGCGGTCACCGACGTCAACAACGCACCGTAATTTAGAGAAAAAAGTAAGGAAAGGTCTGCGGGAATCCACAGACCCAGATATTTAATGGCCTTAGCCTGCCATTTAAATGGGAAAGTGCTGGATATCTGATGCCGGTCAGCATCCGACACATTAAGCCCCACAATTTCGGACTTTTGAATATTAACTTTAAAATTTGACAGGGCACCATACTCGACCAATGCGCTAGAAATATGTGGGAGGGAGGATAATGGGTCCTGGACGATGCACAAGAGATCGTCGGCATAGATCGCCACCTTATGAATGATCCCGGAAACCTCACAACCCACAATATCCTCATTTGCACGAAGTGCCTGGGCCAGAGGTTCCATAGCCAATATGAACAAGAGTGGGGACAGCGGGCAACCCTGTCTCGTGCCATTAGCAAGGCAAAGTCTATCCGAGAGAATTCCATTGACCCTTATCCGAGCAGAGGGGTTAGAATACAGCACCCGCGCAAGGGACAGAAAATTACCTCCAATGCCAATCACCTCCAAAACCCGAAACAAAAACGCCCAAGCGACCCTATCGAACGCCTTTTCGGCGTCCATAGAAATGAGGGCCATGGGTGTCCTGGTAACCTGGGCATGTGTAAGGAGATTAAGAATCAGAATCGTATTGTCCCTGGCCTCCCTCCCAGGGACAAAGCCAACCTGGTCCCTGTGTATTAAAGAGGAAATGAAGGGCTGAAGACGCAGAGCCATAATCTTCGCCAACAATTTCACATCTGTATTGATTAAGGAGATGGAGCGATAGCTCGAACATTGTTCGGGGTCTTTACCTGGTTTGTGGATAACCGAAATATACGCTAGGTTAGTGTGAGGGTCTAATTGGGCATTAGAAGCCAGGGCGTTAAACAAACTCACCAACTGTGAGCCCAAAACCGGCAGGAAATGTTTATAATAACGGACCGTGAAGCCATCCGGCCCAGGAGCCTTCCCATTCGGAGTCAGTCGTAAAGCTGCAGCCACCTCTTCGGCAGTAACAGGTGCATTGAGGGATTCCCTAGCCAGAGCGGGGAGACGTTGTGGTAGATACTTAGAGAGATAATTATCTATGGAGGCTCGATAAGCAGGATCGGAACCCATCGGAGAAGGCAGAGTATAGAGCGCCTTATAATAGGCATGAAAGCAATCCGCAATTTTAGCAGAATCATGATGAAGAACTCCCCCAGGATCCCTAACTTTGGGTATAAAAGAGGCTGCCCTTTGAGTTCGGAGAGCTCTGGCCAACAGCTTACCAGGTTTGTCCCCCCATTCATAGAAAAGTTTCCTAGTCAGAAGGAAAGTACGCTTCATCCTTGTATCTAAGAGGGAGGCCAATTGGTGTCTTAGGGATTGTAATTGGGGTAGTATGTCTGCCGCCAAGGTAGACTTGTGAGATTGTTCCAATTGATAAATCTGCTTCGTGAGGGAGAGAACCTGGGCCCGCTTGGAATGTTTAATTTTGGAGCCAATTTTGATTAAATGGCCTCTAATAACCGCCTTATGGGCCTCCCAAACCGTAGGATATGGAACAGCATCCGAGACATTTTCCGCAAAGTAATTGCGGAGGTGAGTCAATAACTCCGAGGCATACACGGGATCGTTCAATATGTTCTCATTAAGCCTCCAATTCCACGGCCTGGGGGGCAAGTCAGTGAAACGTAAAGTTAAATGGACCGGCGCATGATCACTAAATGATTGTATGCCAATTTCAGTAGAATGAAGTTGTGGCAGATGATAATGGGAAAGAAATAGGGCATCAATTCTGGAATACCTATCATGTGGATGGGAATAAAAAGTAAAATCTTTAGTCGTAGGATGTTGCGCCCTCCAGACGTCGACCAGTTGGTTTAAATGGAGCCATTTTTTAACCCTCTTAATTTTAGAGAAAGGAATATGCGAAGAACGGGCCGAGGAATCCTTAGCTGGATCCAGGGTCATGTTGAGATCCCCCCCAAAAACCGTAAGGCCCTCACGAAAATCACCCAAGGCAGCCAACATTTTACTAAGAAATATAGGTTGATCAATGTTTGGAGCGTAAACATTACCAAGGGTAACTTTTTGATTACCAATATAACCCTTCAGGAAAAGGGCCCTGCCGTCAGAGTCCCTCCAGATGTCCAACAGCCGAAAAGAGAGCGATTTGTGGAGGAGAATAGCAACACCTTTGGTTTTAGAAACCGGTGAGCTAGAGAAAAAGGCGTGTGTATAACGATTATTTGTAATTTTAAATTCTTTAGGGAATTTATAATGAGTTTCCTGTAAAAATGCTATATGCGTGCGATAGGATTGCAACATGTGGAGTAGTTTGGACCGCTGCTGGGGCTTATTCAAGCCCCTGACGTTCAGGGACGTGACCCGCACTAAATCAAGCGCCATCTAATGGACATCTGGAGAAACCCATTGCATGCATACCGAACCCGGAGTACATAGTAACAAAACAGCAAAACATGAAATAAAAACAGAAAGCAGAGTCTCGAGCTGAAAAAGAAAACATAAGCACAGACTCTGGATGCCTAGGCATCGAATACTGAGCCAACGACCTCCGTGAGGTCCAAAACTGCAACTTCACCCCACAGGGGAGGGAAGCGAGCAGGCTCCGGGGGTAACCGCCAACAAGAAAGGCAGAACGTAAATGCGGAAAACGTAATAAAAAAAAAAACAGATCCAAAATGAACGGAAGGGGGGCGTGGCCAGCCGTCGGAGAAGATGGACGCTTAGGAGGGGAGCTCCGCTGCGGCCCTAACCATTGATAGCCATCTATAGCCATCCTGCACCATGGGCAGAAATAAAAAGTTGCCTGAAGAGCCAGAGACCCCCAAGGGCAAAGGCAAAGCGTCTTCCGGCTCCTTGCGGGAATACTTTCAGACGCCACGCGACCTGGCCCCGCTGCCTCCTGAGGGCCTTGGGGTCCCTTCGCCTGCGAGCACGGAGGGTACGGATGACGGCAGGCAGAGTTGCAGTGACGATGTTCCTGCCGATACCCGAAGCCAGGAGACCGTACACCGTTTGTTTTCCTCGGCCCCATGGAAGGAAGACTTCAGTACCCTGATCACAGAACTTAAGCACGCGGTGAAGGAGGAAGTGGCGACGCTGCGAGCTGATCTATTAGGCCTTGACAAGCGTCTTACCACTCAAGAACAGGAATCTACACGTCTCACGCATAACCTTAAGAACGTGGCAAAGGTTTCGGCTCAACATACTCTTTACCTGGCGGATTATAGACGGCGGTTGGAAGATCTCGACAACCGAGGCCGGAGGCATAATATCAGGGTCCGAGGCTTACCTGAGGCGCTACCCCAGGAGGGTGAGGACTTGTTCCGGATACTTACCGCCTTGTTCAACGCACTCCTCAACCGACCCCCGGAGACGGCTATCTGTATGGACCGAGCCCATAGGGCTTTACGACCGCGTGGTCCACCGTCGGCGCCCCCCCGGGATGTCATCTGTCACCTGGTTGACTTTCGGTTGAAGGAAGCCATTATGCAACGAGCGCGGGAGGTAGGCTCTTGGCCCTATGAGGGTCACGATCTTTTGTTTTACCATGACCTCTCTGATCTCACGCTTCAAACCAGGCGGCTATTACGACCACTGACCAGGGAGCTGCAAAGAAGGGAGCTGAGGTATAGCTGGGGCTACCCCTTTAGCCTGAATGTACGGCTTAACAACACCGTTAAATCACTCCGCTATTTTCATGAGCTCCCGGAGTTTCTGGATGCCCTTGGCATCTCCGGTCTTCACATCGAAGACTGGGGTCTACCGGAGCTACATTTGGCCCCAGACCGCTCGGATCGCCTCTCCCGCCGCCGCCGGCGTGAGACGTCCAGACCCCGAAGTCCTCCGGGACCACCGGATTTGGCTCCTGTCCGTCGTCGTCCGGCTGATCCTCCAGGTCGATTCACGCGCGAGGAGTGAGGTTTTCTTGCCCCATGAAGACATGTTTGGGCCTTGCCACGTGGTTTTCGCCTGCTCCATCATGGCGTCGAGACTGTGCACCTGGGACTTCCTTTTTTGCCATCTTTAATGTCTTCTATGCCCGTGAGTATCCGGGGTCGCCGGCCATGTGCTCCGCTCTCTGGCCCCCTCGGTGGTCATGTCCCTTACCTGAGCTGGCCTGTCCTTCGTGACTTTAACACCGTAAATGTCTTCCGACCGGGCTGTTTTGTTTTGTTTTGATTTGGATTTTGATTTTGGTTTGTATGTTATGGTGTGCTACTGTATTGTGTGATACATCATGCGAGCCGTGGTAATGCGGTTTTCTTGCCACTGTTTCTGTGACTATGCCACCATGATCTTTATGTCTGTATTTGCGAGGGGGGGTTTGATTTGGGACGGGGGGGTGGGTTTTTTTTTTTTTTTTTTTTTTTTTTTCTCTCATATATATATGTCTACACCTGTGGTTCCGTGCTGCCCTTGCGGTCTTTGCCCATTCCACTTGACACTACGCCCCCATGTAATTTATCTGCACGATATCGCACTGTACGATGTATGCATTGCCATCACATTCATACTTTTGATCATGTGTGCACATGTGGACGGACCCTGTCGTTTTCGGTGGGCCCTTTTGTCCTTACTATTGCCTTAGCGTATTGAGGCCGCTTCTAGGCAGCCCGGTCTGTCGAGCTATTCCCATCACACATTTTCTCGATGAGGGAGTTCCCACTCCATCTCTGTGTACCTTTTGTGTAGATGTATGGGGATGCTTTGGGTTTACTTCCACACACATTATTCTTCTTGTTATTTTGGGGGTTATGGGGGGTGGGTGGGTTTCGAGGGGGGGTTGCTTTGGGGTGTTGGGGGAGATATGTAAATTTTCCTTTTTTTTTATTTATTTTTTTTTTATTTTATTATTATTTTGGGTTTTTATTGACACCTGTGGTCAGGCGTCACAGCTAGAGTTGGCCCTCCGGCCCTCCCTCGACGTTGCACTTCACACTGCATTCATGCGACGGGGCTGTTCTGGGCTTGCTTCGGTTGCTCCTCAAATCTATATGTTTGCATTATCCATGACATACACTCACGCTACGTGTTTTTTTTTTTTTTTGACACCTGTGGTCAGGCATTGCAGCCTCGACGTTACACTTCACACTACATTCATGCGGCGGGGCTGTGTTGTTCTGGTGCTGTACTGTGATGTTCTGGTCTAGACGCGGAGTTGCGCCGTGAATGTTTTCTTCGCTTATCGCACCTCCCAGCTGCACCACACATACACATCTTTATGCTTTATTTCTTTATGGGGGGGGGATTTGCTTACTTTGTTTATTGTTTTTCTTTTTCACACCTCCTTGCGGTCATGGTTGTCCGCCAGGATGCCCCCTCCACGGGTGTGCCTTTTTGCCTCCCTCACCCTAGATTTCTTGCCCCTTGGGGTTGTTCTCTGGGATGCGACTCCGTGTCTGGACTGGATTATATATTATATATTTAATCTTTTTTTTTTTTTTTTCCAATGTTGTACGTCTGTATTTGCTCTGTGACCTGGCCCGGTGCATTGCGTGCTCTGACGGCCACCCTCTGCGGCCCTTTATTGGGACCCCGCCACTACGTGGTGTATGCTGTTTTTTCTGTTTGTACTAGTTTTCTGCGGTCTCTCGCTCGTTTTTCCTCTGGTATCGAATGTTTCATGATTCCTTATTGGAATCCTTCACAGATTACTATTAGTAAAAGAGTTATCACACTGCTGTTTCTCTCTTTTGATCTTTGGTAATTCCTGCGGGATATAGAAATCCTGCTGATTGTTCGGGGCGGCGGCGGCTACCCTCCGCACCAGTGCTGTTATTTTGTTTTTTTTTTCCCTTAGTTCTACAGTTTTTGGTGCACCTGCTTCCCCTCTGGACGGGTGACGCGTACCCCCTCATTAGGAGTGTTTAACGTTACTGAGGTGGTTACGACTGCCGTCCTTCCTTGTTAGGGAGGCCGCGTTCCACTATCCAGTAGTCACTCCAGGTGGTTTTTTGTGTCCCTTCCCCTTTTTCTTTCCTGCCCTTCCCTCCTCAGCCCCTCCACCCCCCCCCCCCCTTTTTTTTTTTTTTTTTTTTCTTTTCTTTTCTTTCTCTTCTCTCTCTTTCCTCTCTTCTCTGTTTTGCTTCTCTCATGGCCTCTGCTGTGGCGCCCTTGGCGCTCAGGCGTCCTCCCTGTGTTCCTCGTGACCTTACCATTGTCTCCTATAATGTGAAGGGTCTCAATATACCCGAAAAACGTTCCCATTTGTTGAGAGACCTGCGCTACCACAAAGCCTCTGTTGTCTACCTTCAGGAGACCCATTTTAGGGCTTCCGGGCCGCCTACGTTGCTCAACGCTTCCTACCCATTGGGTTTTTTTAGTAATAATGTTACCTCTAAATCTAAGGGCACGGCGATTCTTTTTGACAAACATACCCCGTTTCTTGAGAAGGCTACTTTGACGGATCCAGGTGGTAGATTTGTTTTTGTGAAGGGTACAATTGCGGACTCCCTGTACACTTTCGCTAATGTTTATCTGTCTAACAGGCAGCAACATCGCTGCTTCGCTAGGATTCTTGAGTTGCTGCGGTCCTTTCAGGAAGGTCTGTTGGTCCTCGGAGGGGATTTTAATGTGGCTCTGGAGCCTGCGGTGGATACTTCTGCTGGGCACTCCTGCACCCCCCCCATGTCCTCCACCGGTTGAAGTCCCTACTCCATGATTTCCAATTAGTGGATGGTTGGAGGGCGCTACATCCTTGCGACAGGGACTATAGTTTTTTCTCCACTCCTAGGGGGCTCTACACTAGAATTGACTATTTCTTTCTGCCGTACTATCATTTACACTTGTTGAGAGCGGCGCGATATGGTTCGATTACCTGGTCGGACCATGCACCGCTGATACTGGACTTGACTTCGACGTTGACCAGGCCGACCTCCTCATCGTGGAGACTTAATGAAACGCTCTTTTCTGACCCTGTGCATCTGGCCGACACTCGGACGCTCTTGACTAATTACTTTTTAGGAAATTCGACGCCTGACGTTTCCCCGCTGACTGTTTGGGAGGCTCATAAGTGTGTGGTCCGCGGGCATCTCATTAAGCTTGGCGCTGAAAAGAAAAAGGCAGACTCGGCTGCCCTTGGGAGATTGTATCAGGAAATAGCGACTATTGAACAGGTTCATAAGGACGCTCCCACGGACACACTGTTCCAGCGGTTGGTCCTTCTTAGGAAGGATTTATCCTCCCTGCTTGCTGCTAAAGCGAGGCGTTCCTTTCTCAAATTGAGGGCAATCTACTATGAACATGGGGATAAGCCCGGCAAATTTCTCGCACGGGCACTGCGTGCTCGCCGGCGACTCTCTTATATCCCTAAAGTACGTTCTTCGTCTGGGGCCCCCTGTAGGCTCCCCCAGGAGATTATGACAGCTTTTACGGAGTATTACTCCGGTCTCTATAACCTTTCGGATCCTCTCCCCCCCGCCCCCCTAGCTGTGCGGTCTTCCAAAATATCTGCTTACCTCGATAGAACTTTGAGGAGAAAATTGTCTGTGGCGGAGGCGGAGAGTATGGAAACTCCCATCACCTTATCTGAATTGGGGGCTGCCATTAAAAGTTCAAAGCTGGGGAAATGCCCTGGTCCTGACGGGCTTCCCCTGCTCTATTATAAAAAGTTGTTGGATATCTTGGGTCCGCAGCTGGTGCTCTCTCTTAATGCTATCCTGGACGGCAAGGCTGTCCATCCGCACACCCTGATGGCTACTATCTCCTTAATTCCCAAGGAGGGCAAAGATTTGGAACAATGTAGCAGCTTTCGGCCCATTTCTCTGCTTAATGCAGATCTTAAATTATTTTCTAAGATCCTTGCTTCTAGAATGCAGTGTTTCATTCCGGTCCTGGTCCATCCCGACCAATCGGGTTTTGTACCGGGGCGGGAGTCCAGGGATAGCACGATCAGGGCCCTGAATTTGATACATTACGCGCTCCAATCTCGGACTGAGACTATCCTCCTGTCGACGGACGCTGAAAAGGCGTTCGACAGGTTGGATTGGTCGTTTATGTTTGCGGTCCTGGAGCGAATGGGTTTTGGTCCCAACATGCGACGTTGGGTGGAATCCTTGTATTCCGGCCCGTCCGCCAGGATTCGGGTCAATGGGATGCTTACTGCATCCTTTCCCATCTCGAACGGAACTAGGCAGGGCTGTCCGCTATCTCCTCTGCTTTTTATATTGTCCCTGGAGCCCTTTTTGGAATCTGTACGGCGGAACACTGATATTCGGGGACTCCGAGTTGGAACGACTACGCACAAAATTTTGGGCTATGCGGACGATTTGCTCTTTGCGATTACGCAACCGCAGTTGTCTCTCCCGATTGTTCTCCGGGAATTCCTGGAATATGGAGAACTGGCGAATTTAAAGATCAATAACTCCAAGTCTGAAATCCTTAATATAAATCTCTCTGCCGCAACTGCTATGCTCTTGAGATCTAGTTTCCCCTTCAGGTGGTGTACGGAGAAGATGCGTTATTTGGGTATCTGGCTCACGAATGATATGTCCGCTCTATATCGCCACAATTTCGCACCGATGCTGGTTGCGATCCAAAAAGACCTTAATGGGTGGGCCCCCCAACATATCTCGTGGTTCGGGAGAATCAACGCGATTAAGATGAATATCATGCCTCGGCTTCTATTCCTTTTTCAGTCGCTCCCGATTGCGATTCCCTTGGCCTTTTTTACCTCTGTGAGGTCTATGTTTCTAAGATTCATCTGGATGCGGAAGCAATCCAGAATCAAATTTGCCACCCTGTGTAGGTCAAAACGCTGTGGCGGTGCTGGTCTTCCTAACCCTCGCTTGTATTACCAAGCGTGTCATCTTCTCAGGGCTTTGGAGTGGTCCCATCGACCTCTCCATAAACTTTGGGTGGATATTGAGTCCGCGGCGATTACACTGCCGCTGCATCACCTTTTATGGCTGCCTCGCCATCATTCCCGAGCCCGAGCCCGCGGCCACCCGTTTGTGTCCGCTACACTGCAAGTTTTGCATTCTTTACACTTGACGCACGCTTTAACGACATATCCTTCACCCTTGCTGCCGATTCGGAACAACCCTGACTTTCCCCCGGGACAAGGGGCGGGCCCCTTTCTCTCGACTTCGCTGACAGATAAAGCCCAGATCTCTATGTTTTTGGTTGACGGCAAGTTGCGGCCCCTGACAGACATTGTGGTGGACAGACTACCTACTGCCTTAGATAAATTTCATTACCTTCAACTACAGAGTTATCTTGCTACGATCCCTCGGAGGTGGACGTTGACTAGGGACCTTACCGGCTTTGAGCTCCTCTGTACCGGGTCTTCCCTGCCTGCCCATGGCATCTCGCTGTTGTATCAGCTCCTGTTACAGTCTATGACCGCCGTCCCTCTGCGCTTTCAGGGCTATTGGGAACAGGCTTTGCAGGTTTCTTTGAGCCCCCAGGAGTGGGAAAGGATTTTCCTTCTTACACACAAATGTACGCGTAGTACGAAGTTGCAGGAGACTTCATATAAACTTCTTGCTTGCTGGTACCGGACCCCTGTGGCGATTCATGGCGCCTTCCCGGACGTGCCCGATACCTGTTGGAGATGCATGGCGGGGGTGGGTACGCTGCTACATATCTGGTGGGAGTGTCCGAGGATAGTTCCCTTCTGGCGACGGATTCACGCGCTTCTGCCGAGGTTCACGGATTGCTCAATTCCGTTTTCCCCTGCCACCTTTCTTTTACATAACACCTCCAGTTCGATCTCCAGTTATAGGAAGTCGGTAGTGCCTCATCTTTTTAATGCTGCAAAAGCTCTAATACCCCTGCATTGGAAGGACCCCGTACCTCCTTCCTTCAAGGAATGGATTGTGAAGGTGGAAAGCATTAGAACATTGGAGGAACTAACTATGTCCTCTGATGATCAGACTGTGAAGTATAATAGGACGTGGTATTACTGGTTGGAATACGTTGCAAGCCCTGATGCTCGGTCCATGCTGGGGATCTAGGTGTGGGCAGGGTGCTTGGGGTGCTGTTGGAGAGGCTCTTTAATGATTTTTTTTTTTTTTTTTTTTTCTCCTTTCTTCCCTTTCTTCTCTTCTCTCTTTACCTACTCTTCCGCTACGACGTACTACCCTGTTTTCCTGTTCCTTTCCCTTCCCTGTAGCCCCTTGTCCTACCCTTTTTGTTTCCCGTTTGTGCTGCCATTTACGTTGGTCATGTCACTCCATGCTGCCGCCAGTTTAGGGTGGTACTTTGATTCTGGATACGGACACGCACTGTTTAAGATTTGTACATGTGCTTTTCGTACTTTCTGTAACTCTTTTATGTGACAGTATTATTTTCTGCCAGTTCCGCTGCGTCGGGACTTATGTTTCCCTTCCCCTTCCCTTGATGGTGTGTTGAATGTCTCCTCTACCCTCTCCCCATTTCCTGTTCTACTTGTATGAAAAATTACTGAAAATTAATAAAAATATATTTACAAAATGAACGGAAGCAGAGCCGCGCACCCTGACCACATACAGAGCTCCAGCCGCAGCAATATAGAGCCCAGATTCAAATGCGTAGAAATGCCGAGACCCTCCAGGCGGACCGCCTTCACGACAGTGACCACATGAAGTGACAAAATAAAACAGTAAAAACGGCGCAAAAGAACGACGGAATGTCTCGCGTTAAAGAAGGTAAAACAAAACACAACGGGACAGCTCCTCGCCGAAAAGGATACTCGCGAGGGGAGGCGGTGCGAACGGCGGAACAGTCACGGCAAAAATAGCAGGTGAGAGCCCATATCCAAACCGAGCTTAAGGACAGGAGTCCTCCACACGGCGATGACGCTTTCTTCGCTGGGGTCTCGGGATCCACTCCCCAGCAGAGTCCGCAGAAGGTGCAGGCAACATAAACGCGGGTTCCCAATCTTCCACCTCGCAGGTCGGGAGATCCAACGCCTCAACGAAGGGCTGCACATCCGTGAAATGGCGAATGAGGTGAGTATTCGGTCCCCTGCGCACAATAAGCGCGAACGGAAAGCCCCACTGGTATGGGATATGAGCTTCGCACAAGGCCATGGTAACCGGTCGTAGAAAGCGCCTGGCACGTAGAGTCGCGGGAGACAGGTCTTGATAGATGGCAATCGTGTGTGACTCCCACGAGAGGGATGAAGTACCTCGGAAAGCGCGGACAATCTCCTCCTTAAGTGGGTAACTCCGCAGGCAGCAGATCACATCTCGCGGTGGCGCCGAGCCCTATGCGCCCTATCAAACTCGATAACGGTGTCGGTAGGTCGCTGCAATATGTTATTAAAGATCTCCTGCAGGGTCGGTTGTAGATCCGCATGAAGAACAGATTCTGGGAGGCCTCGCACCCGCAGATTATTCCTCCTACCCCTGTTATCGATATCCTCAAGTTTCCTCGAGAGATGCGACAAGATGGAGGACTGGTCTCGCACCTGTTTGGAGAGGGAGTCCACTGTGTGGCAAATCTTAGGCTGTTCATCCTCCAGGGCGGCCACGCGGTCCCCAATATGGCGGATGTCCCCCTGGATGGCGGTGAGACTGGAGCGAATGCCCTGGGTAGCACATTCAATAATATCGGAAATATCTTCCCTCGTAGGTAAGGATTCCAACTACCTCTGCCACGGCGGATCCGAGGGTACAGCAGAGGCTGTACTGCTAGGGCTGCCCGGTTCCGAAGCAGGCCTCGAAAAGGAGTCGCGAGATTCCGGATCCGTACCATTCCTTTTAACTAGGATGTTATGCTGGATGCTAAAGGAATTATTTCCTAAAGGTTTTGAGCGTTTTTTAAAAAAAAAATTTATGGCACAATCTTAAGGTCCGGGGTCTAAGTTTTTTCATATTTTCAGCAATATCTGGTGTCCCATGTAGCTTCGACAGCAGGCCTCCAATACCATTCCTTTTAACTAGGATGTTATGCTGGATGCTAAAGGAATTATTTCCTAAAGGTTTTGAGTGTTTAGAAAAATTTTCATTTTTTGGCAAAAACTTAAGGTCCGGGGTCTAAGTTTTTTCATATTTTCAGCCATATCTGGTGTACCATGTAGCTTCGACAGCAGGCCTCCAATACCATTCCTTTTAACTAGGATGTTATGCTGGATGATAAAGGAATTATTCCCTAAAGGTTTTGAGTGTTTAGAAAAATTTTCATTTTTTGGCAAAAACTTAAGGTCCGGGGTCTAAGTTTTTTCATATTTTCAGCCATATCTGGTGTCCCATGTAGCTTCGACAGCAGGCCTCCAATACCATTCCTTTTAACTAGGATGTTATGCTGGATGCTAAAGGAATTATATCCTAAAGGTTTTGAGTGTTTTCAATTTTTTTTTCATTTTTTGGCAAAAACTTAAGGTCCGGGGTCTAAGTTTTTTCATATTTTCAGCCATATCTGGTGTCCCATGTAGCTTCGACAGCAGGCCTCCAATACCATTCCTTTTAACTAGGATGTTATGCTGGATGATAAAGGAATTATTCCCTAAAGGTTTTGAGTGTTTTTAAAATTTTAATTTTTTGGCAAAAACTTAAGGTCCGGGGTCTAAGTTTTTTCATATTTTCAGCCATATCTGATGTCCCATGTACTAGGATGTTATGCTGGATGCTAAAAGAATTATATCCTAAAGGTTTTGAGCATTTTAAAAAAAATTGACATTTTTTGGCAAAATCTTAAGGTCCGGGGTCTAAGTTTTTTCATATTTTCAGCCATATCTGGTGTCCCATGTAGCTTCCACAGCAGACCTCCAATACCATTCCTTTTAACTAGGATATTATGCTGAATGCTAAAGGAATTATTTCCTAAACGTTTTGAGTGTTTTGAAAATTTTCATTTTTTGTCAAAAACTTAAGGTCCGGGGTCTAAGTTTTTCATATTTTCAGCCATATCTGGTGTCCCATGTACTAGGATGTTATGCTGGATGCTAAAAGAATTATATCCTAAAGGTTTTGAGCAGTTTCCAAAAAATTGTCATTTTTTGGCAAAAACTTAAGGTCCGGGGTCTACGTTTTTTCACATTTTCAGCCATATCTGGTGTCCAATGTAGCTCCCACAGCAGGCCTCCAATACCATTCCTTTTAACTAGGATGTTAAGCTGGATGCTAAAGGAATTATTCCCTAAAGGTTTTGAGTGTTTTTAAAATTTTTCATTTTTTGGCAAAATCTTAAGGTCCGGGCTCTAAGTTTTTTCATATTTTCAGCCATATGTTGAGTCCCATGTAGCTTCCACAGCAGTCCTCCAATACCATTCCTTTTAACTAGGATGTTATGCTGGATGCTAAAGGAATTATATCCTAAAGGTTTTGAGCGTTTTCAAAAAAAATGTCATTTTTTGGCAAAAACTTAAGGTCCGGGTACTAAGTTTTTTCATATTTTCAGCCATATCTGGTGTCCCATGTACTAGGATGTTATGCTGGATGCTAAAGGAATTATATCTTAAAGGTTTGGAGCGTTTTCAAAAAAAAATTCATTTTTTGGCAAAATCTTAAGGTCCGGGGTCTAAGTTTTTTCATATTTTCAGCCATATCTGGTCTCCCATGTACCTTCCACAGCAGGCCTCCAATACCATTCCTTTTAACTAGGATGTTATGCTGGATGCTAAAGGAATTATTTCCTAAAGGTTTTGAGCGTTTTTTTAAAAAAAAATTTATGGCACAATCTTAAGGTCCGGGGTCTAAGTTTTTTCATATTTTCAGCAATATCTGGTGTCCCATGTAGCTTCGACAGCAGGCCTCCAATACCATTCCTTTTAACTAGGATGTTATGCTGGATGCTAAAGGAATTATTTCCTAAAGGTTTTGAGTGTTTAGAAAAATTTTCATTTTTTGGCAAAAACTTAAGGTCCGGGGTCTAAGTTTTTTCATATTTTCAGCAATATCTGGTGTCCCATGTAGCTTCGACAGCAGGCCTCCAATACCATTCCTTTTAACTAGGATGTTATGCTGGATGCTAAAGGAATTATTTCCTAAAGGTTTTGAGTGTTTAGAAAAATTTTCATTTTTTGGCAAAAACTTAAGGTCCGGGGTCTAAGTTTTTTCATATTTTCAGCCATATCTGGTGTACCATGTAGCTTCGACAGCAGGCCTCCAATACCATTCCTTTTAACTAGGATGTTATGCTGGATGCTAAAGGAATTATATCCTAAAGGTTTTGAGCGTTTTCAAAAAAAATGTCATTTTTTGGCAAAAACTTAAGGTCCGGGTACTAAGTTTTTTCATATTTTCAGCCATATCTGGTGTCCCATGTACTAGGATGTTATGCTGCATGCTAAAGGAATTATATCTTAAAGGTTTGGAGCGTTTTCAAAAAAATTGTCATTTTTTGGCAAAATCTTAAGGTCCGGGGTCTAAGTTTTTTCATATTTTCAGCCATATCTGGTGTCCCATGTAGCTTACACAGCAGACCTCCAATACCATTCCTTTTAACTAGGATATTATGCTGAATGCTAAAGGAATTATTTCCTAAACGTTTTGAGTGTTTTGAAAATTTTCATTTTTTGGCAAAAACTTAAGGTCCGGGTACTAAGTTTTTTCATATTTTCAGCCATATCTGGTGTCCCATGTACTAGGATGTTATGCTGCATGCTAAAGGAATTATATCTTAAAGGTTTGGAGCGTTTTCAAAAAAATTGTCATTTTTTGGCAAAATCTTAAGGTCCGGGGTCTAAGTTTTTTCATATTTTCAGCCATATCTGGTCTCCCATGTACCTTCCACAGCAGGCCTCCAATACCATTCCTTTTAACTAGGATGTTATGCTGGATGCTAAAGGAATTATTTCCTAAAGGTTTTGAGCGATTTTTTTTAAAAAAAAATTATGGCAAAATCCTAAGGTCCGGGGGCTAAGTTTTTTCATATTTTCAGCCATATCTGGTGTCCCATGTAGCTTCCACAGCAGGCCTCCAATACCATTCCTTTTAACTAGGATGTTATGCTGGATGATAAAGGAATTATTCCCTAAAGGTTTTGAGTGTTTTTAAAATTTTTCATTTTTTGGCAAAAACTCAAGGTCCGGGGTCTAAGTTTTTTCATATTTTCAGCCATATCTGGTGTCCCATGTACTAGGATGTTATGCTGGATGCTAAAAGAATTATATCCTAAAGGTTTTGAGCATTTTCCAAAAAATTGTCATTTTTTGGCAAAATCTTAAGGTCCGGGGTCTAAGTTTTTTGATATTTTCAGCCATATCTGGTGTCTCATGTAGCTTCCACAGCAGGCCTCCAATACCATTTCTTTTAACTAGGATGTTATGCTGGATGCTAAAGGAATTATATCCTAAAGGTTTTGAGCGTTTTCAAAAAAAATTCATTTTTTGGCAAAAACTTAAGGTCCGGGGTCTAAGTTTTTTCATATTTTCAGCCATATCTGGTGTCCCATGTAGCTTCCACAGCAGACCTCCAATACCATTCCTTTTAACTAGGATATTATGCTGAATGCTAAAGGAATTATTTCCTAACGGTTTTGAGTGTTTCTAAAATGTTTAATTTTTTGGCAAAATCGTAAGGTCCGGGGTCTAAGTTTTTTCATATTTTCAGCCATATCTGGTGTCCCATGTACTAGGATGTTATGCTGGATGCTAAAAGAATTATATCCTAAAGGTTTTGAGCATTTTCCAAAAAATTGTCATTTTTTGGCAAAATCTTAAGGTCCGGTGTCTAAGTTTTTTCATATTTTCAGCCATATCTGGTGTCTCATGTAGC
This sequence comes from Spea bombifrons, assembly GCF_027358695.1. Classification (NCBI taxonomy): domain Eukaryota; kingdom Metazoa; phylum Chordata; class Amphibia; order Anura; family Pelobatidae; genus Spea; species Spea bombifrons. The sequence goes on from NC_071093.1 coordinate 21,983,608, forward strand.
TTCCACAGCAGGCCTCCAATACCATTTCTTTTAACTAGGATGTTATGCTGGATGCTAAAGGAATTATATCCTAAAGGTTTTGAGCGTTTTCAAAAAAAAATTCATTTTTTGGCAAAAACTTAAGGTCCGGGGTCTAAGTTTTTTCATATTTTCAGCCATATCTGGTGTCCCATGTAGCTTCCACAGCAGGCCTCCATTACCATTACTTTTAACTAGGATGGTATGCTGGATGCTAAAGGATGCTTTTCCCTAAAGGTTTTGAGTGTTTTTAAATATTTTCATTTTTTGGCAAAAACTTAAGGTCCGGGGTCTAAGTTTTTTCATATTTTTTCATTAAATATGTGTATACATTATCTATGTATCTATATTTATCCGGTGTGTGTATTCCTCCTTAATTTGTACTACTATATGTGATCAATGTGTAATAAGTGTTGGTTAGTGCACTGTGTAAAAAAAAAATATATGTTTCTCCTGTTATGTACCATCTGGTATCATACCCCAAAGAATCATTTTATCCCTAGCTGAAACCTTGTCTCTAAACTGATATATATTATCTTTATATATTATGATTAGTGCAGTGGGGTACCCCCTTCTGTAGTTCACATTTTTAGACCTTAAAATTTGAGTGAGATCTTGAAAAGTTCTCCTTGCTGTTCTCGTGGACTGAGAGAGATCTGGAAAGACTTGTATATTCTTGTACTGATCCAATTTTGTCTTGGATTTTTTCAGTTCTTGCATTATTATATTTTTGGTATGATATAAAGAAAATCTCATGATGACATCAGGCGGATATGTTGTATTCAAAGTTTTCCATATTCTGTAGAATCGTTCAAAAGGGTATGAACCTAATTCCTGGGGTGGGATAATAGACGAAAAAAAGTATTTCAAAAATTGTTCCAAAGACTGGTTCTGCACATTTTCTGGTATACCCCTCAGTCTGAGGTTCTTTCTACGGAAACGATCTTGTATATTTGTGATATTTGTTTCCAGGTCTTTCACTTTGTTCTCTAGTATAGTATTTGCAAATTGTAGATTCTTATTCTCTTCCTGCATATTGATAATAATAGTCTCTTGTTTAGCTATTATTTCTTTTATATGATGAACTTCTGATCTTATCTGGGTCTTATTGTCTTTTAAATCTTGTTTAATTTTTTTGTAGTATTGTTCCATTAAATCTTTTATAAACTCCTGAGTAATTTCTTGTTGTGGCGTGTGCAAAGGGTGAGTAGAGGGTTCCATCTGTGGTACTTCAAGATTTCTAATCGGAGTTGATTCTCTGTAGATACTCTGATGATACTCTGATGAGGTCTATTAGAGTCCATCTGAGATGTCCCCAGTTTAGGAGACGAAAAAATGCTTATTGATTTATTTTTATCCTTTCCTTTTTCCTTATCCTTTTTTGGAGGCATTGTGTCTCTTAATATCCAAGTATCTTGTCATATCCAAGTATCTTGTAGGTTATTTGAAATATCCGGTCAACAAGAGAAAGGGAAGTATATACAGTAGCGTACCTAGCGGGGGGCGGGGGGGCGCCGCTGGAGGAGCAGGCTCGCAAGGGAGCAGTATCAGAGGTCTTTAACAGACCTCCGGCTCCCTTGAGTGATTTTAAGCCGGTTCCCTTGAACCGGCTTAAAATCACTCAAGGGAGCCGGAAGTCTGTTAAAGACCTCCGATATCGCTCCCTTGCGATCCGCGCGGCAACTGCTGCTGTGCGCCGGGGTTTGTTGTCATATCCCGGCGCACAACACTGAAGCCGCGCCCACCGCTGCCCGTGCCCTCTGAACCCGGAAGAAGACAGAAGAAGCGGAGCGAAGAGGAAGAAAAGTAGCTGACTGCTGAAAGAAGAAAAGAGGAAAGGTAGGAAATCATTCAGCGAGAGTGGATTGGTATGTGTGGATTGGTAAGTGTGGATTGGTATGTGTGGAATCTGTGGATTGGTATGTGTGGATTGATATGTGTGAAATCTGTGGATTGGTATGTGTGGATTGGTATGTGTGGAATCTGTGGATTGGTATGTGTGGATTGGTATGTGTGGAATCTGTGGATTGGTAAGTGTGGAATCTGTGGATTGGTATGTGTGGATTGGTATGTGTGGATTGGTAAATGTGGAATCTGTGGATTGGTATGTGTGGAATCTGTGGATTGGTAAGTGTGGATTGGTAAATGTGTGAGAGTGATGGGTGTTATGCTGTACCATTTCCAATGTCTTTTTCATTATATAATTATGCTCTAAAGTACATCATAACTCCCATCACTCTATACTGTTCCATACAGTGGCAGAGCTGGGAGACAGAGGCCTTGCACCCCCACCGCAGGACTCCTGAAAGGTAAGTGAATTTCAAAGGGGGGAAAGGATAGATAGTTAGGAGGGGGTAGATAGGGAGAAGGGAGTGAGACGGGGGGGATAGGGGGTAGATAGGGAGAAGGGAGTGAGAAGGGGGAGATAGGGCAGAAAGGAGTGAGAAAGGAGGGTAGCAAGAATGTTGAAATAAAGAGTCAGAATGAGAGAGAGAAAATGAATGGATTAATGTGTGGATGAATTGTGTGAATGAGTGAGAGAATTAATGAATTTGTGAGAATGCATCAATGAATATGTGTAAATAATTTGTGTGAAAGAATAAATGACTGTGTGAATGAAAGTGAATTAGTGAGTGACTGTAAAAGTGTATGTGTTAATCATAGGTGTATAGTTGATTTGTCAAACAAAGATGGTATAAGCAGGGTGTTTATGTGACAAAAATGGTACAGGCAGGGTGTTTGTGGGACAAAGATGGCACAGGTAGCGTGTTTATGGGACAAAGATGGCGTACACTCGGCTGTTTGGGAACAATGCTGACTCATGCTGGGCTGTTTGGGGGCAAAGATGGCACGTCCTATGTGTGTGTGTGTAATTTGGGTGCTGGTCAGGTTCTATGTGGGCAATGTGGATGCCCGCTTTGGGGTGTGCAATCTGTGATATATGCCTGTAATTTAGGGGGTTTTATCTATACCTTTTATTGCTGAGTTTTTATGTGATTTCTAGTTGATCTATACCTGCAATGCTGTTTCCGTACATTATTATTGTATATCTGCAAATATGGGATTTGTATGTCTGATTCTATGCCTCCAGTGCCGAGTTCACATGTGAACAATAATAATAACAATATTAATATATATATATATATGATTGCTAACAGCAGTCACACTCCTATCATGCCCAGGCAACCAGTACATGCTAGAACCTGGGTATGCATGGGCATGATAGCTGTTAACAATTATATATATATATATATATATATTGCTATTTTTTTGTCCAATTTTGATGTGTTACTTACTTTTAATAAAAGTGTGAGATTTTTTTATGGTGTGGGGGGGTCATTTTCGGTTTTGGCCAAGTAAAAGCTGAATTTTTGGTTTCGGTCCAGAATTTTCATTTTGGTGCATCCCTACTAAGCCAGACACTGAAGTGGTAGGCCTATACCTCATCAATGTTTGGCTTAGTATATAGTGATAGGGGTTATGCTGCACTATTATCAGTGTCTGCCTCAGTATATAGTGATAGGTTATATGCTGTACCACTGTCATTGTCTGCCTCAATATATAGTGATAGGTGTTATGCTCTACCCCGTGAATGTCTGCCTCAGTATATAGTGATAGGTGTAATGCTGTACCCGTCAATGTCTGCCTCAGTATATAGTGATAGGGGTTATGCTGTACCCTCGTCAATGTCTGCCTCAGTATATCATGATAGATGTAATGATTTACCCCCGTCAATGTCTGCCTCAGTATATAGTGATAGGTGTTATGCTGTACCACCTTCAATGTCTGCCAAATACTCTAGGTACGCCGCTGAGTATATATATATATATATATATATATATATATATATATATATATATATATATTTTCCTCTTAATATCCCTCCTCATACTGGTTTTCACTACTTTCTTCTGGAAGGTATGATTTAAAGCAGGTTTGGTGAATTTTAAACAAAAAAAGTTTTTTGCAAAAAAGTAAGGTACTGGGTGTAGATAGCTTCATGTTTTCATCCATATACTGTATTGCATGTAGCTTCCTCATACTGCATACCACAACATTACTTTCATGTTGGTTGTTGTTTTGGATGCTGGAGATATGATTGAAAGCAGCTTTGGTGAATTGGAAACAAAAAAAGTTTTTTGCAAAAAAGTAAGGTCCTAGGTGTAGAAAGCTTCATGTTTTCATCCAAATACTGTATTGCATGTAGCTTCCACATACTAAATCCCACAACATTACTTTTATGTTGGTTGTTGTTTGGGATGCTGAAGGTATGATTTAAAGCAGGTTTGGAGAATTAGAAACAAACAAGGTTTTTTGCAAAAAAGTAAGGTCTTAGGTATAGATAGCTTCATGTTTTCATCCATAACTGTATTGCATGTAGCTTCCTCATACTTTTCAAATATTTTTTATTACAGTTTTATAAAATACAAAACAAAAGTAAATGTAATTATAACATCAAACAGATGAGACTGTCAAACAGTATCGCACATACAATATACAGTGTACAATAATAATTCAATTTGAAACCATAGAATTGGGAAATAGTAGTTACAACAATTATCACTCGAAAGAGAGAAAAAAAAAACAAGGGGGAAAAAACAGGGGGGTAAAATGGAAATGTAAATTATTAAAATCTTCAATCCGGAAGTCTCTGTCTTCACTTTAACCAAAGTTATCTCGCCATATAAAAAAAATACATATGGATGAAAGATTAAGAAGAAGCGTGCAGAAATGTAAAATTAAAAAAATAATAATTTAAAGGAACAAAAAAGATAAACTAAAGTAAAAATTTCTTTCTAATTTTCTCTTCCCAGGTGTCCCAAAAAAATAAAAGTTGTGTTTTAAAAGCTGAGGGTGGCCTAATGGAAGATTCATAAGATTTATTCTCCAAAGTCATATACAAGATTTCTTTTATAGTCGGAACAACTCCTGTTTTCCAATACTTAGGGATAAGGATAGTAGCTGCAATCAGCAAATGACCTATGATGATCTTATCTATTTTAGGCAAATCAGACGGAAAATGTTTAAAAATACATAGTTCTGGCCCAAGTACCTCAATCTCGCTATTTATAAGCCTAATTATTGGTAATAAAGAGTCCCACATAGGTTTAATTAATGGACAATCCCAAAAAATATGAAGGAGATTACCTGGGCCATTACAGCCTCTCCAACATTTAAAACTTGTAGTCATCTTCATGCGAAAAAGCCTTTCCGGGGTCAGGTACCATCTGTATATTATCTTAAAATGATTTTCAAAATGTTGTGCGCATTGTGTTATGCCCCTTAGTCCCGAGAACACATCATTCCAGACAGCTAGATCGTATGTTTTACCTAATTCCTCTTCCCAGGCCGATAAAAATTTAAGTTTTTCTGAAACCTTCGAGGAGAGGGAAGAGTAACACAATGAGATAGTACCTGTCAGGTCCGGGGCATTAATATAAACTGTCTCTATATCAGTCAAAGCTAAATGAGACTGATCCACATCAAAATCAGATATATTAAATCGTTCTTGAATAATTTGAAGAATGAAGTCATAATCACATTGCCTGTCAGCATCTAAATTATATTTTTTTTGTAATTTTGGAAATGATAGAGCCGAATTATTCTTAAAGAAATCATTAATAGAAAAAATATGTTTGCCATTCCAGTAATCTATATCTAGGTCTGGAAGAACATATCTCAAGGAACCAAGTGACATCGCCCTGGACCAAGTAATAGATCCTGGTAGTTTATTAAATAATCTATCCCAAGAGAGTATAGCCAATTTAGTTGAGGGGTACATATTTGTAAACCTGGGCCGATTAGAATGTGAAACCCATAAAACATCTTTTATACAAAAAGGTTTTAGTTTATTAATTTCCATAATAAGCCATCTAGGCCAATCCCTGTCCAAATTAAATTTGAAAGCGCTAGACGCATTCGATGCATAATAATAATTCCTAAAATCTGGCACCCCCAATCCGAAATTGTCTCTAGAATTAGTCAAAGTGGTAAATTTGACTCTGCTAGGCTTCTTCCTCCATATAAACTTTATGAGGGCAGAACGCACCGAATCAAAAAAAGAAATAGGCACACTTAAAGGTATGGCTCTTAAAAAATACAAAATCTTAGGGAGAATAACCATCTTAATGGAGTGTATTCTACCCAACCATGAAATCTCAAGATTGTCCCACCTCTCAAGATCCAGTAGCAAAGAGGGCCAAAAAGTCTTTAAATTGTAAGCATACATATGTTTTAAATTTTCACATAAATTAATGCCTAAATAGGAAATAAAGCTCTTCCTCCAGTCAAAGTCATACGATCTTTTAAGAGCAGTCAAATCATTCCTCTTTATATGGAATGGTAATGCCTGTGTTTTGCTATCATTAATTTTATAAAAGGACACTTCACGAAATTCTCTAAGAAGAGAAAATAAATGACCCATAGAAGTAGCTGGATCACTTAACGTAAGAATTACATCGTCTGCAAATAAACCCAATTTGTGAGTATCTCCATCTATTGTAACACCCTGAATATTACTATCAACTCTTATTGCCTCAGCCAAAGGCTCAATAGCTAAAGCAAAAAGTAAAGGTGACAAAGGGCAACCCTGCCTAGTCCCATTGGATAATGAGAATGAGTCGGACAAAACTCCAGAGGCCAGCACTTTTGCAGTAGGCTTCTGATACAAAGCAAAAATAGCTTTTCTCAAAGCAGCTGGGAACCCAAACCGAATCAAAACATCTTCCAAATATCCCCAATGGACCCTATCAAATGCCTTTTCAGCATCAAGTGATAAAAATAAAGAGGGGTGTTTAGATTTTTGAATATATGAGATCAAACTAATAAAACGTCTCGTATTGTCTGTTGCTTGACGTCTGGGAATAAAACCTACTTGATCATTATGAACAAGCAGAGGCAATAAATTTGAGATACGATTAGCTAATATTTTCGAGTATAATTTGGTGTCATTATTAATTAGAGAAATGGGCCTAAAATTGGAACACCTATCAGGTTCCTTCCCGGGTTTAGGTAAAGTAGAAATTTGGGCACAAAGGGATTCATCAGGAATATAGCCATTTTTCCAATATTCGTTAAACAATTTCGTTAAATGTGGCAATAAAATATTTTTAAATTTGTGATAGTATAGAGCAGAAAACCCATCAGGACCCGGTGCCTTACCAGATGGAGTATCTTTAATAGCTTGAAGCACCTCCTCCAAAGAAATGTCCGACTCAAGAAATTCAACATGAAAATCAGGGATTCTAGGGAGATTAGTTTTATCCAAAAATTCAGTTATTTTAGCAGAGGTCGGTTGCGTTTCCAGAGGGGAATCTTTAAGGTTATAAAGTGACTTATAATATGCAGCAAAAGAATTAGATATGTCCCTAGGATGTAAAATTTTCTGGCCAGAATCATCCAATATATAAGCTATTCTAGATTGTATAGTTTTTTGTTTTAATTTATTCGCTAATAAATTAGAGGCTTTATTACCCTTTGAGTAAAATGACATTTTTAAAGATCGTACAATCACTCTCCCCCTACATTCATCAAGAGCTGTTTGCATAACGTTTTTCAAATATTGAAATTGGGAACTCGTTGGAAAATAAACATTGAAAATTGAATAATCTATGTTATTCACTTTACCCACCCATAACACATATCTACCGTCAGGATCAATAATAGTTGTCAAAGTCTTGATAGCCAATGATTTGTTAAAAAAAATAGAAGTTCCCCTAGCCTTTGAAGAAAACTTAGAATGAAATTGAATGGGATAATACCTAGCAAAAATGTGGGGATTAAAATCATTTTTAAAGTGGGACTCCTGTATGCACAAAACATCTACACGCTTCTCCCTAGCCTCCTTCAACAACAGCCTTCTTTTATGAAAAGAGCCCAATCCCTTAACATTAAAGGACATTATTTTCAATACCATTGATTATAAGGAACATCAAAAATGAACACAAGACTGTGAATGGCTAAAACACAAAATAAAGGGATTGGGCCTAACACATCAAATTTTAAAAACATGAAAGGGTATTGTAAAGGAGGTACAAGCACGCACAGCGAGAGAACCAAAAGAAACAAAATAAGAAGTATCACACAAGAGCTTCCATTGATTACAAATGGGTAGGGGAAAAACAACAAAACTAAAAAAGAAATGATTCCCTTCCTAATGGGGAACCAACTAAATTTGGAACAAATAAAATATATACCAAAGATAAAAAAATAGGCCCAAAGAGAGGAGTAAAAAGAAATTAAAAATATACTCCTCTCCATTGATGGTAAAAAAAAAAAGGCCTTACTGTTGGGGTGGTAGCGAGAGAACAGTGAGGACAGGGATAATGTAATAATTAATAACGTTGCATAAAAACGAATGAAAAAACAAAAAATAAAAGAAATCTATTAAAGACCCACACATTTAAGAAAAAAAATAGAAACAAAAGAAAACAAATAAAAATGGAAATAAATAATAAAAAAGAAACATTATCAACAAGTAGCCAGTTCGAATTAAGACAGTTAAAAAAAGACCTCAAAAATATATGGATAGTTTTAAAACAATAGCTGGGCGGTGTCCCTGTAGCAGTGTTTCTTAACAACATATCCATGCTCCTGCAGAGATACTGCAATGTTTATTTAACAAAGAAGTTCCGGTTGTTTACTCCTGAGAACAATAGAGGAATAAGGAAATTCCAGAGATTTGAAATAGGTGTGGCACGCCCAGTCAGCGCCATCAACTTGCAAAAAGAAAACAAAAAATAGAAAAACACGGAAAAAAAATCAATGTCTATATGTATAGAGCACATATCAATAAATCAAACCTATTACTCCGCAATAATGGCTCCTTCATCCAATATAGCTGCAGCTTCTGCAATTTTGGTATGCATTCTGCGATCAAATCTTTGTCCCTTAGATTCGTGACGTCTTGGCGAAAATATTTGTAAAAAATCCTTTCCCTCTTCCGGTGATGTTATAACATAGTTCTGACCATCATGCCTAAATAAAACTTTAACAGGGAATCCCCATCTGTATCGGATATTCAGAGCTTGTAATTCCCTTGTAAGAAATTGAAAATCTTTTCTTCGTGACATAGTGGAAGCAGAAAAATCTTGAAAGAATTTGAGGTTTGTATACTCCTCACAGAGATTAGCACCCGTTCTCACAGCAGTCAGGAACTCATCCTTAACATGGAAGAAATGTAATCGTGCTATAGTGTCCCTTGCAGCCTCCTTAGGAGCTCGGTTGGACTTCGGCAGCCGATGGCATCGGTCAATCAAAATCTCTGGTTCGGCATGATTTTTCAGAACTGAGCCAATAATTTTTTTAACATATGCGCCTAGATCTTGATTTTGTATGGATTCAGGTATATTTCTGATCCGTATATTATTGCGCCTACTACGATCTTCCAAATCAGCAATTTTTAGTTTACTTAGCTCGAGTTGGTGTTCAAGCAGATCCACACGCTTTTCTAACTCTAAATGTGAGTTCCTCTGCAGACCAAGAGCCTGTTCAGTACGATCCACACGAATGTCCAGTTCGTTTATATCCTTCTTAATAACGGAAATCTCTTTCATCAAATCATCACGAATCCCATTCCTGAGATCCATAAGCAGCTTAATTAATCGAGGTTCCGTAACAGTCATACCTGATCTCTCAAACTCCTCACCCATCTTAGCCTGTTTCTTACGTGGGGACTAGCTTCCTCATACTGCATACCACAACATTACTTTCATGTTGGTTGTTGTTTTGGATGCTGGCGATATGATTTAAAGCAGGTTTGGTGAATTGGAAACAAAAAAAGTTTTTTGCAAAAAAATAAGGTCCTAGTTGTAGAAAGCTTCATGTTGTCATCCAAATACTGTATTGCATGTAGCTTCCACATACTGCATCCCACAACATTACTTTTATGTTGGTTGTTGTTTGGGATGCTAGAGGTATGATTTAAAGCAGGTTTGGTGAATTAGAAACAAACAAGGTTTTTTGCAAAAAAGTAAGGTCCTAGGTGTACAAAGCTTCATGTTTTCATTCATATACTGTATTGCTTGTAGCTTCCACATACTGCATCACACAACATTACTTTTATGTTGGTTGTTATTTGGGGTGCTGAAGGTATGATGCAGGTTTGGTGAATTAGAAACAAAAAAAGTTTTTTTGCAAAAAAGTATGGTGCTAAGTGTACATAGCTTCATGTTTTCATCCAAATACTGTATTGCTTGTAGCTTCCACATACTGCATCCGACAACATTACTTTCATGTTGGTTGTTGTATGGGCTGCTGAAGGCATGATTTAAAGCAGTTTTGGTGAATTAGAAACAAAAAAAGTTTTTTTGCAAAAAAGTATGGTGCTGGGTGTAGATAGCTTCATGTTTTCATCCAAATACTGTATTGAAGCTTCCACATACTGCATCCCACAACATTACTTTCATGTTGGTTGTTGTATGGGCTGCTGAAGGCATGATTTAAAGCAGTTTTGGTGAATTAGAAACAAAAAAAGTATTTTTGCAAAAAAGTATGGTGCTGGGTGTAGATAGCTTCATGTTTTCATCCAAATACTGTATTGTAGCTTCCACATACTGCATCCCACAACATTACTTTCATGTTGGTTGTTGTATGGGCTGCTGAAGGCATGATTTAAAGCAGTTTTGGTGAATTAGAAACAAAAAAAGTATTTTTGCAAAAAAGTATGGTCCTTGGTGTAGATAGCTTCATGTTTTCATCCAAATACTGTATTGCTTGTAGCTTCCACAAACTGCCTCCCACAACATTACTTTCATGTTGGTTGTTGTATGGGCTGCTGAAGGCATGATTTAAAGCAGTTTTGGTGAATTAGAAACAAAAAAAGTTTTTTTGCAAAAAAGTATGGTCCTTGGTGTAGATAGCTTCATGTTTTCATCCAAATACTGTATTGCTTGTAGCTTCCACATACTGCATCCCACAACATTAAACATAGAAACATAGAAAGTGACGGCAGATAAGAACCAGTAGGCCCATCCTGTCTGCCCAACCTCTGAGTACTTTCCTTTAGTACTTGCCCTTATCCTATATCTAGCTTGGCCTTATGCCTATCCCATGCTTGCTTAAATGACTTCACTGTATTAACATCTACCACCTCTGCCGGGAGGCTATTCCATGCGTCCACTACCCTTTCCGTAAAGTAATATTTTCTGATTTTACCATTAAACCTTTGCCCCTCTAGTTTATGCTTGTGTCCTCTTGTTGTGGTAGTGTTTCTCCTTTTAAATAAACTCTCTTCCTTTACCTTTAAGTATTTAAATGTTTCTATCATATCCCCCCTGTCCCGTCTTTTTTCCAGGCTATATAGGTTAAGATCCTTTAACTTGTCCTGGTAAGGTTTATCTTGTAATCCATAAACCATTTTAGTTGCCCTTCTCTGCACTTTCTCCAACATTTCCATATCCTTCTGGAGATACGGTCTCCAGTACTGTACACAATACTCCAAGTGAGGTCTCACCAGTGATCTGTACAACGGCATGAGCACCTCCCTCTTTCTACTGCTAATACCTCTCCCTATACAACCAAGCATTCTGCTGCTCTACTGCATTGTCTGCCTACCTTTAAATCCTCAGAAATAATTACCCCTAAATCCCTTTCCTCACACGTTGAGGTTAGGACAGTACCAAATATTCTATACTCTGCCCTTCGGTTTTTATGCCCCAGGTGCATTACTTTGCATTTATCTACATTAAATGCCAATTGCCACAGCTCTGACCATTTTTCCAGTTTACCTAGATCGTTTGCCATTTGGCTTCTTCCTCCAGGAACATCAACCCTGTGGCAAATTTTTGTGTCGTCAGCAAATAAACATACCTTTCCATCAAGTCAATCTGCAATATCACTAATAAAAATATTAAAGAGAATGGGTCCAAGTACAGATCCCTGAGGTATCCCACTGGTAACAAGACCTTGTTCTGAATACACGCCATTGACTACAACCCTCTGTTGTCTGTCACTCAGCCACTCCTTAATCCAGGGGTGTCCAAGTTTTTTCTGCAGTGGGCCACTTCATCAGAATTGTATACGTGCGCGGGCCGCACTCATTTTTCACTGTGACAAAAAATATGGCCTTTAATAAAATATGCAGATTAAAATAAAGTAAAATGACACAAAACCTTTACTCTTCCTCTCACTGATTTCTGGGCCTAGAAAGTTTTGCGACTACAAATTCAGGATTCCCTAGATTTATTCTAGGGATGAACTAAAATGAAAATTCTGGACCAAAACATTCAGGGTTCACTTACCCAAAACCGAAAATGGCCCCCACCTTTAAAAATAATAATAAAAACTCACATTTTTAATAAAAGTAGGTAACACACAACTGGACAAAATTAGCAATATGACTTGGCAACCAGTAAATGCTGGCAACCCAGGCAACCAGTAAATGCTGGTACCTAGGCATGATGGGACTGTGCTCGCTGTGATTGCTGTTAGCAATCACACTCCTATCATGCCAAGTCAGCCAGTACATGCTGGTACAGGGTGGCTGTAAGTGATGTGCAGACCCCATACTGCTGGCAGCATCACTACACAAGGGGGGCAGCTAGCTAGGTTTCAGCATGTACTGGCTGACTTGGCATGATAGGAGTGTGATTGCTAACAGTAGTCACAGTCCCATCATGCCTAGGTTCCAGCACTTACACATCCATCCAGTAAATGCTGGAACCTAGGCATGATGGGACTGTGATTGCTGTTAGCAATCACACTCCTATCATGCCAAGTCAGCCAATACACGCTGGTACAGGGTGGCTGTAAGTGATGTGCAGACCCCATACTGCTGGCAGCATCAATACACAAGGGTGGCAGTTAGCCAGGTTTCAGCATGTACTGGCTGACTTGGCATGATAGGAGTGTGATTGCTAACAGCAATCACAGTCCCATCATGCCTAGGTTCCAGCACTTACACATCCATCCAGTAAATGCTGGAACCTAGGCATTATGGGACTGTGATTGCTGTTAGCAATCACACTCCTATCATGCCAAGTCAGCCAGTACATGCTGGTACAGGGTGGCTGTAAGTGCAGACCCCATACTGCTGGCAGCATCAATACACAAGGGGGGCAGCTGGCCAGGTTTTTAGCATGTACTGGCTGACTTGGCATGATAGCAGTGTGATTGCTAACAGCAATCACAGTCCCATCATGCCTAGGTTCCAGCACTTACACATCCATGCTATCACACACACACACACACTCATTTATTCATATAATCATTCATTCACAGATTCATTCCCTCAATCACACACACTCATTCAAACTCCCTCCCCACCCCCTTACTTGCACTGCAGCTCCTCGATGCCGCTTACAGACTTCAGCAGGGGGCGCGGCCTCCCTCTGCCTTCTCTGCTAAAGCACAGAGGAAGTAGGATGTCACGTGAACTCCGCTTCCTCTGTGCAGTCCAGAAGACCCTCCCACAAGTAAGTAGCAGGGCTTGAGGTGCGGCTCACATAAGATCGGTTGCCGTGGCTGCCGATCTTACGCGGGCCGCACCTCGAGGTCTCGCGGGCCGCATTTGGCCCGCGGGCCGCATGTTGGACGCCCCTGCCTTAATCCATTCAACAACATTGGGATCTAAACCCAGAGATTGCAGTTTATTTATAAGTCTTCTATGTGGGGCAGAGTCAAAGGCCTTACTGAAATCCAGATACGCAATGTCTACCGCACCACCTTGATCAATTACTTTAGTCACCCAATCAAAAAAATCAATAAGATTTGTTTGGCAAGATCTTCCTGAGGAAAACCCATGTTGTTTCTGATCTTGAAACCCATGTGACTTCAGCTGTTTTAAAGATAATCCCAGTAAGGAGTTTAGAATATCCGCACTCCTGGTACAACCAGCTACTTTCGTTTTCCAGTTCACATCAGGGAGATTAAAGTCACCCATGGATATAACATCCCCCTTCACTGTCATTTTAGCTATTTCCTCCACTAGTAGATTATCTAGTTCTTCTACTTGTCCTGGGGGTCTTTAAATCACACCTATGCGAGTTACTTTACTTTTGCCAAATTGTATCGTAACCCAAACCGACTCTAAGTTCTCATCACCAACTTGTATTAAGTTAGATTTTATGTTATTTTTCACATATAGGGCCACCCCTCCCCCTTTCTTGCCCTTTCTGTCTTTTCTATATAAAGAGTACCCCGGTATTGACATGTCCCAGTCATTTTTCTCATTATACCATGTCTCAGTAACAGCCACTATATCAACATTCTCAGTTGTCACAACTGTTACAAGTTCATGGATCTTATTCCCTAAACTGCGAGCATTTGTAAACATGACCTTTAGTTTGTCATTTAACACCGATGCTGCAATCGCTTTCTGTCCTTGCTTTGGGGGGCAAAATATATGCTTCTCCCTATTATCTGTATAGACCAAGCCCCCAGATCCACCCACCTGGTTACTAAGTAAATTGCCTTCCCTTTCTATACTGTCTAGCCCGGTATTTACCCCCCCCCCATTCCTAGTTTAAAATCTCCTCCAACCGTCTAGCCATTCTCTCCCCAAGCACATTGGACCCTCTTGCATTTAGGTGCAATCCATCACGACTATAGAGATTGTACCCCAAAGCAAAATCAGCCCAGTGCTCTAAAAACCCAAAGCCCTCCTTCTTACACCAAGTCTGCAGCCATGCATTTAGCTGCCTAATCTCCCGCTGCCTTTCTGGTGTAGCGCATGGCACAGGTAGTATCTCTGAGAATACTACCTTGGAGGTCCTTTTCTTAATCTTACTACCTAAGTCCCTAAAATTACCTTTTAGGACACTCCATCTTCCTCTTACTATGTCATTGGTGCCAATGTGCACCAAGACCGCTGGATCCTCACCAGCCCCTCCCAATAATCTATCCACTCTGTCCGCAACATGCCGAACCCGGGCACCCGGGAGACAGCAAACCATTCGGTTGCTGCGATCAGAGCTACAGATTACCCTGTCTGTTTTCCTGATTATTGAATCCTCTACCACCACAACCTGCCTGGGCTTTCCTTCCTTTCGGATCCCCTGCACATTGGATGAGCTGCTCTCCCGGCTGTTAGAGAGAACAGCTTTTTCCGCAAAGCCTACCTCTGAGTCTGCCTCCCCAACATGCTCACTTAAGAGGGCAAATTTGTTGTGAGGGAGAGACTCTGGGCTGGCTTGCCTCTTCCCTTCCCCACTGCAACCATGTCTTACTGTTACCCAACTATGTGCCTGACTCCCTTCTAACTGATCTCCTCCCTCATTGCTAGGGGCCCCATCTAAACTTTGCTCAGTGAGCAACAGACTCCTCTCAAGGTTGTCAATCTCTCTCAGTGTTTCAATGTGCCTCTTCAGAGCACCAACCTCAGCTTCCAGAGAGACCAATTGATCACACTTACCACAGCGATATGGACCCAGGAACTGTTGTTCCAAGCATGCATACATATGGCATGATGTGCACTGAGTGAAATCTCCAAGCTTGCTCATACTTTATAAAGGGACGTGAGCACTTACAGAATTTAAACAATTGCTTTATGTCACTTACCCTCCTTTCTCTTGCACTCTTGTGTTGCACAAACTGCTGCTGGTGCACAAACTGGTCACTTACAGAAAGCAAGTCACTTAATGCAAGCCCTTTACAATGAGCAAGCTCTGTGAGTTTAACCACTTCCTTATATACAGAGCAACACAGTTAATTGATTATAAACCCCACCCTTAACTAATTACACTCTAAAAAATGGGAGAGAGAAAAAAACACCAAACAGTTAATGCAAAACACACAGTTTTTTTTTTGTTATTTTGTTTTTTACAACAAACCCTTCAACCCTCTTGTTGCTGGTTGAGATACAAACCCACTCTTGGTATAGTTATAATACCACTTCTCTGCTGCTGATGCACAAACTGGTCACTTACAGAAAGCAAGTCACTTAAACAATGCAAGCCCCTTACAATGAGGGGACCTCTTCTGACCCGCAAAATTGAGGATCTCGACAACCGTGGCCGCCGGAATAATCTCCGGGTTAGAGGCGTTCCAGAGTCTGTCCTGCCATCGGCGATTGCTGCGACGCTGCAAATGATCTTTAATGATGTTCTCCAACAGCCTTCGGCTATACCTATCCCCTTCGATAGGGCACACCTTGCTTTGAAGTCTCTGATGGCAGCAACCCCCCGAGGGACATTGTGTGTCGATTAACGGACTACCCGCTTAAGGAGAATATTCTACGGGCTAGCAGGTCCAGGGAAGATGTCTTGTGGGAGGGCCACGCCATTTCAATTTTTCCGGACCTGTCTCCGTCTACACTGCAGACTCGTCGTGTCCTTAAACCCATCACCGCCGCCCTCCGGGAGGCAGCTATCCCCTATCAGTGGGGTTTCCCCTTCGCTTTAATAGCGCGCCGGGATGGACAGTCGTTTGCGCTCAGGCAGGCCTCCGATGTCCCGCAGTTCCTGCTGGACCTTGGTCTCCCACCGCTTGAGATCCCAGACTGGGAACTCAATTTCACGGCTCCTGCTCCACTTCGGGATCCCAACAAGGATTGGTCCACGCCGTGACAGAACAAGCGACAAAGGTTACCTGCTACCTAATGAGGCTCGCCGGTCTTCCTCGGTGTATTTCATCACGCCTTTACTTACCTCCGTTAGTTGGCTCCTTTTCGAACGGTCCCGTCCATCATCATTCTTCTCGCTGGTCTTCATCGGCTGGATGTTTTCTCCACGTGCCTTTGGTCCAGCTTTTCAAGAGCTTCACCCGGAGTGGCTGCTTGTATTTCGGACGCCATCCATCGTTGCAGGACTCTCTGAGTGACTTCTACCTTTCTAGGTGCTTGACTTTTCGGTATCCTTGATTTACGTACAGATATCCGTTTGCTGTGTTTGCGGATGGGTTTACTTATATATAATATTTTTTTTTATTTTTTTTGTTGTTTTGTTTTGTTTATTTCTTTATATATTTATTTTTCATTTTGCACATTACTAGAGACGTGTTATGGGTTGGGTCCGCCCCCCCCCTTTGTCATGCCTGTCTCTGGTTTGGGGTCTATTACTGCCTATGCCTCCTGTACCAAGACAGCTGTTCTCCTGCCACACACACACCGCAGCAGAGATCTAGACTATTTCATATGTTGAATTCCTTTAAGACCAAATCGCTTTCTTGCAAGAAACTCACTTTCTGGACTCTAAGGCACCTAAGTTGTCTAATAGGCATTTTCAATTGACATACTTTTCCAACTCTCCCTTATCCAAGACTAAAGGTGTGGCTATCCTCATCCATAACTCATTGCCCTTTCGCCTCATAGATGTTTGGAGAGATTCTGAAGGTAGGGGTTTAAAGGATTCCTGGGTCTGCATAAGGTAACATTAGCTACTGTATATGCCCCTAATAAGGATCAGGTCCCTTTCCTAGTTAAAACTCTTTCTAAACTGGCTGACTTTCAGGAGGGTTTGACTATTTTTGGTGGCGACCTCAATATGGTCCTGGACCCCAGGCTCGATTGCTCTACTGGGACCTCTCATATTCCCTTCGTTAAGATTAAGAGGGTAAAACGCATGGTTCTTCTCAACCAATTGGTTGACGCGTGGCGCGCCCAACATCCCTCTACACCGGATTATACTTATTTCTCTGCCTTGCATAATTGTTATACTCGCATAGACACATTGTTTCTCTCCCACCACCACCTCCCGTTTTTATACTCGTCTGCTATTGGCTCTCAGGTATTCGGAGAACATGCTCCCACTCACCTTACCCTGCGCCCCCCCCCGCGCTCCCGTTTTTTTTTTTTTTACCAGCTCAAAGTATGTTAGCTGTCCCGCCCTCATTGACATTCAAGTCAAGCACAGTGAAACAGTTTTGCGGTAAAACGTATTCTTTATCTTATTTATTCAATTAAAGCATGCAATACATGGTCGATTAATCAATAAAGAGTAAACATCAATACATCACCGGATATTGTAGCATCACTCCTCAATCGGGGGACTTCCACAAGCGATTGCCTTCAGGAGGAATCCGGGAAATCACTGCAAGGTCGACCGATAAACGCAGGCTCGAAGCCTCATTAAGTCCCGGATTCTCCTGCAAATAACCGTTCGTTTATACACTAGCTTGTTGACCAGAATGTTTCCGATCTGGCGCAGTGAATGAATAAAAACACCTGTATCCTATGAGTATCACGCGCATACATGCGTAGTATAACATTCTAGAAGATTTGAGTGCATGATCAACGTATGCTGATCATGCGCATTTAAGTTGTTTTCTACATAGGAAATCATGAGATTATGAGTCAGAATTCTGGTTCTGCACAACAAGTTCTGAACTATATTAACCTATATTCTGACTATAACAGCGGGGAATCATATTAGTTACTATCCTTTTGGCTGACTGAATTTACTAACTTATTCAATCGCACCCCATACTCGTCACATTCGTATCACAGTCGTAATTTCCTCCTTACTCGTAAGCATTTTTATGAGCTGGGGGACAAGCCGGGGAAGCTCTTGGAGCGCGCTCTCAGGGCGAAAAGGTCGGCTACCTATATTCCCAGAATTAAGGACTCTAGCGGCACTATCCATCATATTGCTAGGGACATAGCTACTTGTTTCTCTGATTACTATAGTGGTTTATATAACCTGTCTCCTGGCTCGGGGTCTGAGAACGGAGCCTTGTCGCTTATGGATTCCTATCTTCGTAAATACTTACGCCACAGGATCTCTGCTGAGGATAGGGACAACCTTAATTCTTCTATTAGCTTGGAGGAGATTGAGGGGGTCCTTAAGTCCCTTCCTCAGGGTAAATGCCCAGGCCCTGATGGGTTTACCCCCCTTTATTACCGTAAATTTTTTCCGGTCCTTGGCCCTCATATGGTAACCCTCTTCAACTCGTTGGCAACGGGTGCCTCTTTGGACCTGCAGTCTAATGTAGCTCATATCACAATCATCCCCAAACCTGGTAAGGACGCAGATCTTTGTAGTAGCTACCGTCCTATCTCCCTGATTAATACCGACCTTGTAGCTTCCACATACTGCATCCCACAGCATTACTTTCATGTTGCTTGTTGTATGGGCTGCTGAAGGCATGATTATTTAAAGCAGTTTTGGTGAATTAGAAACAAAAAAAGTTTTTTTGCAAAAAAGTAAGGTCTAGGTGTAGATAGCTTCATGTTTGCATCCAAATACTGTGTTGCTTGTAGCTTCCACATACTGCATCCCACAACATTACTTTCATGTTGGTTGTTGTATGGGCTGCTGAAAGGCATGATTTAAAGCAGTTTTAGTGAATTAGAAACAAAAAAAGTTTTTTTTGCAAAAATTATGGTCTTAGATGTAGATAGCTTCATGTTTTCATCCAAATACTGTATTGCTTGTAGCTTCCACATACTGCATCCCACAACATTACTTTCATGTTGGTTGTTGTATGGGCTGCTGAAGGCATGATTTAAAGCAGTTTTGGTGAATTAGAAACAAAAAAAGCTTTTTTTGCAAAAAAGTATGGTCTTAAGTGTAGATAGCTTCATGTTTTCATAAAATACTGTATTGCTTGTAGCTTCCACATACTGCATCCCACAACATTACTTTCATGTTGGTTGTTGTATGGGCTGCTGAAGCAGTTTTGGTGAATTAGAAACAAAAAAAGTTTTTTTGCAAAAAAAGTATGGTCCTTGGTGTAGATAGCTTCATGTTTTCATCCAAATACTGTATTGCTTGTAGCTTCCACATACTGCATCCCACAACATTACTTTCATGTTGGTTGTTGTATGGGCTGCTGAAAGGCATGATTTAAAGCAGTTTTAGTGAATTAGAAACAAAAAAAGTTTTTTTGCAAAAAAGTATGGTCCTTGGTGTAGATAGCTTCATTTTTTCATCCAAATACTGTATTGCTTGTAGCTTCCACAAACTGCAACCCACAACATTACTTTCATGTTGATTGTTGTATGGGCTGCTGAAGGCATGATTTAAAGCAGTTTTGGCGAAATAGAAACCAAATACGTTTTTTTTGCAAAAAAAGTATGGTCCTTGGTGTAGATAGCTTCATGTTTTCATCCAAATACTGTATTGCTTGTAGTTTCCACCTACTGCATCCCACAACATTACTTTCATGTTGGTTGTTGTATGGGCTGCTGAAGGCTTGATTAAAAGCAGTTTTGGTGAATTAGAAATAAAAAAAAGTTTTTTTGCAAAAAAGTATGGTCCTTGGTGTAGATAGCTTCATGTTTTCATCCATTTTCAAATAATTTTTATTACAGTTTTATAAAATACAAAACAAAAGTAAATGTAACTTTAACATCAAATAGTATTTCATGTTTTCATCCAAATACTGTATGGCTTGTAGCTTCCACAAACTGCAACCCACAACATTACTTTTATGTTGATTGTTGTATGGGCTGCTGAAGGGGGGCATGGCTTGACCATCGACTGAGATGGCAGCATAGTGCGAGAGCTCTGTGAGGATTTGGGCTTTTTTCATTAAAAAAACAGCATTCAACTGTGGACCCGTTCCAGAATAGAACTACTATTGGACTGATTGGAAGATGAAAAAGCAGAAGTTTTCAACCAAAACTTCGGGTGCCTCGAAACCTGTGGAAAAGATGGGTGAGGAGTTTGAGAGATCAGGTATGACTGTTACGGAACCTCAATTGATTAAGCTGCTTACGGATCTCAGGAATGGGATTCGTGATGATTTGATGAAAGAGATTTCCGTTATTAAGAAGGATATAAACGAACTGGACATTCGAGTGGATTGTACTGAACAGGCTCTTGGTCTGCAGAAGAACTCACATTTAGAGTTAGAAAAGCGTGTGGATCGGCTTGAACACCAACTCGAGCTAAGTAAACTAAAAATTGCTGATTTGGAAGATCGTAGTAGGCGCAATAATGTACGGATCAGAAATATACCTGAATCCATACAAAATCAAGATCTAGGCGCATATGTTAAAAAAATTATTGGCTTGGTTCTGAAAAATGGTGCTGAACCAGAGATTTTGATTGACCGTTGCCATAGGCTGCCGAAGTCCAACCGAGCTCCTAAGGAGGCTGCAAGGGACACTATAGCACGATTACATTTCTTCCATGTTAAGGATGAGTTCCTGACTGCTGTGAGAATGGGTGGTAATCTCTGTGAGGAGTATACAAACCTCCAATTTTTTCAAGATTTTTCTGCTTCCACTATGTCACGAAGAAAAGATTTTCTATTTCTAACAAGGGAATTACAAGCTCTGAATATCCGATACAGATGGGGATTCCCTGTTAAAGTTTTATTTAGGCTTGATGGTCAGAACTATGTTATAACATCACTGGAAGAGGGAAAGGATTTTTTACAAATATTTTCGCCAAGACATCTCTAATCTAAGGGACAAAGATTTGATCACAGAAGGCATACCAAAGTTGCAGAAGCTGCAGCTATATTGGATGAAGAAGCCATTATTGCGGAGTAATAAGTTTGATTTATTGATATGTGCTCTATACATATAGACATTGTTTTTTTTTCCGTGTTTTTCTATTTTTTGTTTTCTTTTTGCAAGTTGATGGCCCTGACTGGGCGTGCCACACCTATTTCAAATCTCTGGAATTTCCCTATTCCTCTATTGTTCTCAGTAAACAACCGGAACTTCTTTGTTAAATAAACATTGCAGTATCTCTGCAGGAGCATGGATATGTTGTTAAGAAACACTGCTACAGGGCCACCGCCCAGCTATTGCTTTAAAACTATCCATATATTTTTGGGATCTTTTTTAACTGTCTTAATTCGAACTGGCTACTTGTGGATAATGTTTCTTTTTTATTATTTATTTATTTTCATTTTTATTTGTTTTCTTTTGTTTCTATTTTTTTCTTATTATTTTGTGTTTCTTTTTTTAATTCTTTTTTAATTTTGTTTTTTATTTTTATGTGTGGGTCTTTAATAGATTTCTTTTATTTTTTATTTTTTTTCATTCGTTTTTATGCAACGTTATTAATTATTACATTATCCCTGTCCTCACTGTTCTCTCGCTACCCCCTCAACAGTAAGGCCTTTTTTTTACCATCAATGGAGAGGAGTATATTTTTCATTTCTTTTTACTCCTCTCTTTGGGCCTATTTTTTTATCTTTGGTATATATTTTATTTGTTCCAAATTTAGTTGGTTCCCCATTAGGAAGGGAATCATTTCTTTTTTAGTTTTGTTGTTTTTCCCCTACCCATTTGTAATCAATGGAAGCTCTTGTGTGATACTTCTTATTTTGTTTCTTTTGGTTCTCTCGCTGTGCGTGCTTGTACCTCCTTTACAATACCCTTTCATGTTTTTAAAATTTCATGTGTTAGGCCCAATCCCTTTATTTTGTGTTTTAGCCATTTACAGTCTTTTTTATAATTTATATTTTTTATTATTGTTTTTTAAAACGCACAACAAAAAACTTTGAACATTTTTACCTTAATTGGCACATATATTACCATATAAAGGAAAAAGACAGAAAAGGACTTTACATATACAAGACAGGACATATATTGGATCCGATTCTTATGTATCTAAATAATTAAGATATAATACTAGAATAAATAGAATAAATATCATTACATATATTAAAACAATTATGTAACAGTTAAGATATTATTACAAAATATTTCTGGCTAAAAACTATAATATACCAAAGACTGAACATATTATCAATCTAATTTTCCCTCTTGGAGTATTTTGATCCATTTTTCCCAATGTTTTTGGTGTACATAAGTTCTTCTTTCTTGGGAAAGGATCAATTTCTCCATGTGGCATTGGTATAAAAGCTGGGTTTTAATTTTTTCCCAAAGAATAGGTTCTGAAGATCTCCAATTTCTAGCTATTGTTATTTTAATAGCAGTCAGCAGGTGTAATAAAAATTTCCTTTCTTGAGTAGACACTTTAGGAAGATTTAGGTGCAATAGAGCTCTGTCTGGAGTCAGGTTCCAATGGGTGCCAAAAAAATCTATAAGTTTGGAGACTTTCATCCAAACTTTCTTTAGTGGAAAACAATTCCACCATATATGAAAAAAATCACCTTTAGTACAACCACATCTCCAACAATTAGATATATTCCTAGGAGAGATTTTCATTAATAATGTCGGCACAAAGTACCAGCGGTTCATTACTTTGTATTGCAACTCGTTGAGGTTTAAGCAGTGGATATCTTTATAAGTTAAATTCAGTGCTTTATTCCATTCCTCTTCAATTATTGGTCTTCCTAAATCATTCTCCCATTTTTTTAATGCCGGAGGGCCATAGTCTTTTTTTAGTAGGGTAATCAATTTTAATGATTTTGCAAGTAATTTTTTTTGAGAGTTTCCTGTAATTAAATAAGAAAATAATTCTTGTGTTTTTGGGAACTGATTCGAATTTACAGAATCTATTAAGAAGCTTTTAACTCTTAGATAATTAAAAAGTTCCTTAGTTGGAAGGTTGAACTCAATTTGGATTTGCGAAAAAGATTTGATGGTAGTTCCCACCAGCAGATGTTCTATCCTAAGTATACCTTTTTGTCTCCAAAGATTTAAGTTCAAGTTTCCAATAGTTCTTTCTATAAGACAGAGAGGAAGCGTATTTATAATTTTATCCTTTAACCCTGTACGCTTTTTAATTCGATTCCAAAAAATAAGAAGATGTCTTAATGTTAGACTGGTAGAGTTTTCCATTATCTCAGAAATTTTTTTAGTCGGGATCCAGAAAAGAGTTAGTAGATCTTTATATGGATATCCCATTGGAATCTCCCCTTTATACCAAACTTCAGAGGATGCTTCCTGTCTCTGAGTTAAACAGGCATGGAGTAATAAAGCTGCTTGAGAATAATCCTGTATCAGTGGGACACTAAGGCCCCCTTGCACTTTATTCTTAGATATCAGTTGGAGATTTAATCTTGGTTTTTTAGGACCCCATATAAATTTATTAAAGGAGCGTTGAATTAGCTCTAACCAACTAGGAGGAATACTCAAAGGGATCATCCTAAATAAGTATAAGAACTTAGGTAACATATATGCTTTGATTATGTTTATCCTCCCCCACCAGGAAATAAATAAACCTCGCCATTTTTTGAGGGAGAGGTTTATTTCTTTTATCAAAGGCATAAGATTGATTTCCATCCAATTTCTTGGGGTATTTGAAATTTTAACTCCCAAGAAACAAAGAGATTCATTGGCCCAGCTCAGACCCATTTTCTCTATTTCATTCCTTTGTTCTGCGTCTAAATGTAGTGGGAGTGCAATAGATTTATTTATGTTTAGTTTATAATTAGAAACAAAACTATATTTATGTATTAAATCCAAAACATATTTTATTGAATTTAAAGGATCTTTAAGTGTGATTAATATATCATCCGCATAAAGTTTTATTTTCTGAAAATCTCCCACTCCACAACCGACTATATTCGGACAGGCTCTAATATCTCTCGCCAGAGGTTCTAGTGAGAGAATATATAGCAGGGGGGAGAGGGGACAACCCTGCCTTGTTCCATTTGTAAGGGGAAACCAGTTGGAATTTATACCCGAACCAAACACTCTGCCTTTGGGATTACTATACATGGCCATAACTGCCTGATGAAATTTCCCATGTATTCCAAAGGCTTTCAGGGTTTCAGCCATAAATTTCCAGCTGACCCTGTCAAAAGCCTTCTCGGCATCTAATGACAGGGTCAGCTGGGGAACTGCTTCTTGTAGCGTATGTTCCATTTGGCCCACTAGTGCCCTTACATGATTTGTCGCTAGCCTGCCTTTTATAAAACCAACCTGATCACTGTGTATCAATTGTGGGAGTACGGGATTAAGTCTCTGGGCCAGAACTCCTGCATATATTTTTATATCAGTCTTTAATAGAGAAATGGGTCTATAGCTGGTTATTTTTTCTGGGTTTTTACCTTCTTTTAATATCGGGATAATATTTCCTCGCAAAAGTTCTTCTGGAATAAACCCTTTGTCCATAATCTCATTAAATACAAAAACTAATTGTGGAGCCAGATCTTCTATAAAAACCTTATAAAATGTGGCATCAAAGCCATCTGGTCCAGGGGCTTTCCTCTCCTTAAGTCTACGAATTTCTCTTTTTACTTCTTCTAGAGAAATTTCCCCATTTAATCTATCTGTAGACTGATTGGAAAGTTTTATAAACGTTCTTTCCAGAAAATACTGCTTTATGTCTGATTCAGTAGCTTTGGTAGATAAATTATATAAGTCTTCATAGAAATGATTGAAGGCCTGACCTATATCTTTGGGAGCTAGCAGGGTTTTATCTTCATGTATAATTTTAGAAATAATCCTATCTTCTCTTCTCTTCTTGAGTTGGTTAGATAGCATTTTATCGGCTTTATTTCCTTTATAGTAGCGTTTGGAGTTTAAAGTCATTAAAGCTTTATTAGTATTTTCTAGAAGTTGAAGATTTATTTTATCTTTTAATTCTGTGATCCTATCAGAATTGTATTTTGTAGGATTATTTTTATTGAGCTTAGTTATTTGTGAAAGTTTTATATATAAATCGGACAGTTTAGCTTCTGTCTTTTTTTTTTGCATTGGCACCCAATTTGATAAAATGACCTCTGATTACAGCCTTATAGGCACACCATAAATTTAAGGGGGATATACCCTCCTTATCATTTTCGATGAAGAAATACTTTGTTGTCCTCTTTATATGCTCAATGTCTGTCTCTTTTTTCATCAAATTAGGGTTTAATCTCCAATCAGATCTGCATCTCTCTACGCTTTCATCAATATTCATTGAGAGCAGATTATGGTCCGACCAAGTTACTTCGTATATATTTATCTCTTTAACCTTAGAAATCAAATTACTATCCCCCACTATTAGATCAATACGCGAGTATGCACAATGCGTTTTTGAAAAACAAGTATAGTCTCTATCCGTCGGGTGGAAAGTCCGCCATATATCATAGAGTACATGCCTTTTAAGTAATGATTGAAATCTATGGGCCTGTGATATTAAGCCTGGTCCTTTTATAGTACCTTTAGAGGATAGTTTGTCTAGTTGAGGATCTAAGACACAATTAAAGTCACCCATCCACACTAAAAGTCCTTGTTTGATTTTTAATATTTTATCTAATAACTTAGTCAGATATTTGACTGGTGCATGGTTGGGTGCATACACGTTAACTAATGTAAACAGCATATTATTGATAGTTACTATGGCTATTATATATCTACCTTCCGGATCAGTTTCTACATGTTTAAAATTTAAATTTAAACCTTTGGAAAAAAGAATGGCCACACCTCGTTTTAAGGATGCTGTAATAATAAAAGGAAATCTATATTTACTAATATCTAATTTATCTAGAAGCCGCCAGTGTGTTTCCTGCAAGAAACATATGTTTAATCTTTCTTGCCATAATCTTTGTAACACTATGGCCTTTTTTTTCTTCGAGTTCAGACCTTGGGTATTTATCGTACCAAATTTTATCATATCTGTTTCTTTAAGAAATTATTAGTACTCCGCTTAATTGCCAGACCAGAAATATTTTGTAATACAAAAGAATAGGATCCACATAAAAAAACAATTAACATATAACATAAAACAAGCATTAAGTGGGGCTTACCCTGAACACACCACTTATATCCGCAGAACATCCCTTCACTGTTACTGCGAATAAATATTGCCATCTTTACGATGACATTTGAGTCTAGGCCTATATTAAGTTTTAATCTTATTAAATAATGAGTCTAAGACGGAAAGAGAAGAAGAGAAAAAAAAAAAAAAAAAAAAAAAAGCCATTTACAGTCTTGTGTTCATTTTTGCTGTTCCTTATAATCAATGGTATTGAAAATAATGTACTTTAATGTTAAGGGATTGGGCTCTTTTCATAAAAGAAGGCTGTTGTTGAAGGAGGCTAGGGAGAAGCGTGTAGATGTTTTGTGCATTCAGGAGTCCCACTTTAAAAATGATTTTAATCCTCACATTTTTGCTAGGTATTATCCCTTTCAATTTCATTCTAAGTTTTCTTCAAAGGCTAGGGGAACTTCTATTTTTTTAACAAATCATTGGCTATCAAGACTTTGACAACTATTATTGATCCTGACGGTAGATATGTGTTATGGGTGGGTAAAGTGAATAACGTAGATTATTCCATTTTCAATGTTTATTTTCCAACGAGTTCCCAATTTCAATATTTGAAAAACGTTATGCAAACAGCTCTTGATGAATGTAGGGGGAGAGTGATTGTTTGTGGTGATACTAATTTCGTATTGGACCCTGAAAGTGATGTCTCGAGGGAGGACTCCTCTCCCAATTCAAATTCTTATATGTCCACTGCAAAGAGGTGCTCCAAATTGTTGCAATCCAAATGTTACTATGATGTGTGGCGTCTCCTACATCCTAATGAAAGAGATTATACTTTTTACTCAGCTGGCCACAATATGTACTCTCGGATCGATCGCTTTCTAGTGCCTGAAAATATGTTAGCTTTCATTGAGAAAGCTGAAATTTTAGATTTTAAATGGTCAGATCATGCTCCTATTACTTTGGGTATTCATGAAACAATACCACATATCCCTTATAGACCTTGGAGACTGAATGATTTCATTTTGAATAACATAGATGAAAAAATCTTGGCTGAAAAAACGTTATCTTCATATTTTGACGAAAACATTACTGAAGATATTCCATATTCTACTATTTGGAATGCTCATAAGGCTGTGTTAAGAGGCCATTTTATTCAGAGAAATTCTTATATTAGGAAAACATTGTCTGCAAATGTTAAAACTTTGGAGAAAGAATTATATAATTTAAATTTAGCAAATAAGTTAGGCCCTTCTTTCCCTGTTTCAGCTTTAATTAAAGACGTGAAAACAAAATTGGATCAACTTAATTTGGAAAAGACTGCTAAAACTTTACGATCTTTAAAAATGTCATTTTACTCAAAGGGTAATAAAGCCTCTAATTTATTAGCGAATAAATTAAAACAAAAAACTATACAATCTAGAATAGCTTATATTTTGGATGATTCTGGCCAGAAAATTTTACATCCTAGGGACATTTCTAATTCTTTTGCTGCATATTATAAGTCACTTTATAACCTTAAAGATTCCCCTCTGGAACCACAACCAACCTCTGCTAAAATAACTAAATTTTTGGATAAAATTAATCTCCCTAGAATCCCTGATTTTCATGTTGAATTTCTTGAGTCGGACATTTCTTTGGAGGAGGTGCTACAAGCTATTAGAGATACTCCATCTGGTAAGGCACCGGGTCCTGATGGTTTTTCTGCTCTATACTATCACAAATTTAAAAATATCTTATTGCCACATTTAACGAAATTGTTTAACGAATATTGGAAAAATGGCTATATTCCTGATGAATTCCTTTGTGCCCAAATTTCTACTTTACCTAAACCCGGGAAGGAACCTGATAGGTGTTCCAATTTTAGGCCCATTTCTCTAATTAATAATGACACCAAATTATACTCGAAAATATTAGCTAATCGTATCTCAAATTTATTGCCTCTGCTTGTTCATAACGATCAAGTAGGTTTTATTCCCAGACGTCAAGCAACAGACAATACGAGACGTTTTATTAATTTGATCTCATATATTCAAAAATCTAAACACCCCTCTTTATTTTTATATGGGGATATTTGGAAGGTGTTTTGATTCGGTTTGGGTTCCCAGCTGCTTTGAGAAAAGCTATTTTTGCTTTGTATCAGAAGCCTACTGCAAAAGTGCTGGCCTCTGGAGTTTTGTCCGACTCATTCTCTTTATCCAATGGGACTAGGCAGGGTTGCCCTTTGTCACCTTTACTTTTTGCTTTAGCTATTGAACCTTTGGCTGAGGCAATAAGAGTTGATAGTAATATTCAGGGTGTTACAATAGATGGAGATACTCACAAATTGGGTTTATTTGCAGACGATGTAATTCTTACGTTAAGTGATCCAGCTATGGGTCATTTATTTTCTCTTCTTAGAGAATTTCGTGAAGTGTCCTTTTATAAAATTAATGATACCAAAACACAGGCATTACCATTCCATATAAAGAGGAATGATTTGACTGCTCTTAAAAGATCGTATGACTTTGACTGGAGGAAGACCTTTATTTCCTATTTAGGCATTAATTTATGTAAAAATTTAAAACATATGTATGCTTACAATTTAAAGACTTTTTGGCCCTCTTTGCTACTGGATCTTGAGAGGTGGGACAATCTTGAGATTTCATGGTTGGGTAGAATACACTCCATTAAGATGGTTATTCTCCCTAAGATTTTGTATTTTTTAAGAGCCATACCTTTAAGTGTGCCTATTTCTTTTTTTGATTCGGTGCGTTCTGCCCTCATAAAGTTTATATGGAGGAAGAAGCCTAGCAGAGTCAAATTTACCACTTTGACTAATTCTAGAGACAATTTCGGATTGGGGGTGCCAGATTTTAGGAATTATTATTATGCATCGAATGCTTCTAGCGCTTTCAAATTTAATTTGGACAGGGATTGGCCTAGATGGCTTATTATGGAAATTAATAAACTAAAACCTTTTTGTATAAAAGATGTTTTATGGGTTTCACATTCTAATCGGCCCAAGTTTACAAAAATGTACCCCTCAACTAAATTGGCTATACTCTCTTGGGATAGATTATTTAATAAATTAGGTCTGTTCTTCCAGACCTAGATATAGATTACTGGAATGGCAAACATATTTTTTCTATTAATGATTTCTTTAAGAATAATTCGGCTCTATCATTTACAAAATTACAAAAAAAATATAATTTAGATGCTGACAGGCAATGTGATTATGACTTCATTCTTCAAATTATTCAAGAACGATTTAATATATCTGATTTTGATGTGTATCAGTCTCATTTAGCTTTGACTGATATAGAGACAGTTTATATTAATGCCCCGGACCTGACAGGTACTATCTCATTGTGTTACTCTTTCCTCTCCTCGAAGGTTTTAGAAAAACTTAAATTTTTATCGGCCTGGGAAGAGGAATTAGGTAAAACATACGATCTAGCTGTCTGGAATGATGTGTTCTCGGGACTAAGGGGCGTAACACAATGCGCACAACATTTTGAAAATCATTTTAAGATAATATACAGATGGTACCTGACCCCGGAAAGGCTTTTTCGCATGAAGATGACTACAAGTTTTAAATGTTGGAGAGGCTGTAATTGCCCAGGTAATTTCCTTCATATTTTTTGGGATTGTCCATTAATTAAACCTATGTGGGACTCTTTATTACCAATAATTAAGCTTATGAATAGCGAGATTGAGGTGCTTGGTCCAGAACTATGTATTTTTAAACATTTTCCGTCTGATTTGCCTAAAATAGATAAGATCATCATAGGTCATTTGCTGATTGCAGCTACTATCCTTATCCCTAAGTATTGGAAAACAGGAGTTGTTCCGCCTATAAAAGAAATCTTGTATATGACCTTGGAGACCTTGGAGAATAAATCTTATGAATCTTCCATTAGGCCACCCTCAGCTTTTTTTTGGGACACCTGGGAAGAGAAAATTAGAAAGAAATTTTTACTTTAGTTTATCTTTTTTGTTCCTTTAGATTATTATTTTTTTAATTTTACATTTCTGCACGCTTCTTCTTAATTTTTCATCCATATGTATTTTTTTTATATAGCGAGATAACTTTGGTTAAAGTGAAGACAGAGACGTCCAGATTGAAGATTTTAATAATTTACATTTCCATATTCCCCCCTGTTTTTCCCCCCTTGTTTTTTTTCTCTTTCGAGTGATAATTGTTGTAACTACTATTTCCCAAATCTATGGTTTCAATTTGAATTATTATTGTACACTGTATATTTTATGTGCGATACTATTTGACAGTCTCATATGTTTGATGTTATAGTTACATTTATTTTTGTTTTGTATTTTATAAAACTGTAATAAAAATTATTTGAAAAGTTTTGGTGAATTAGAAACAAAAAAAGTTTTTTTGCAAAAATTATGGTCTTAGATGTAGATAGCTTCATGTTTTCATCCAAATACTGTATTGCTTGTAGCTTCCACATACTGCATCCCACAACATTACTTTCATGTTGGTTGTTGTATGGGCTGCTGAAGGCATGATTTAAAGCAGTTTTGGTGAATTAGAAACAAAAAAAGTTTTTTTTGTAAAAAAGTATGGTCTTAGGTGTAGATAGCTTCATGTTTTCATCCAAATACTGTATTGCTTGTAGCTTCCACATACTGCACCCCACAACATTACTTTTATGATTGTTGTTATTTGGGCTGCAGAAGGCATGATTTAAAGCAGTTTTGGTGAATTAGAAACAAAAAAAGTTTTTTTGCAAAAAAGTATGGTGCTAAGTGTAAATAGCTTCATGTTTTCATCCAAATACTCTATTGCTTGTAGCTTCCACATACTGCACCCCACAACATTACTTTTATGTTGGTTGTTATTTGAGCTGCTGAAGGCATGATTTAAAGCAGTTTTGGTGAATTAGAAACAAAAAAAGTTTTTTTGCAAAAAAGTATGGTGCTAGGTGTAGATAGCTTCATGTTTTCATCCAAATACTGTATTGCGTGTAGCTTCCACATACTGCATCCCACAACATTACTTTTATGTTGGTTGTTATTTGGGCTGCTGAAGGCATGATTTAAAGCAGTTTTGGTGAATTAGAAACAAAAAAAGTTTTTTTGCAAAAAAGTATGGTGCTAAGTGTAAATAGCTTCATGTTTTCATCCAAATACTCTATTGCTTGCTCTATTGCACATACTGCACCCCACAACATTATTTTTATGTTGGTTGTTATTTGGGCTGCTGAAGGCATGATTTAAAGCAGTTTTGGTGAATTAGAAACAAAAAAAGTTTTTTTGCAAAAAAGTATGGTGCTAAGTGTAAATAGCTTCATGTTTTCATCCAAATACTCTATTGCTTGTAGCTTCCACATACTGCATCCCACAACATTACTTTTATGTTGGTTGTTATTTGGGCTGCTGAAGGCATGATTTAAAGCAGTTTTGGTGAATTAGAAACAAAAAATGTTTTTTTGCAAAAAAGTATGGTGCTAGGTGTAGATAGCTTCATGTATTCATCCAAATACTGTATTGCTTGTAGCTTCCACATACTGCACCCCACAACATTACTTTTATGTTGGTTGTTATTTGGGCTGCTGAAGGCATGATTTAAAGCAGTTTTGGTGAATTAGAAACAAAAAAAGTTTTTTTGCAAAAAAGTATGGTGCTAATTGTAAATAGCTTCATGTTTTCATCCAAATACTGTATTGCTTGTAGCTTCCACATACTGCACCCCACAACATTACTTTTATGTTGGTTGTTATTTGGGCTGCTGAAGGCATGATTTAAAGCAGTTTTGGTGAATTAGAAACAAAAAAAGTTTTTTTGCAAAAAAGTATGGTGCTAGGTGTAGATAGCTTCATGTTTTCATCCAAATACTGTATTGCGTGTAGCTTCCACATACTGCACCCCACAACATTACTTTTATGATTGTTGTTATTTGGGCTGCAGAAGGCATGATTTAAAGCAGTTTTGGTGAATTAGAAACAAAAAAAGTTTTTTTGCAAAAAAGTATGGTGCTAAGTGTAAATAGCTTCATGTTTTCATCCAAATACTCTATTGCTTGTAGCTTCCACATACTGCACCCCACAACATTACTTTTATGTTGGTTGTTATTTGGGCTGCTTTATCCCTCTCATGGGGAAAACTAATCGTACTGGGGGTACCCCCAGAGCTCCAGGCACCCGGGACAAGTCATCTCACCCGTCCGTGCGGTCTTATTTTCACGGCCTGTCTGATCAAGACTCCCGGGACTCAGAGGTCAAGATGGCGCCTTCCCCGGCTAGCCAGGCCAGCGATTTATCGGATGGAGGCCCAATTGATCATGCTCCGGACTTACCTTCTTCACACCCTGCTGATTCAGCATGGCGGGAGGCTCTCCAATCTCTGCCGACCAAAGCTGACTTGGTGGCTGTCATAGATTCTTCGTTGGAACATGCCCTTCATGGTGTTCGGGCCGACCTCGTGGTCATCAAACACGACTTGAAACAGATTGGGGACCGTGTGGTGACATTGGAGGAGGGCCACTCAGCCGCCTGCGAGAGAATTGATCACCTTTCTTCTACACTGCACACACACACAGACTCGATCTACATGCTGAAGTGTCAACTGGAGGACCTTGACAATCGTGGCCGCCGCAACAACCTCCGGGTCCGAGGGTTGCCTGAGACGATCCCACCAGAGAAGCTACGTTCGTCTCTGCAAACTCTCTTTAACTCATTGCTTCAGCTCTCGGACGATTCGCCCATCATTTTTGATCGAGCTCATCGTGCCCTTCGCCCGCGGGGTCCCCCGTCCTCGCCGCCGAGAGACGTGGTTTGCTGTCTCCATGAGTACTCGACCAAGGAGGCGATCCTTAAGGCCTGACGCTCTGCCGGTCATGTGGAGTTTGAGGGGGACAAGATATCTATTTTTCAAGATTTGTCTCCACTCACCCTCCAGAAGCGAAGGGTACTACGACCCGTCACCTCGGCTCTGCGTGATACGGGGATCCCTTATCAGTGGGGTTTCCCGTTCATGCTCATAGCACGTCGTAATGGAGTAACCTCTATTTTGAAGCACCCTACCGACCTGCCGTCTTTCCTGGAGGAGCTAGACCTACCGCCCATCGAGGTTCCCGACTGGGATGCCGCCTCACCTCTGCTGCAGCCTCTCTCCAACCCGGCGGATTCTTGGATCCCCCGTCCCAACCGGAGGAAGAGGACCCGCCGCGCTCCATCGGACTCTGCTGCTACCGGGTGACTATGATCGTCGCTTTCATAATTGCCTCTCCGGAGTGCCCATCGAGGATGATGGTCTGGGATTAGATGCTCCCCTGTGGGGCTGTTTTGCCTTAGACGCTATCCGGTCTCACGGTCTGACTTCCTCGGTACCGGATTCGTTATACGGGACTTCTACGCCTTCGATCGGGTATTATGCTTCGTTTCGCTACCGGTTCTCGTTTTATTATTTTTTTAAATTTTTTTATGTTGATCGGACGGTTTTTCTGCGCTTACGTTTTTTCTCCTATTTACTACCATTGCACACTATACCTCCACTTACGTACACACATATTTGTGAGCCATGGGGGCCTCGTGCCAGACTTCCTCCCTTCGCTTAAGCTCGAGTTCCGGTTCTTGTTCAGGAGCTTAGCCCTGGGAGCTCCATGGGCTATCTCTCCTGGATGTTCTCACTTGGCTCTGGTGCTTGGCTCTGATATGCCCTCTATTCCTAAATTATGCACACACTTACACATTTGGGGTTATCAATGTACCATTTATTGTTCTTTGCTCTGTCTGAGCTGTTAAAGTATGCCTGAATGACTTGGGGCCTTTGCATAATGTTTTGTTTGAGTATCTCTCCTTGGGTACCCGTTGCCCTTTGGACTACTCCCTCTTCCCCTTGGGCTTAGTGGGATATTTTCCTCCTTTTCCGGCGGGTGGCGCAGTAGCTGTTTCCCTTCTTTTTCCCATTTCTCTAACTCTCTTTTCCTGTTTCCTTACCCCCCTCTTTTTCTTCTCCCATCCCTGACTTCGAGCCACCCCCCCCGAGCTCCCCTGTCCTTTGCGGACAGTGATCTAGGGACTCTCTGCAGTCCCGCTGCTCATTAGTTCTTGACACTCTGTGTCGCTTTATTAGGCGGGTTACCGGCCTGTCTGAGACCTACGCACTACACACTACACACTTGTTTGTTTTATTGGTTTCTTTTATTTTTTTTTTTTTGGACTTATTTTTGCTTATGGAACAGCACTTTACTCACTCCTACTTCTCGAGCTCGCGAGCTCGCCCTCCTCTAAAACGAAAGGGGTGGCCCTCTTTATCCATAAGTTAGCGCGGTTCCAACCATTAGAAGATTGGAGCGATGACGAGGGGAGATGTGTTTTTGTGAAGGGTTATGTGGGGACGCAGAAAATCACGTTAGCAAATATTTACGCCCCCAACCGGCTACAGGGTAAATTTCTCATCTCTATCCTCACCAGGCTGGCAGACTTCCAGGAGGGGATAACTGTCCTGGGCGGAGACTTCAATATGGTCTTTGACCCTATTTGTGACACATCCTCTGGCAGCTCCCATATCCCGTATTCAATGATTCGTAGAGTACTCAAACATCTTAAATTGACCCAACTCATTGATGCCTGGCGGGTTTTACACCCAGACTATACCCACTTTTCGTCACCTCATGTTGTCTACTCCAGTATTGACACCTTTTTTGTGTCCCACTTTCCCCTTCCCTCCCTGCGCTCTGCTGAGATAGGCCCTTCCACTATCAGCGACCACGCTCCTGTGTCCATGTCCATTTCTGTGTCCGCACTTCCTGCACCTCAGTGGAGTTGGAGGCTCAACGAGTCCCTGCTAGATGATCCCCGTAATGTATCCACTTTGTCCTCCCATATCACTGCGTATTTTGCGGAGAACTCCACTCCGGACGTTTCAGAGACGATTGTATGGGAAGCTCACAAGGCAGTAATAAGGGGTCACTTAATTGGCATGGGGGCCGCGGCGAAGCGTTTGAGGTTAGATTCCATCTTGTCCCTTACCAGGGAGATAACGCAGTTGGAAGTGAGACACAAGTTGACGCTCCATCCGTCCCTGCAACTTCAACTCACCTCCCTCAGGACGCGATTGGCATCTTTGCTTGACACACGTATCAAACGCAACTTTCTCCTGACGCGCCGCAAATTTTACGAATTCGGGGACAAGCCAGGTAAATTACTAGCTAAGGCCTTGAGGGCAAAGAGGGCCCAGAGCTATTTGCTCAGGATACGCGATAGACACAATCGGGTGCATTTCCAATCCCATAAGATTGCTGAGTGTTTTCAGCATTATTATTCCTCCCTTTATAACCTTCCCCCTGCCCCTGGTTCCCCGACAGCGGTTTCTCAGGCCACTGCTGACTTCCTTGGTACACATCTCCGGAGAGTCCTTACGTCAGAGGACAGTAGAGTGCTTGAGAACCTGTTTACGCTTTCCGAGATTGAATCAGCGGTTAGGGGCTCGCCCTCGGGCAAGAGTCCTGGCCCCGATGGTTTCTCTGCTACGTACTATAAGAAGTTTCTTCCACTCCTGGTTCCCCGTTTGGTCTCTCATTTTAATGCTGTTGCGGGGGGAGAGCCCTTCGATCCTCGTGCCCTGGATGCCAGTATAGTGGTCATCCCTAAGCCCGATAAGAACTTAGACCTTTGTCCCCTACTGCCGGAACTGAGCCACCCGGACCAGGTCGGTTTTGTACCAGGGCGAAAGGCAAGGGACAACACGCATGTCCAACACTACCGGACCCCTATGGTCCTTGCCTCTATGGATGCCGAAAAGGCATTTGACCGCGTCTCCTGGTCTTTCCTTTTTAAGGTCCTGGAGGGGATTGGTCTGGGTATGCATTTTCTGACCTGTATCCGAGCCCTATACACATCCCCCATGGCCCGGGTTACTGTAAATGGTATTCAGTCTGGGGGGGTAGCTTTGTCCAACGGAACGCGCCAAGGTTGTCCACTTTCTCCGCACCTATTCCTTCTGGCAGTTGAGCCTTTTCGCTGAGGCGGTGCGCACCCATCCGGAGATTAAGGGTATTGATATTTCGGGACACTCCCATGTGATTTCGCTGTTTGCTGATGACGTCCTTGTGACGCTTTCGGACCCGCTCCATTCTCTTCCAGCGCTGTTATCCTTGCTTGAGCATTTCCACTACCTTTCTAATTATAAAATCAATTTGTCCAAGTCCGAGGTGATGGGGTTCCACCTCCCTCCGGACGTTTCCCATCATATCCGCACCAACATGCCCTTTCGTTGGAAGGAGGACTATATCAAATATCTTGGCGTCCTTATTCCCTCGGACTTGCATAAAATTAAGGCCCTGAACTTTGACCCCCTTTTAGCCACCCTCCATGCCGACCTGACTAGGTGGGTATTCCCCCATGTGTCCTGGTTTGGCAGGGTTAGTGTCCTCAAAATGAAAATCCTCCCCCGCTTTCTTTACCTTTTTCAGACGCTGCCCATTTTCCTCCCCCGCTCCTACTTTCGTAAATGCCATAGTGCCTTCCTTCGTTATATTTGGCGGGGTAAACCTGCCCGGCTCTCCTTCTCTTACCTGACGAGGCCCAAAACGTCTGGGGGGTTGGGTCTTCCCAACCTGGAGTTATACTGGAGGGCTGCCCATCTCCGCCGTGTGGTCGAGTGGTCTGTGGGCTCGAGACGGCCCTGGCTCCAGATTGAGGCGGCGGCTCTCTCTTGCCCCCTAGATGTGCTACCCTGGATTGTGGACCCACAGCGTTGTGTTACTTTGGCGCCTCACCCGTTAGTTACGCCCACTTTGAAGGCTTTCCGGGGGGCTGTACAAATAGGCGGTATCTCGTCGGTTCCATCTCCCCTCTTCCCTATTTCGGGACATCCGGATTTCGTGCCACGGGGAGTTACCAGTCGTATGTCGTCGCTTCTCCCTCTCTCTGTTAATATACTTAGGGTCTGCCATGTATCTCAAGGCACCACCTTCCGGTCGTTGGAAGACTTGACGGGCTCCACAGCCAACCCATTTCAGGTGGTCTTCTTTTATCACCAGATTAAGCACTTTCTTACCTCCTCTGGTGCCCTTGTGGGTGGGTCTCGTGCTCCCACCGTGTTTGAACAATTGTGTCTGGCGGCTAAGGAACCTTCGCATCTTCTTTCTGCCCTCTATGCCATTCAGCTTAAGCCAATGACCCTCACTAAGCCCTACTATTTCGGTCTCTGGGAGGGGGATCTCGGGATCTCTCTTTCTCTCGAGGAGTGGGAACGGTCGCTTCTGATTGCTCACAAGGGGACCGTCTCTAGCAGAGTGCAGGAAACTCTCTTTAAGCTCATTACCCGGTGGTACAAAGTACCCGTTGATCTTCATAGGTTCCTTCCACAAATTTCCCCTATGTGCTGGCGATGTAATGCTTCCCCGGGCTCCCTCTATCATATATGGTGGTCATGCTCGGCAATTCAGCCTTTCTGGGATAAAGTGTCCTCAGTCATCCGTGCGGTGGCGGACCTGTCATTTGTGGCCACCCCAGCTTCCGTGCTTTTGCATCACACCACTGACCCGTACAAGTCCTACAAAGGCTCCCTCAAATTTCACCTACTTAACGCTGCTCTCGCCACTCTTCCTCGTTTCTGGAAGTCTGCCAGTCCTCCCTCCATGTTGGCCTGGTTTCGCCAGGTTGAATTTACCTACCAAATGGAGACTCTCATTGGGGCGGCCAGGGGACACGACCACTCGGTCGAGCTCTTGTGGTATCCTTGACGTGCATATGTCTCCTCCCTAGCCGTTAGCCCTGTCTCTCTCGGGCCTTGAGCTAATGCTCGCCTCTCCTGCCTATGTGGGTTTTCCGATGTCAGTCCAATACATCTAGTTTAATTTTATTTTCTTTTATTTCGTTTCGTATGTTCTTGCCTACCGCGTTTTGTTAGGTTTATTTGTAGGTTGCATCCGTCTCCGCCTTACCTAGAGCACAGAGATGCATGGTGCCTTGTCTGGGCCTCTGTACTACCCTGCGATCTTCTGTATATTCTAGGTACTTTCCTTGTTGATGTCACTAACAACAATCCGCATCTACTCACTGTTTATTGAATGCAACTATACTGTGGCACATTTGTCTGTTGACTTTCTATGGAACATGTTTGTATATGTCGGAGCTATCACGCTTATGTGAAGGAGGTCTCATCTCCTCCTATCCCTCGTGTCCAATATAGACTCTGACTGTATAATGCTTTTACTGTGATTTTGTGCTATGTCATGTTTTCCCTGCAATAAACGGTGAATTGAAAGAAAGCAGTTTTGGTGAATTAGAAACAAAAAAAGTTTTTTTGCAAAAAAGTATGGTGCTAAGTGTAAATAGCTTCATGTTTTCATCCAAATACTGTATTGCTTGTAGCTTCCACATACTGCACCCCACAACATTACTTTTATGTTGGTTGTTATTTGGGCTGCTGAAGGCATGATTTAAAGCAGTTTTGGTGAATTAGAAACAAAGTTTTTTTTTGCAAAAAAGTATGGTCCTTGGTGTAGATAGCTTCATGTTTTCATCCAAATACTGTATTTCGTGTAGCTTCCACATACTGCATCCCACAACATTACTTTTATGTTGGTTGTTATTTGGGCTGCTGAAGGCATGATTTAAAGCAGTTTGGGTGAATTAGAAACAAAAAAGTTTTTTTTGCAAAAAAGTATGGTGCTAGGTGTAGATAGCTTCATGTTTTCATCCAAATACTGTATTGTGGGCGTGGCCTGAGCCTGGAGCTGATGGCTGTGTGAATTAGGAGCTCTGCTCAATTTACTCCAAAAACGGCTTTAAAAGCGGCGATTCACTGCTAAAAGCAACTGAACAGACAATGCAATCGTCAAGGACCAAGAGGCTGCTCATTCGAGGAGCATCTGGTACATCCAACGACAGCAGAAGACAAAGTAGCAGCGAAGAAGACCACATGGCAGCGGCCATTACAAGGCCTAGCAGGGAACTGATGGAGAGAACAGGAGGTGATGCTGTGGCACTAGATGTTAACACACTGACTTCTACAGTTCGCGCACTGCTTCAAGAACTGAGGCAGGAGGTTAAAGGAGACATAAATGCAGCTACAGCCAAATTAGCTAAAGAGATCCACGATATAGGCCAACGCACTGACTATATTGAAAATAAGATGGACGAAATAGTGGACTCCCACAATATACTTGTAGATAAAGCTGACATCCTTGAGACAGAAGTCGCTAACCTCACTAGAAAGCTTGCAGACATGGAGGATCGTAGCAGGCGCAATAATGTACGAATTAGAGGGATACCCGAATCTATAAAAAATGAACAGCTGGAGGAATATTTCAAAGACTTCATAGCCTGCATATTGCCAGACATGACTAAGGCAGATATGGTAATTGACCGCATACATAGACTCCCAAAAGGACGCATGGCTCCAGTGTCTGCTCCCAGGGACTCTATAGCCCGAATCCATTTTTACCACCACAAAGCTGCACTGCTGAAAGCTCTGAGGACGTCCAAAGACATTCCAGAGAGATACCAAGCTATAGAGTTGTTCCCGGATCTGTCTACATACACGCTGGAGTGGAGGAAGCAGATGAAGCCCGTAACTGAGATTCTGCGCAAGAAAAGAATTTTATACCGCTGGGGCTATCCATGCAAGTTATTAGTTATCAAGGGAGGTAAAGTCCAACCTTTACAAGAGCCTAAAGCAGCATTCACTTTTCTGCAAGAGTGGGGCATGTTGGACACAGTCGATACACCGAAGCGACCACCAGCAAGTGGCATTCCGAAAACCCCACGAAAGATACATAGTGATTGGCAAAAAATGCCACAACGCGTGAGACAATCCAGCAACTCTCATGGCTCACCACAAACACCTGAGTAAGATATGGTAAAAAGCACAATCTCCTATAGTATAACAGTTAATGTGTGTTACTTATGATTGTTCTCAACTTGACTTAGGAAAACTGTTAATTCTAACTACTGTTCATACAATTTATGGGGAATTGTTGAAATGTTGGAAAAGTACAGAACATATATCCTTATACTTATAGCTCTTGTTCCACACTTTGCATCTTGCAGTGCAGGAAAGAATTGAGTGGATGCAGACTATTGGTAATTTACATTCACTTTCATGTTAATTACCACTCCTACACCCCAAAGGAGAGGTATGAAGAGAACTAGACTGCTGGCATGCTTGTTGCGCCAGAACAGTCACCTGGTTTCTCTTTGTTGTACAATACTCTGGTTCATCCTATGCTTGTTTGTTAATTTTTATTTCCTTACGATTTTTCCTTTTGACACAGAGCTTAAGGTGCAAAAATTCTGTTCTGCGGTGTTACTGGAACTGATCGTAATAGAGAGCGGTAATTTATATTACTTATATGACATGTTACCAGATGTTACTTATAACGTAAACCACTATATACCACCATGGTTAAGGTTATGACATATAATGTAAGGGGCCTAAACACGCCCTTTAAGCGCAAAACTCTCTGGGATGAAGTTAAGCGACATAACATTGACATACTATGTGTGCAAGAGACACATTTTGCCCAGTTGAAAACGCCACACTTTGGCCATAGAGACTTTCCAAATGTTTTTCACTCTAAACATAAAAATAAAAAAAGGGGAACATTTATTGCCCTAAAACGCAATCTACAGTTTGAGCTTCACAGATCTATAACCGATAAAAAGGGAAGATATGTGATTTTACATTGCTCTATTAAAGGGGAAGAGATGGTTATTGCTAATGGATACCTACCCCCCGGCGAACAATTTCAAACTCTTAAAGTGATTCAAACCGCACTAGAAGAATTTTATACTGTTAAAACAATTTTGGTCTGTGGAGATTTCAATTTGATATCTAACAGTAGCCTAGACACTTCAAATACTAGTGCTACACGGAAAAGAGAATGCAAAAGATTCCTTAACTACTTGCATTATAATAACTTATTTGACTTATACAGGGCCCTAGATCATACGTCTAGAGAATATTCGTACTACTCGACAACCAATAAAACATATAGTAGAATCGATGCCTTTCTGGGTTCATTAAACACCTTGCAGGCGACAATTGATGTAGACTACCAGCCAGTGACCATGTCAGACCATGGGCCAGTCGTGTTGAAATTAAATATAGGCCAGAA
This sequence comes from Spea bombifrons, assembly GCF_027358695.1. Taxonomy (NCBI): domain Eukaryota; kingdom Metazoa; phylum Chordata; class Amphibia; order Anura; family Pelobatidae; genus Spea; species Spea bombifrons. Next base: position 22,025,137 of record NC_071093.1, read on the forward strand.
ATCTGCCAACACCTTGAGATGGAGATTAAATGACATGTTTACGAACAATGGAGATTTAAAGACAGAATTACAAAACAAGATTAAGGAATATATAACGATACAGGAGATGTGTCTAGTGAAACCTTGTGGTTGGCTCATAAGGCTGTTATGCGTGGCCATTGCATAGCTAGGGCATCAAATATCAAAAAACAAAGAAAGGCTGTGTTGCTAGACCTATACACAAAATTACAACAACTAACAAAACTACACATTGATGACCCTAGTGACACTAACTGGGAAATTTTAAATAAAGTAAAATCTGACATAATGAAAATACAACAAAATAATAGCGAATTTCTGATAAAAAGATTGAAAGAACAGTACTATTCTTTTGGGAATAAAGCAGGCAGAATGTTGGCCCGCAAATTAAGACAGAGGGACGCAGCAGCCACAATCCCATATTTACATGATGCAAACGGTAATAAGGTCACGCATCCTAACCAAATAGCTAATATGTGTGCCAAGTTCTACAAGGAATTGTACAACTTAAAAAATGACCAAAATACTACACAACCAGATTTACAGCATATACGAGGTTACCTCTCGTCTGTTAAATTACCTAAAGTTCATAAAAGAGATTACGATAATCTAATTGCGCCAATCACACTCGCAGAAGTTTTGCAGACAATTAGAGAGATGCCATTGGGAAAATCACCAGGGCCGGATGGTTTCACTGTGGAATACTTTAAAACATTTAGCTTAGAAATAGGACAAATGTTATGTGACATGTTTAATGACATGTACAAATCTGGAAGGGTGTCAGGTGACGTGGCGGAGGCATATATCATCACTTTGCCCAAACCTGGTAAAGACCCTAATTGCTGCGCGAACCTGAGACCTATTTCGCTTCTCAACACAGACTATAAAGTTTATGCAAAAATTTTGGCAAAACGACTGGCGCACATCCTGCCTGGTTTGATAAATGTGGATCAGGTAGGATTTACTGTTGGGCGACAGGGTTCAGACGCTACTCGTCAATATAGTGGAGAGATGCTCTGGGTCGGGGGTTGGGTGCCTTCTCCTGTGTTTGGACGCGGAGAAGGCATTTGACAGGCTTCACTGGGGCTTTTTAGAAGAAACGGTTCTGGAGATGAACTTTCCGAGGCCGTTCATTAAAGCTATTCTAGGACTGTATCACGAACCGAGAGCCAAGGTCCTTACTCTGGGATGCCATTCGGAAACATTTCCCATAACCAACGGGGCTAGGCAGGGATGTCCCATCTCCCCACTTCTTTACATTTTATCACTAGAGCCATTAGCATGCAAGATTAGGGAGTCTGGAGAAATAACGGGAGTAGAGACAGATGGTATCTTCCACAAGTTATCCATGTTTGCGGACGACATTCTGCTAATGTTATCCAATGCAAAAACTTCCTTAGAGGGATTGCATAAAGAACTACAGGAATATAGTAGTGTTTCCTATCATAAAATTAATCTGAAAAAATCCCAGGCTTTACCATTTAATCTACAAAAAGAAGAAATCACTTTATTAAAAAGGAAATATTTGTTCGACTGGAAGAAAAAATCAATTAAATACTTGGGAATTAATATATATAGCAAATTAACGGAAATAGCGAGAAGAAACTTAATTAGAATTTGGAATAAGATAAAACTCAAATTAAAAGGATGGAGTGAATGTAATATTTCTTGGCTAGGGAAAATTGCAGCAATTAAAATGATGGTGATACCTGAACTACTCTATATTTTTCGAACTATTCCAATCGGTTTCAATCAAACTCAACTCATGCATATTCAAAAACAGATAAACTCATTCATGAGAAGCAATAGGCGATCTAGAATTTCAGAAGCAACCCAATACCGCCATAAGCTGTCTGGCGGAATGGGTATACCAAATGTTAAATTGTATTATCGAGCTGCTATCTTAGCAAATGCCTTAGTCTATAGTAATGATTCCATGGCTCCACATTGGAAAACAATGGAGAATAAAGCAGCATGCCCGCACAGAATAAATACTTACATGTGGATCAAACAGAAAATACAATATCCTAAGACAATCTACTCTACCACAAAAACTTTCCTTAAATATTGGAACAATCTAATTAAAAAGAGATTTAAACTTAAAGTACTATCTAGAGCAGCCCCGACAGAAAGTCTGGAGTACTGGATGCCAGACTTCCACTCCAAAAAATGGGTATCTGGAGGAATAACTAAACTTAACCAATTTTTTGAAGGTGACATGTTGATCCCGCTGGAATCTTTGAAGCAAAAATATAATTTAAGTCCAGGCTTAGTTTTCATGTATTTAAGACTGAAGCATTTCTTTAAAATGCCGGTGTTTGCAAGTAGGCTGAAAAAGGAAAACATCACACCTATAGAACATAAACTAATCAATTCCAAAAACATCAAGGGAGGTATTTCTGTGTTTTATGAACAATTGTTGGGACTGGCATATCCCAATAAACCCTCATACCAAACCAAATGGGAAAAAGAACTAAATATGAACTTTTCTGACGCAGAATGGGCCCAGGTGTATAAACACTTGAAGGGAATCACTAAATGTGCTAACCTTACCGAATTTGCTAGTAAGGTGATCTTTAAATGGCACCTGACACCGGTCAGGCTAAATAAAATCGACAGCAGTACGTCTCCAATGTGTTGGAGAGGCTGCGGTCAGACTGCGGACCATAAGCATATTTGGTGGGATTGCCCGATGTTACGAGATGTTTGGAACAGCATGAATGAATTAATAAAAGACAAAACCGGATTTCAAGTCGTATTGCAGGCCCAGACTGCAATATTAGGCATATTTCCAGCAGACTTCCCACAACACTTAATTCCAATGGTTAACATAATTTGTCTGATGGTCAAGTATCTCCTTGTGTGCAGGTGGAAATCCCCCCAAACTCCATCCAGATTTGATATTGAAAACAAAATTAATGAAATTAATACCCTAGAACTTACGGCAAATAAAGCTCTGGGATCCATGAACTCATATGCCAAATATTGGGCTATTTGGAATGACACATAACCACATATAGCTAATTTTAATAGCGAGCATGATAAGTCGCATGAGAGAAAAGTACACACTAAACTACAATAATTACCGTAAGACTTAACCACTTAACACCGAACACAAACTCTCCTATTTTATTTCAACCTGTTACTTACTTGGGTTAATATGCTCTTGTCATTTTTTTTGATTTTACATTGTTAGATGGGTTAACATGTTACAAGTCAGTTAATGGTGAGGTATTATGCAACAAAACAGTTTAAACAGAAACATCACCTACCTTTGTTTAAATAACTTATCCGGAATCAATAAAGGGAATAGAAGATTTCTATCTGTAGAAAGATTGTGAACTAATGTTTGCCAAGTCACTGCATTAATATTGCACTAATAAACTCACTTTTCCCTTCTGTATTATTATTGAAACTTGTGTAAATTGTGATGTGCTAATTACTGACAATGTTTTCTTTTCTGTACAATTAAAATGTCATTCAAAAATTCTAATAAAAAGAATGTTGAACAAATACTGTATTGCGTGTAGCTTCCACATACTGCATCCCACAACATTACTTTTATGATTGTTGTTGTTTGGGCTGCTGAAGGCATGATTTAAAGCAGTTTTGGTGAATTAGAAACAAAAAAACTTTTTTTGCAATAAAGTATGGTGCTAAGTGTAGATAGCTTCATGTTTTCATCCAAATACTGTATTGCTTGTAGCTTCCACATACTGCACCCCACAACATTACTTTTATGTTGGTTGTTATTTGGGCTGCTGAAGGCATGATTTAAAGCAGTTTTGGTGAATTAGAAACAAAAAAAGTTTTTTTGCAAAAGTGCTAAGTGTGGATTGCTTCATGTTTTCATCCAAATACTGTATTGCTTGTAGCTTCCACATACTGCACCCCACAGCATTACTTTTATGTTGGTTGTTATTTGGGCTGCTGAAGGCATGATTTAAAGCAGTTTTGGTGAATTAGAAACAAAAAAGTTTTTTTGCAAAAAAGTATGGTGCTAGGTGTAGATAGCTTCATGTTTTCATCCAAATACTGTATTGCTTGTAGCTTCCACATACTGCATCCCACAACATTACTTTTATGTTGGTTGTTATTTGGGCTGCTGAAGGCATGATTTAAAGCAGTTTTGGTGAATTAGAAACAAAAAAGTTTTTTTGCAAAAGTGCTAAGTGTAGATAGCTTCATGTTTTCATCCAAATACTGTATTGCTTGTAGCTTCCACATACTGCACCCATGGGCGTAGGAACCCCTAAAAATCTGGGGGGATAGCATTTTTACTGGTAGGGTATATTCTTGTTCAGTAAACTGGGAATTGTTCATGGCAAATTTTATATAAATGTATGTGTGTGTGTGTGTACAATTTCCACACAAAAAAAGTATCATGTTCAGTTTTCACAGAGAAGCTCTTTATTAAACAAACAGGTCAAAGAAAATTAACCAAAAGTTTGGCCTATATTTCAGTTATTTCACTTAGAACAACTGGTAATAATACTTTAAGTAATGCACAATTGCCAAAATTTTAACAAAAGATCCTACAGAAATACAATGATGCAATTAACCCTTTCCGCATTTGTGGTCTGGGAGCAGACAACACTTAAATACTCTTATAGAAATATTTTATTAACTGCAGGCAGAGTAAGACCCTACAACCAACGCACTGTAGTGGTTATGGTGCAAAGTAGCTGTTTTGCACACTGGGGCACAGTCATGATCCCCAAAACTGTTCCCACAAAGTTAGAAGCATAGTGTTGTCCAAAATGTCTTGGTTTATCGCCTTCAGCTCATAAAACGTTCTACTGGATGAATGGGAGAAAATTCCCACAGAAACTCACAAAAAAGACAAATCTTACAACCACAGATGGACCCCACTGGACACGGCCACAGAGACTAATATGATGTACTGAAGGAACCATCTAAGACTCCTAACACGTCATACACACAGGATCATATCCACACACTTAAACACTTGAATAACATACACACGCATGCACACACTTACGTACACACACACACACAATGGGTTAAACATGTGTTACAGGGAATCATAATCTTCCCTTTAAGTACGACATGCCTGCTCATACCCACATATGCACTGCTCTTACGCATGCCTGCCCACAAAAACACATATATACGCTGCAATTGCCTGCACATACACACTTGCCAGTACTCACACTTATGCACTACCCTTATACACGCCTGCCCAAACATACATAATCTGCTCACACACACATGCCTCCCCATAAATATACACTGCCCTTGCACATACTTACACAGACATATACACTATAAGACAAATACACTCCTTATATACACACATATACACTGCCCATACAGATGTACACGTATACAATGCCCATACACACACACATATACACTGCCCATACAGATACACACATATACACTGCCCATACAGACGTACACATATACACTGCCCATACACACATACACATATACACTGCCCATACAGATACACACATATACACTGCCCATACACACATACACATATACACTACCTATGCAGACATACACATATACACTGCCTATACACACGTACACATATACACTGCCCATACACACATACACATGTACACTGCCCATACAGACGTACACATATACACTGCCTATGCAGACATACACATATACACTGCCTATGCAGACATACACATATACACTGCCCATACAGACGTACACATATACACTGCCCATACACACATACACATATACACTGCCCATACAGACATACACATATACACTGCCTATACAGACGTACACATATACACTGCCCATACAGACGTAAACATATACACTGCCCATACACACGTACACATATACACTGCCCATACACACGTACACATATACACTGCCCATACACACGTACACATATACACTGCCCATACACACGTACACATATACACTGCCCATACACACGTACACATATACACTGCCCATACAGACATACACATTTACACTGCCTATACAGACGTACACATATACACTGCCTATACAGACGTACACATATACACTGCCCATACAGACATACACATATACACTGCCTATACACACGTATACATATACATATACACTGCCCATACACACACATATACACTGCCCATACAGACATACACATATACACTGCCCATACACACATACACTGTCTATACAGACATACACATATACACTGCCCATACAGACGTACTCATATACACTGCCCACACAGACGTACACATATACACTGCCCATACAGACATACACATATACACTGCCCATACAGACGTACACGTATACACAGCCCATACACATATACACTGCCCATACAGACATACACATATACACTGCCCATACAGACATACACATATACACTGCCCATACAGATACACACATATACACTGCCCATACAGATACACACATATACACTGCCCATACAGATACACACATATACACTGCCCATACACACACATATACACTGCCCATACAGATACACACATATACACTGCCCATACAGACATACACATATACACTGCCCATACAGACGTACACATATACACTGCCCATACACACATACACATATACACTGCCCATACAGACATACACATATACACTGCCTATACAGACGTACACATATACACTGCCCATACAGACATACACATATACACTGCCCATACAGACGTATGCACATACACGCATATATACACAGCTGCCCTATACACATATGCCTGCCCAAGTGCCCATACACATGCCTTATCATATGTATATACACACACAAATCTACCATCAGACCCCCCCACCTTCGTTCTCCACATCAGACCCCCTCCCACCTTCATTCTCCACATCAGACCCCCCAACCCACCTTTGTTCTCCACATCACACCCCCCCACAACCTTTGTTCTCCACATCAGACCCCCTCCCACCCACCTTCATTCTCCACATCAGACCCCCCTAACCCACCTTTGTTTTCCACATCAGACCCCCCCACAACCTTCGTTTTCTACATCAGACCCCCCACAACCTTTGTTCTCCACATCAGACCCCCCAATAATCAACCACCCACCCACCTTGGTTCTCCACAAATCTTACCTTTTCTTCCTTCTTCCTCCTTTCTGCTTTCTCTTCCTTCTTCCTCCTTCCTGCTTCCTGCTTTCTGCTTTCTGCTTCCTCCTTCCTCCTTTCTCCTTTCTGATTTCTGTTCTAACTTTCCTTCTGTTTGCCGCTCGCAGTCTGTGCAGTGCGGCTGCGCACAGCTGTTTCTGCTGAGCGCCGGGGCTGGATATAATCGTCATATCCCGTCGCCCCGGCGCTCAGTTACAGACAGCTGGTGAGTGTGACCTTAATGCAGGTGCAGCCTGCAGGACTGGTTGGGGAGATCACGGATTTCCCTAACCAGTCCTGCAGGCTGCAGCTGCCGATTGGGCAGCTGTGAGCACCCTCACAGCTGCACCCGAGTGCACTCACCCTGGGGGGGATTTCTATATTATCGGTCCCCCCCGCATGATTTCCTGGGGGGGATCCGTCCCCCCCGTCCCCCCCGGTTCCTACGCCCGTGACTGCACCCCACAACATTACTTTTATGTTGGTTGTTATTTGGGCTGCTGAAGGCATGATTTAAAGCAGTTTTGGTGTATTAGAAACAAAAAAAGTTTTTTGCAAAAAAGTATGGCGCTAAGTGTAGATAGCTTCATGTTTTTATCCAAATACTGTATTGTAGCTTCCACATACTGCACCCCACAACATTACTTTTATGTTGGTTGTTATTTGGGCTGCTGAAGGCATGATTTAAAGCAGTTTTGGTGAATTAGAAACAAAAAAAGTATTTTTGCAAAAAAGTATGGTGCTAGGTGTAGATAGCTTCATGTTTTCATCCAAATACTGTACTGCGTGTAGCTTCCACATACTGCACCCCACAACATTACTTTTATGGTTGTTGTTATTTGGGCTGCTCAAGCCATGATTTAAAGCAGTTTTGGTGAATTAGAAACAAAAAAAGTTTTTTTGCAAAAAAGTATGGTGCTAGGTGTAGATAGCGTCATGTTTTCATCCAAATACTGTATTTCGTGTAGCTTCCACATACTACTCCCACAACATTACTTCTATGTTGGTTGTTATTTGGGCTGCTGAAGGCATGATTTAAAGCAGTTTTGGTGAATTAGAAACAAAAAAAGTTTTTTGCAAAAAAGTATGGTGCTAAGTGTAGATAGCTTCATGTTTTCATCCAAATACTGTATTGCTTGTAGCTTCCACATACTGCACCCCACAACATTACTTTTATGTTTGTTGTTATTTGGGCTGCTGAAGGCATGATTTAAAGCAGTTTTGGTGAATTAGAAACAAAAAAAGTTTTTTTGCAAAAAAGTATGTTGCTAAGTGTAGATAGCTTCATGTTTTCATCCAAATACTGTATTGCTTGTAGCTTCCACATACTGCACCCCACAACATTACTTTTATGTTTGTTGTTATTTGGGCTGCTGAAGGCATGATTTAAAGCAGTTTTGGTGAATTAGAAACAAAAAAAGTTTTTTTGCAAAAAAGTATGGTGCTAAGTGTAGATAGCTTCATTATTTGAAAAGTAGATAGCTTCATGTTTTCATCCAAATACTGTATTGCTTGTAGCTTCCACATACTGCACCCCACAACATTACTTTTATGTTGGTTGTTATTTGGGCTGCTGAAGGCATGATTTAAAGCAGTTTTGGTGAATTAGAAACAAAAAAGTTTTTTTGCAAAAAATTATGGTGCTAAGTGTAGATAGCTTCATTATTTGAAAAGTAGATAGCTTCATGTTTTCATCCAAATACTTTATTGCTTGTAGCTTCCACATACTGCACCCCACAACATTACTTTTATGTTGGTTGTTATTTGGGCTGCTGAAGGCATGATTTAAAGCAGTTTTGGTGAATTAGAAACAAAAAAAGTTTTTTTGCAAAAAAGTATGGTGCTAAGTGTAGATAGCTTCATGTTTTCGTCCAAATACTGTATTGTAGCTTCCACATACTGCACCCCACAACATTACTTTTATGTTGGTTGTTATTTGGGCTGCTGAAGGCATGATTTAAAGCAGTTTTGGTGAATTAGAAACAAAAAAAGTTTTTTTGCAAAAAAGTATGGTGCTAGGAGTAGATAGCTTCATGTTTTCATCCAAATACTGTATTGCGTGTAGCTTCCACATACTGCACACCACAACATTACTTTTATGTTGGTTGTTATTTGGGCTGCTGAAGGCATGCTTTAAAGCAGTTTTGGTGAATTAGAAACAAAAAAGTTTTTTTGCAAAAAAGTATGGTGCTATATATGGTGCTATATATATAGCTTCATGTTTTCATCCAAATACTTTATTTCGTGTAGCTTCCACATACTGCACACCACAACATTACATTTATGTTGGTTGTTATTTGGGCTGCTGAAGGCATGATTTAAAGCAGTTTTGGTGAATTAGAAACAAAAAAAGTTTTTTTGCAAAAAAGTATGTTGCTAAGTGTAGATAGCTTCATGTTTTCATCCAAATACTGTATTGCTTGTAGCTTCCACATACTGCACCCCACAACATTACTTTTATGTTTGTTGTTATTTGGGCTGCTGAAGGCATGATTTAAAGCAGTTTTGGTGAATTAGAAACAAAAAAAGTTTTTTTGCAAAAAAGTATGGTGCTAAGTGTAGATAGCTTCATTATTTGAAAAGTAGATAGCTTCATGTTTTCATCCAAATACTGTATTGCTTGTAGCTTCCACATACTGCACCCCACAACATTACTTTTATGTTGGTTGTTATTTGGGCTGCTGAAGGCATGATTTAAAGCAGTTTTGGTGAATTAGAAACAAAAAAAGATTTTTTGCAAAAAAGTATGGTGCTAAGTGTAGATAGCTTCATGTTTTCATCCAAATACTTTATTTCGTGTAGATTCCACATACTGCATCCCACAACATTACTTTTATGTTGGTTGTTATTTGGGCTGCTGAAGGCATGATTTAAAGCAGTTTTGGTGAATTAGAAACAAAAAAAGTTTTTTTGCAAAAAAGTATGGTGCTAAGTGTAGATAGCTTTATTATTTGAAAAGTAGATAGCTTCATGTTTTCATCCAAATACTGTATTGATTGTAGCTTCCACATACTACACCCCACAACATTACTTTTATGGTTGTTGTTATTTGGGCTGCTCAAGCCATGATTTAAAGCAGTTTTGGTGAATTAGAAACAAAAAAAGTTTTTTTGCAAAATAAGTATGGTGCTAGGTGTAGATAGCTTCATGTTTTCATCCAAATACTGTATTGCTTGTAGCTTCCACATACTGCACCCCACAACATTACTTTTATGTTGGTTGTTATTTGGGCTGCTGAAGGCATGATTTAAAGTAGTTTTGGTGAATTAGAAACAAAAAAAGTTTTTTTGCAAAAAAGTATGGTTCTAAGTGTAGATAGCTTCATGTTTTCATCCAAATACTGTATTGCTTGTAGCTTCCACATACTGCACCCCACAACTTTACTTTTATGTTGGTTGTTATTTGGGCTGCTGAAGGCATGATTTAAAGCAGTTTTGGTGAATTAGAAACAAAAAAAGTTTTTTTGCAAAAAAGTATGGTGCTAAGTGTAGATAGCTTCATGTTTTCATCCAAATACATTATTTCGTTTAGATTCCACATACTGCACCCCACAACATTACTTTTATGTTGGTTGTTATTTGGGCTGCTGAAGGCATGATTTAAAGCAGTTTTGGTGAATTAGAAACAAAAAAAGTTTTTTTGCAAAAAAGTATGGTGCTAGGTGTAGATAGCTTCATGTTTTCATCCAAATACTGTATTTCGTGTAGCTTCCACATACTACTCCCACAACATTACTTCTATGTTGGTTGTTATTTGGGCTGCTGAAGGCATGATTTAAAGCAGTTTTGGTGAATTAGAAACAAAAAAAGTTTTTTGCAAAAAAGTATGGTGCTAACTGTAGATAGCTTCATGTTTTCATCCAAATACTGTATTGCTTGTAGCTTCCACATACTGCACCCCACAACACTACTTTTATGTTGGTTCTTATTTGGGCTGCTGAAGGCATGATTTAAAGCAGTTTTGGTGAATTAGAAACAAAAAAGTTTTTTTGCAAAAAATCATGGTGCTAAGTGTAGATAGCTTCATTATTTGAAAAGTAGATAGCTTCATGTTTTCATCCAAATACTGTATTGCTTGTAGCTTCCACATACTGCACCCCACAACATTACTTTTATGTTGGTTGTTATTTGGGCTGCTGAAGGCATGATTTAAAGCAGTTTTGGTGAATTAGAAACAAAAAAAGTTTTTTTGCAAAAAAGTATGGTGCTAAGTGTAGATAGCTTCATGTTTTCATCCAAATACTTTAATTCGTGTAGATTCCACATACTGCATCCCACAACATTACCTTTATGTTGGTTGTTATTTGGGCTGCTGAAGGCATGATTGAAAGCAGTTTTGGTGAATTAGAAACAAAAAAAGTTTTTTTGCAAAAAAGTATGGTGCTAAGTGTAGATAGCTTCATGTTTTCATCCAAATACTGTATTGATTGTAGCTTCCACATACTGCACCCCACAACATTACTTTTATGTTGGTTGTTATTTGGGCTGCTGAAGGCATGATTTAAAGCAGTTTTGGTGAATTAGAAACAAAAAAAGTTTTTTTGCAAAGAAAGTATGGTGCTAAGTGTAGATAGCTTCATGTTTTCATCCAAATACTTTATTTCGTGTAGATTCCACATACTGCACCCCACAACATTACTTTTATGTTGGTTGTTATTTGGGCTGCTGAAAGCATGCTTTAAAGCAGCTTTGGTGAATTAGAAACAAAAAAAGTTTTTTTGCAAAAAAGTATGGTGCTAAGTGTAGATAGCTTCATGTTTTCATCCAAATACTGTATTGCTTGTAGCTTCCACATACTGCACCCCACAACATTACTTTTATGTTGGTTGTTATTTGGGCTGCTGAAGGCATGCTTTAAAGCAGTTTTGGTGAATTAGAAACAAAAAAAGTTTTTTTGCAAAAAGTATGGTGCTAAGTGTAGATAGCTTCATGTTTTCATCCAAATACTTTATTTCGTGTAGATTCCACATACTGCATCCCACAACATTACTTTTATGTTGGTTGTTATGTGGGCTGCTGAAGGCATGATGTAAAGCAGTTTTGGTGAATTAGAAACAAAAAAAGTTTTTTTGCAAAAAAGTATGGTGCTAAGTGTAGATAGCTTCATGTTTTCATCCAAATACTGTATTGCTTGTAGCTTCCACATACTGCACCCCACAACATTACTTTTATGTTGGTTGTTATTTGGGCTGCTGAAGGCATGATTTAAAGCAGTTTTGGTGAATTAGAAACAAAAAAAGTTTTTTTGCAAAAAAGTATGGTGCTAAGTGTAGATAGCTTCATTATTTGAAAAGTGGATAGCTTCATGTTTTCATCCAAATACTGTATTGCTTGTAGCTTCCACATACTGCACCCCACAACATTACTTTTATGTTGGTTGTTATTTGGGCTGCTGAAGGCATGATTTAAAGCAGTTTTGGTGAATTAGAAACAAAAAAGTTTTTTGCAAAAAAGTATGGTGCTAAGTGTAGATAGCTTCATTATTTGAAAAGTGGATAGCTTCATGTTTTCATCCAAATACTGTATTGCTTGTAGCTTCCACATACTGCACCCCACAACATTATTTTTATGTTGGTTGTTATTTGGGCTGCTGAAGGCATGATTTAAAGCAGTTTTGGTGAATTAGAAACAAAAAGTTTTTTTGCAAAAAAGTATGGTGCCAAGTGTAGATAGCTTCATTATTTGAAAAGTAGATAGCTTCATGTTTTCATCCAAATACTGTATTGCTTGTAGCTTCCACATACTGCACCCCACAACATTACTTTTATGTTGGTTGTTATTTGGGCTGCTGAAGGCATGATTTAAAGCAGTTTTGGTGAATTAGAAACAAAAAAAGTTTTTTTGCAAAGAAAGTATGGTGCTAAGTGTAGATAGCTTCATGTTTTCATCCAAATACTTTATTTCGTGTAGATTCCACATACTGCACCCCACAACATTACTTTTATGTTGGTTGTTATTTGGGCTGCTGAAAGCATGCTTTAAAGCAGCTTTGGTGAATTAGAAACAAAAAAAGTTTTTTTGCAAAAAAGTATGGTGCTAAGTGTAGATAGCTTCATGTTTTCATCCAAATACTGTATTGCTTGTAGCTTCCACATACTGCACCCCACAACATTACTTTTATGTTGGTTGTTATTTGGGCTGCTGAAGGCATGCTTTAACCCCTTCAGCACCGGGACGTACCTGGTACTTCCTGGTTACTGGTCACCGGTAGACCGGGACGTACCAGGTACGTCTCCTCAAAAAAACGCCCCCACATCACCACGATCGCGGTGATCGTGGAGGCGCTGCTGCTGCTGTCTGCCCAGGAGTCCTGGGCAGACAGCACAGCCTCTCTAAACCCGCCCCCAAGCCTACGATCACTCCCACGGAGTGATTTTGTAGGCAGAAACAGCGATTGCAGAAAAATCTGCAATCGCGGTTTTAGCTGCCACAGGCAGCTTCAGGGAAGGGGGGGGGCTGTTGAATGGGTCCCCACACAAGTGTGGGGGCCTGATCCAACACCCCCCTGCTGCCTGATCGCTCCATGAGAGCGTCAGTGCAGCGTTAACCCCTTCAATGCCGCGATCGCGATCGCGGCATTGAATGACGCAATTGCGGCATTGAAGGGGTTAATTCCCGTTTTGTGGGGGCTCTGCTGCTGGTGGTCTGCCTGGAAACCAGGCAGACCAGCAACAGCAAAAACGAGCCCCCAGAAGTCCTCTGATCAGTCCTGTAGGACTGATCAGAGAGACTCTTCCCCTACAATCTCCAGTCTGTTGGAGATTGTGTCCCAGCTGCCAGAGGCAGCTTCAGGGACAGGGAGACAGGGTTCTTTGGTCTCCACATGAGTGTGGAGACCAGCCCCCCCACCCCCACCCTTCCTCAGTTAACCCCTACCCCCCTCTTCCTCAATTAACCCCTTCAATGCTGCGATTGTGTATGACCCCCATCGCAGCATTGCAGGGGTTAATATTAGTCCCCACAAGCTTGTGGGGACTAAATATCAGTCAATGCTGTGCTCCAATGGAGCATCAGCATTGAAAGAGTTAAAAAAAAATGTAAAAAAAAAATAATAATAATTAAAAACAATTAATAAAAAAAATTAATAAAATAATAATAATAATAAAAAAAATAACAGCACTGACCTGAAAGTCCAGGGTGCTTCCAGGTCAAATGCTGGGCTGATCAGATCGCTCCTGGCCAATAGGAGTGAACGGATCATTATGGCAGCCCACGGATGACCCTGCTCTACAAAGAGAGAGGGGTCATCTAGGGTAATTATGAAAAAACACAAAATATTAATAAATGAAAATATCATAATTATTACCTGATCACTTGTCGGTGACATTTTAAGTCGCTGATTATTGATCGGTCTCCCTGATTGATGTCAGCGGCCTAAACCTGTCACTTACAAGTAATCTGATGAAAAAAAATATTTAAAAAAATGTAAATGCACATGTTCCAGTTTTGCCCTCATAGCTTCCTCAAAAAATGCATGAACCATGCATGTGAGGCGTTGTTGGACTCATGGGATGTTGGTGAACAAAATGTGGTGCTTTCTTCCACTGTTGCACTTATGATGTGCAAGAAATTCAGTGCAACATTGAAATGTATGCGTTAAAAACGCAATAAAATTATTTCCCTGTGAAGTTTGGCAGACATCACTGAAGAAATGGCTAGCTGAAAACTGTCAAAACTACCCTAGTTGAACACCTTGACTCGTCTACTGTTCATAAATATATACTTTTATGGGGTAATTTACATTGGGGGGCTTCCAAAATGTCCCAAATGGGATATGGGCCCAGGAAACCAATTTCTGAAAATTCCAAATGTGAAAACGAAAATGCGCATGTTCCAGTTTTGCCCTCATAGCTTCCTCAAAAATTGCATGAACCATGCATGTGAGGCCTTGTTGGAACCGGGGGATGTTGGTGAACACAATTTGGTTCTGCAGTTGCACATATTCTATACAAAATATAATATAAAATCTAAAGCAACATTGCAACATATGCAAAAAAACCAAAAAATATAAAAATATCTCAAAATTTGGCAGCAATTGGCGATAAAATCCCGGTTTGAAAAGTGTCAAAATGACCCTAGTTGTACACCTTGACTTATCTACTGTTCATAAACATATAATTTTGGGGGGATAATCAGTATCTGTGACAACTATTGCAGTTATTAGACTACCATGCCAAATTTGAAAAAAATTACATTTCAAAAACGTGATGCATGCCTTGCAATATTTGCCTTATACTGGTCAAAATAGATAAAAATCCTGGCCATGTTGGGTGGTTTCCAAATCAGGACAAGTTAATGAATATATTTGGGATAATTTTTTCCCATTGGTTCAATGTGTGTACAATTTGTATGTATACAAAACTGTAAAAAAATGCGTTTTTTTTCATTTTTTCACCACTTTTTCCAGTTTATTTCAAATAAAACAATGTACTACCCAGCTTAATATGGTTTCAAATGAAAGCCCTACTTGTGCTGAAAAAAACAATATATGATTTGTGTGGGTGCACCAATTGATAAGACAGAAATTACAGTTGAAGAAAGACATGGCAAAAACATAAAAACGGCTCCGGTCCTTTAGCAACACCCTAGCTTAAAAATCCCGGTCCTGAAGGGGTTAAAGCAGTTTTGGTGAATTAGAAACAAAAAAAGTTTTTTTGCAAAAAGTATGGTGCTAAGTGTAGATAGCTTCATGTTTTCATCCAAATACTTTATTTCGTGTAGATTCCACATACTGCATCCCACAACATTACTTTTATGTTGGTTGTTATGTGGGCTGCTGAAGGCATGATGTAAAGCAGTTTTGGTGAATTAGAAACAAAAAAAGTTTTTTTGCAAAAAAGTATGGTGCTAAGTGTAGATAGCTTCATGTTTTCATCCAAATACTGTATTGCTTGTAGCTTCCACATACTGCACCCCACAACATTACTTTTATGTTGGTTGTTATTTGGGCTGCTGAAGGCATGATTTAAAGCAGTTTTGGTGAATTAGAAACAAAAAAAGTTTTTTTGCAAAAAAGTATGGTGCTAAGTGTAGATAGCTTCATTATTTGAAAAGTGGATAGCTTCATGTTTTCATCCAAATACTGTATTGCTTGTAGCTTCCACATACTGCACCCCACAACATTACTTTTATGTTGGTTGTTATTTGGGCTGC
The DNA here is from genome assembly GCF_027358695.1 of Spea bombifrons. Lineage (NCBI taxonomy): Eukaryota > Metazoa > Chordata > Amphibia > Anura > Pelobatidae > Spea > Spea bombifrons. The sequence goes on from NC_071093.1 coordinate 22,041,396, forward strand.
TGAAGGCATGATTTAAAGCAGTTTTGGTGAATTAGAAACAAAAAAGTTTTTTTGCAAAAAAGTATGGTGCTAAGTGTAGATAGCTTCATTATTTGAAAAGTGGATAGCTTCATGTTTTCATCCAAATACTGTATTGCTTGTAGCTTCCACATACTGCACCCCACAACATTACTTTTATGTTGGTTGTTATTTGGGCTGCTGAAGGCATGATTTAAAGCAGTTTTGGTGAATTAGAAACAAAAAAGTTTTTTTGCAAAAAAGTATGGTGCCAAGTGTAGATAGCTTCATTATTTGAAAAGTAGATAGCTTCATGTTTTCATCCAAATACTGTATTGCTTGTAGCTTCCACATACTGCACCCCACAACATTACTTTTATGTTGGTTGTTATTTGGGCTGCTGAAGGCATGATTTAAAGCAGTTTTGGTGAATTAGAAACAAAAAAAGTTTTTTTGCAGAAAAGTATGGTGCTAAGTGTACATAGCTTCATGTTTTCATCCAAATACTTTATTTCGTGTAGATTCCACATACTGCATCCCACAACATTACTTTTATGTTGGTTGTTATTTGGGCTGCTGAAGGCATGATTTAAAGCAGTTTTGGTGAATTAGAAACAAAAAAAGTTTTTTTGCAAAAAAGTATGGTGCTAAGTGTAGATAGCTTCATGCTTTCATCCAAATACTGTATTGCTTGTAGCTTCCACACACTGCACCCCACAACATTACTTTTATGTTGGTTGTTATTTGGGCTGCTGAAGGCATGATTTAAAGCAGTTTTGGTGAATTGGAAACAAAAAAAGTTTTTTTGCAAAAAAGTATGGTACTAAGTGTAGATAGCTTCATGTTTTCATCCAAATACTTTATTTCGTGTAGATTCCACATACTGCATCCCACAACATTACTTTTATGTTGGTTGTTATTTGGGCTGCTGAAGGCATGATTTAAAGCAGTTTTGGTGAATTAGAAACAAAAAAAGTTTTTTTGCAAAAAAGTATGGTGCTAAGTGTAGATAGCTTCATTATTTGAAAAGTGGATAGCTTCATGTTTTCATCCAAAAAACTGTATTGCTTGTAGCTTCCACATACTGCACCCCAAAACATTACTTTTATGTTGGTTGTTATTTGGGCTGCTGAAGGCATGATTTAAAGCAGTTTTGGTGAATTAGAAACAAAAAAAGTTTTTTTGCAAAAAAGTATGGTGCTAAGTGTACATAGCTTCATGTTTTCATCCAAATACTGTATTGCTTGTAGCTTCCACATACTGCACCCCACAACATTACTTTTATGCTGGTTGTTATTTGGGCTGCTGAAGGCATGATTTAAAGCAGTTTTGGTGAATTAGAAACAAAAAAAGTTTTTTTGCAAAAAAGTATGGTGCTAAGTGTAGATAGCTTCATGTTTTCACCCCACAACATTACTTTTATGTTGGTTGTTATTTGGGCTGCTGAAGGCATGATTTAAAGCAGTTTTGGTGAATTAGAAACAAAAAAGTTTTTTTGCAAAAAAGTATGGTGCTAAGTGTGGATAGCTTCATGTTTTCATCCAAATACTGGATTGCTTGTAGCTTCCACACACTGCACCCCACAACATTACTTTTATGTTGGTTGTTATTTGGGCTGCTGAAGGCATGATTTAAAGCAGTTTTGGTGAACTAGAAACAAAAAAAGTTTTTTTGCAAAAAAGTATGGTGCTAAGTGTAGATAGCTTCATTATTTGAAAAGTAGATAGCTTCATGTTTTCATCCAAATACTGTATTGCTTGTAGCTTCCACATACTGCACCCCACAACATTACTTTTATGTTGGTTGTTATTTGGGCTGCTGAAGGCATGATTTAAAGCAGTTTTGGTGAATTAGAAACAAAAAAAGTTTTTTTGCAAAAAAGTATGGTGCTAAGTGTAGATAGCTTCATGTTTTCATCCAAATACTGTATTGCTTGTAGCTTCCACATACTGCATCCCACAACATTACTTTTATGTTGGTTGTTATTTGGGCTGGTGAAGGCATGATTTAAAGCAGTTTTGGTGAATTAGAAACGAAAAAAGTTTTTTTGCAAAAAAGTATGGTGCTAAGTGTAGATAGCTTCATGTTTTCATGCAAATACTGTATTGCTTGTAGCTTCCACATACTGCACCCCACAACATTCCTTTTATGTTGGTTGTTATTTGGGCTGCTGGAGGCATGATTTAAAGCAGTTTTGGTGAATTGGAAACAAAAAAAGTTTTTTTGCAAAAAAGTATGGTACTAAGTGTAGATAGCTTCATGTTTTCATCCAAATACTTTATTTCGTGTAGATTCCACATACTGCATCCCACAACATTACTTTTATGTTGGTTGTTATTTGGGCTGCTGAAGGCATGATTTAAAGCAGTTTTGGTGAATTAGAAACAAAAAAAGTTTTTTTGCAAAAAAGTATGGTGCTAAGTGTAGATAGCTTCATTATTTGAAAAGTAGATAGCTTCATGTTTTCATCCAAATACTGTATTGCTTGTAGCTTCCACATACTACACCCCACAACATTACTTTTATGTTGGTTGTTATTTGGGCTGCTGAAGGCATGATTTAAAGCAGTTTTGGTGAATTAGAAACAAAAAAAGTTTTTTTGCAAAAAAGTATGGTGCTAAGTGTAGATAGCTTCATGCTTTCATCCAAATACTGTATTGCTTGTAGCTTCCACACACTGCACCCCACAACATTACTTTTATGTTGGTTGTTATTTGGGCTGCTGAAGGCATGATTTAAAGCAGTTTTGGTGAATTAGAAACAAAAAAAGTTTTTTTGCAAAAAAGTATGGTGCTAAGTGTAGATAGCTTCATGCTTTCATCCAAATACTGTATTGCTTGTAGCTTCCACATACTGCACCCCACACCATTACTTTTATGTTGGTTGTTATTTGGGCTGCTGAAGGCATGATTTAAAGGAGTTTTGGTGAATTAGAAACAAAAAAAGTTTTTTTGCAAAAAAGTATGGTGCTAAGTGTAGATAGCTTCATGTTTTCATCCAAATACTGTATTGCTTGTAGCTTCCACATACTGCACCCCACAACATTCCTTTTATGTTGGTTGTTATTTGGGCTGCTGAAGGCATGATTTAAAGCAGTTTTGGTGAATTAGAAACAAAAAAAGTTTTTTTGCAAAAAAGTATGGTGCTAAGTGTACATAGCTTCATGTTTTCATCCAAATACTGTATTGCTTGTAGCTTCCACATACTGCACCCCACAACATTACTTTTATGTTGGTTGTTATTTGGGCTGCTGAAGGCATGATTTAAAGCAGTTTTGGTGAATTAGAAACAAAAAAAGTTTTTTTGCAAAAAAGTATGGTGCTAAGTGTAGATAGCTTCATGCTTTCATCCAAATACTGTATTGCTTGTAGCTTCCACACACTGCACCCCACAACATTACTTTTATGTTGGTTGTTATTTGGGCTGCTGAAGGCATGATTTAAAGCAGTTTTGGTGAATTGGAAACAAAAAAAGTTTTTTTGCAAAAAAGTATGGTACTAAGTGTAGATAGCTTCATGTTTTCATCCAAATACTTTATTTCGTGTAGATTCCACATACTGCATCCCACAACATTACTTTTATGTTGGTTGTTATTTGGGCTGCTGAAGGCATGATTTAAAGCAGTTTTGGTGAATTAGAAACAAAAAAAGTTTTTTTGCAAAAAAGTATGGTGCTAAGTGTAGATAGCTTCATTATTTGAAAAGTAGATAGCTTCATGTTTTCATCCAAATACTGTATTGCTTGTAGCTTCCACATACTGCACCCCACAACATTCCTTTTATGTTGGTTGTTATTTGGGCTGCTGAAGGCATGATTTAAAGCAGTTTTGGTGAATTAGAAACAAAAAAAGTTTTTTTGCAAAAAAGTATGGTGCTAAGTGTATATAGCTTCATTATTTGAAAAGTAGATAGCTTCATGTTTTCATCCAAATACTGTATTGCTTGTAGCTTCCACATACTACACCCCACAACATTACTTTTATGTTGGTTGTTATTTGGGCTGCTGAAGGCATGATTTAAAGCAGTTTTGGTGAATTAGAAACAAAAAAAGTTTTTTTGCAAAAAAGTATGGTGCTAAGTGTAGATAGCTTCATTATTTGAAAAGTAGATAGCTTCATGTTTTCATCCAAATACTGTATTGCTTGTAGCTTCCACATACTACACCCCACAACATTACTTTTATGTTGGTTGTTATTTGGGCTGCTGAAGGCATGATTTAAAGCGGTTTTGGTGAATTAGAAACAAAAAAAGTTTTTTTCCAAAAAAGTATGGTGCTAAGTGTAGATAGCTTCATTATTTGAAAAGTAGATAGCTTCATGTTTTCATCCAAATACTGTATTGCTTGTAGCTTCCACACACTGCACCCCACAACATTACTTTTATGTTGGTTGTTATTTGGGCTGCTGAAGGCATGATTTAAAGCAGTTTTGGTGAATTAGAAACAAAAAAAGTTTTTTTGCAAAAAAGTGTGGTGCTAAGTGTAGATAGCTTCATTATTTGAAAAGTAGATAGCTTCATGTTTTCATCCAAATACTGTATTGCTTGTAGCTTCCACATACTACACCCCACAACATTACTTTTATGTTGGTTGTTATTTGGGCTGCTGAAGGCATGATTTAAAGCAGTTTTGGTGAATTAGAAACAAAAAAAGTTTTTTTGCAAAAAAGTATGGTGCTAAGTGTAGATAGCTTCATACTTTCATCCAAATACTGTATTGCTTGTAGCTTCCACACACTGCACCCCACAACATTACTTTTATGTTGGTTGTTATTTGGGCTGCTGAAGGCATGATTTAAAGCAGTTTTGGTGAATTAGAAACAAAAAAAGTTTTTTTACAAAAAAGTATGGTGCTAAGTGTAGATAGCTTCATGTTTTCATGCAAATACTGTATTGCTTGCAGCTTCCACATACTGCACCCCACAACATTCCTTTTATGTTGGTTGTTATTTGGGCTGCTGAAGGCATGATTTAAAGCAGTTTTGGTGAATTAGAAACAAAAAAAGTTTTTTGCAAAAAAGTATGGTGCTAAGTGTAGATAGCTTCATTATTTGAAAAGTAGATAGCTTCATGTTTTCATCCAAATACTTTATTGCTTGTAGCTTCCACATACTGCAACCCACAACATTACTTTTATGTTGGTTGTTATTTGGGCTGCTGAAGGCATGATTTAAAGCAGTTTTGGTGAATTAGAAACAAAAAAAGTTTTTTTGCAAAAAGTATGGTGCTAAGTGTAGATAGCTTCATGTTTTCATGCAAATACTGTATTGCTTGCAGCTTCCACATACTGCACCCCACAACATTACTTTTATGTTGGTTGTTATTTGGGCTGCTGAAAGCAGGCTTTAAAGCAGTTTTGGTGAATTACAAACAAAAAAAGTTTTTTTGCAAAAAAGTATGGTGCTAAGTGTAGATAGCTTCATGTTTTCATCCAAATACTGTATTGCTTGTAGCTTCCACATACTGCACCCCACAACATTACTTTTATGTTGGTTGTTATTTGGGCTGCTGAAGGCATGATTTAAAGCAGTTTTGGTGAATTAGAAACAAAAAAAGTTTTTGTGCAAAAAAAGTATGGTGCTAAGTGTAGATAGCTTCATTATTTGAAAAGTGGATAGCTTCATGTTTTCATCCAAAAAACTGTATTGCTTGTAGCTTCCACATACTGCACCCCACAACATTACTTTTATGTTGGTTGTTATTTGGGCTGCTGAAGGCATGATTTAAAGCAGTTTTGGTGAATTAGAAACAAAAAAAGTTTTTTTCCAAAAAAGTATGGTGCTAAGTGTAGATAGCTTCATTATTTGAAAAGTGGATAGCTTCATGTTTTCATCCAAAAAACTGTATTGCTTGTAGCTTCCACATACTGCACCCCAAAACATTACTTTTATGTTGGTTGTTATTTGGGCTGCTGAAGGCATGATTTAAAGCAGTTGTGGTGAATTAGAAACAAAAAAAGTTTTTTTGCAAAAAAGTATGGTGCTAAGTGTACATAGCTTCATGTTTTCATCCAAATACTGTATTGCTTGTAGCTTCCACATACTGCACCCCACAACATTACTTTTATGTTGGTTGTTATTTGGGCTGCTGAAGGCATGATTTAAAGCAGTTTTGGTGAATTAGAAACAAAAAAAGTTTTTTTGCAAAAAAGTATGGTGCTAAGTGTAGATAGCTTCATTATTTGAAAAGTAGATAGCTTCATGTTTTCATTCAAATACTGTATTGCTTGTAGCTTCCACATACTACACCCCACAACATTACTTTTATGTTGGTTGTTATTTGGGCTGCTGAAGGCATTATTTAAAGCAGTTTTGGTGAATTAGAAAGAAAAAAAGTTTTTTTGCAAAAAAGTATGGTGCTAAGTGTAGATAGCTTCATGTTTTCATCCAAATACTTTATTTCGTGTAGATTCCACATACTGCATCCCACAACATTACTTTTATGTTGGTTGTTATTTGGGCTGCTGAAGGCATGATTTAAAGCAGTTTTGGTGAATTAGAAACAAAAAAAGTTTTTTTGCAAAAAAGTATGGTGCTAAGTGTAGATAGCTTCATTATTTGAAAAGTGGATAGCTTCATGTTTTCATCCAAAAAACTGTATTGCTTGTAGCTTCCACATACTGCACCCCAAAACATTACTTTTATGTTGGTTGTTATTTGGGCTGCTGAAGGCATGATTTAAAGCAGTTTTGGTGAATTAGAAACAAAAAAAGTTTTTTTGCAAAAAAGTATGGTGCTAAGTGTACATAGCTTCATGTTTTCATCCAAATACTGTATTGCTTGTAGCTTCCACATACTGCACCCCACAACATTACTTTTATGTTGGTTGTTATTTGGGCTGCTGAAGGCATGATTTAAAGCAGTTTTGGTGAATTAGAAACAAAAAAAGTTTTTTTGCAAAAAAGTATGGTGCTAAGTGTAGATAGCTTCATTATTTGAAAAGTAGATAGCTTCATGTTTTCATCCAAATACTGTATTGCTTGTAGCTTCCACATACTGCACCCCACAACATTACTTTTATGTTGGTTGTTATTTGGGCTGCTGAAGGCATGATTTAAAGCAGTTTTGGTGAATTAGAAACAAAAAAAGTTTTTTTGCAAAAAAGTATGGTGCTAAGTGTAGATAGCTTCATGTTTTCACCCCACAACATTACTTTTATGTTGGTTGTTATTTGGGCTGCTGAAGGCATGATTTAAAGCAGTTTTGGTGAATTAGAAACAAAAAAGTTTTTTTGCAAAAAAGTATGGTGCTAAGTGTGGATAGCTTCATGTTTTCATCCAAATACTGGATTGCTTGTAGCTTCCACACACTGCACCCCACAACATTACTTTTATGTTGGTTGTTATTTGGGCTGCTGAAGGCATGATTTAAAGCAGTTTTGGTGAACTAGAAACAAAAAAAGTTTTTTTGCAAAAAAGTATGGTGCTAAGTGTAGATAGCTTCATTATTTGAAAAGTAGATAGCTTCATGTTTTCATCCAAATACTGTATTGCTTGTAGCTTCCACATACTGCACCCCACAACATTACTTTTATGTTGGTTGTTATTTGGGCTGCTGAAGGCATGATTTAAAGCAGTTTTGGTGAATTAGAAACAAAAAAAGTTTTTTTGCAAAAAAGTATGGTGCTAAGTGTAGATAGCTTCATGTTTTCATGCAAATACTGTATTGCTTGTAGCTTCCACATACTGCACCCCACAACATTCCTTTTATGTTGGTTGTTATTTGGGCTGCTAAAAGCATGCTTTAAAGCAGTTTTGGTGAATTAGAAACAAAAAAAGTTTTTTTGCAAAAAGTATGGTGCTAAGTGTAGATAGCTTCATGTTTTCATGCAAATACTGTATTGCTTGCAGCTTCCACATACTGCACCCCACAACATTACTTTTATGTTGGTTGTTATTTGGGCTGCTAAAAGCATGCTTTAAAGCAGTTTTGGTGAATTAGAAACAAAAAAAGTTTTTTTGCAAAAAAGTATGGTGCTAAGTGTAGATAGCTTCATGTTTTCATCCAAATACTGTATTGCTTGTAGCTTCCACATACTGCACCCCACAACATTACTTTTATGTTGGTTGTTATTTGGGCTGCTGAAGGCATGATTTAAAGCAGTTTTGGTGAATTAGAAACAAAAAAAGTTTTTTTGCAAAAAAGTATGGTGCTAAGTGTAGATAGCTTCATGTTTTCATCCAAATACTGGATTGCTTGTAGCTTCCACACACTGCACCCCACAACATTACTTTTATGTTGGTTGTTATTTGGGCTGCTGAAGGCATGATTTAAAGCACTTTTGGTGAACTAGAAACAAAAAAAGTTTTTTTGCAAAAAAGTATGGTGCTAAGTGTAGATAGCTTCATTATTTGAAGAGTAGATAGCTTCATGTTTTCATCCAAATACTGTATTGCTTGTAGCTTCCACATACTGCACCCCACAACATTACTTTTATGTTGGTTGTTATTTGGGCTGCTGAAGGCATGATTTAAAGCAGTTTTGGTGAATAAGAAACAAAAAAAGTTTTTGTGCAAAAAGGTATGGTGCTAAGTGTAGATAGCTTCATTATTTGAAAAGTGGATAGCTTCATGTTTTCATCCAAAAAACTGTATTGCTTGTAGATTCCACATACTGCACCCCACAACATTACTTTTATGTTGGTTGTTATTTGGGCTGCTGAAGGCATGATTTAAAGCAGTTTTGGTGAATTAGAAACAAAAAAAGTTTTTTTGCAAAAAAGTATGGTGCTAAGTGTAGATAGCTTCATGTTTTCATGCAAATACTGTATTGCTTGTAGCTTCCACATACTGCACCCCACAACATTCCTTTTATGTTGGTTGTTATTTGGGCTGCTAAAAGCATGCTTTAAAGCAGTTTTGGTGAATTAGAAACAAAAAAGTTTTTTTGCAAAAAGTATGGTGCTAAGTGTAGATAGCTTCATGTTTTCATGCAAATACTGTATTGCTTGCAGCTTCCACATACTGCACCCCACAACATTACTTTTATGTTGGTTGTTATTTGGGCTGCTAAAAGCATGCTTTAAAGCAGTTTTGGTGAATTAGAAACAAAAAAAGTTTTTTTGCAAAAAAGTATGGTGCTAAGTGTAGATAGCTTCATGTTTTCATCCAAATACTGTATTGTTTGTAGCTTCCACATACTGCACCCCACAACATTACTTTTATGTTGGTTGTTATTTGGGCTGCTGAAGGCATGATTTAAAGCAGTTTTGGTGAATTAGAAACAAAAAAAGTTTTTTTGCAAAAAAGTATGGTGCTAAGTGTAGATAGCTTCATGTTTTCATCCAAATACTGTATTGCTTGTAGCGTCCACATACTGCACCCCACAACATTACTTTTATGTTGGTTGTTATTTGGGCTGCTGAAGGCATGATTTAAAGCAGTTTTGGTGAATAAGAAACAAAAAAAGTTTTTGTGCAAAAAAGTATGGTGCTAAGTGTAGATAGCTTCATTATTTGAAAAGTGGATAGCTTCATGTTTTCATCCAAAAAACTGTATTGCTTGTAGCTTCCACATACTGCACCCCACAACATTACTTTTATGTTGGTTGTTATTTGGGCTGCTGAAGGCATGATTTAAAGCAGTTTTGGTGAATTAGAAACAAAAAAAGTTTTTTTGCAAAAAAGTATGGTGCTAAGTGTAGATAGCTTCATGTTTTCATCCAAATACTGGATTGCTTGTAGCTTCCACACACTGCACCCCACAACATTACTTTTATGTTGGTTGTTATTTGGGCTGCTGAAGGCTTGATTTAAAGCACTTTTGGTGAACTAGAAACAAAAAAAGTTTTTTTGCAAAAAGTATGGTGCTAAGTGTAGATAGCTTCATGTTTTCATGCAAATACTGTATTGCTTGCAGCTTCCACATACTGCACCCCACAACATTACTTTTATGTTGGTTGTTATTTGGGCTGCTAAAAGCATGCTTTAAAGCAGTTTTGGTGAATTAGAAACAAAAAAAGTTTTTTTGCAAAAAAGTATGGTGCTAAGTGTAGATAGCTTCATGTTTTCATCCAAATACTGTATTGCTTGTAGCTTCCACATACTGCACCCCACAACATTACTTTTATGTTGGTTGTTATTTGGGCTGCTGAAGGCATGATTTAAAGCAGTTTTGGTGAATTAGAAACAAAAAAAGTTTTTTTGCAAAAAAGTATGGTGCTAAGTGTACATAGCTTCATGTTTTCATCCAAATACTGTATTGCTTGTAGCTTCCACATACTGCACCCCACAACATTACTTTTATGTTGGTTGTTATTTGGGCTGCTGAAGGCATGATTTAAAGCAGTTTTGGTGAATTAGAAACAAAAAAAGTTTTTTTGCAAAAAAGTATGGTGCTAAGTGTAGATAGCTTCATTATTTGAAAAGTAGATAGCTTCATGTTTTCATCCAAATACTGTATTGCTTGTAGCTTCCACATACTGCACCCCACAACATTACTTTTATGTTGGTTGTTATTTGGGCTGCTGAAGGCATGATTTAAAGCAGTTTTGGTGAATTAGAAACAAAAAAAGTTTTTTTGCAAAAAAGTATGGTGCTAAGTGTAGATAGCTTCATGTTTTCACCCCACAACATTACTTTTATGTTGGTTGTTATTTGGGCTGCTGAAGGCATGATTTAAAGCAGTTTTGGTGAATTAGAAACAAAAAAAGTTTTTTTGCAAAAAAGTATGATGCTAAGTGTAGATAGCTTCATGTTTTCATCCAAATACTGTATTGCTTGTAGCTTCCACATACTGCACCCCACAACATTACTTTTATGTTGGTTGTTATTTGGGCTGCTGAAGGCATGATTTAAAGCAGTTTTGGTGAATTAGAAACAAAAAAAGTTTTTGTGCAAAAAAGTATGGTGCTAAGTGTAGATAGCTTCATTATTTGAAAAGTGGATAGCTTCATGTTTTCATCCAAATACTGTATTGCTTGTAGCTTCCACATACTGCACCCCACAACATTACTTTTATGTTGGTTGTTATTTGGGCTGCTGAAGGCATGATTTAAAGCAGTTTTGGTGAATTAGAAACAAAAAAAGTTTTTTTGCAAAGAAAGTATGGTGCTAAGTGTAGATAGCTTCATGTTTTCATCCAAATACTTTATTTCGTGTAGATTCCACATACTGCATCCCACAACATTACCTTTATGTTGGTTGTTATGTGGGCTGCTGAAGGCATGATGTAAAGCAGTTTTGGTGAATTAGAAACAAAAAAACTTTTTTTGCAAAAAAGTATGGTGCTAAGTGTAGATAGCTTCATTATTTGAAAAGTAGATAGCTTCATGTTTTCATGCAAATACTGTATTGCTTGTAGCTTCCACATACTGCACCCCACAACATTACTTTTATGTTGGTTGTTATTTGGGCTGCTGAAGGCATGCTTTAAAGCAGTTTTGGTGAATTAGAAACAAAAAAAGTTTTTTTTGCAAAAAAGTATGGTGCTAAGTGTAGATAGCTTCATGTTTTCATCCAAATACTGTATTGCTTGTAGCTTCCACATACTGCACCCCACAACATTACTTTTATGTTGGTTGTTATTTGGGCTGCTGAAGGCATGATTTAAAGCAGTTTTGGTGAAATAGAAACAAAAAAAAAATTTTTGCAAAAAGGTATGGTGCTAAGTGTAGATAGCTTCATGTTTTCATCCAAATACTTTATTTCGTGTAGATTCCACATACTGCACCCCACAACATTACTTTTATGTTGGTTGTTATTTGGGCTGCTGAAGGCATGATTTAAAGCAGTTTTGGTGAATTAGAAACAAAAAAAGTTTTTTTGCAAAAAAGTATGGTGCTAAGTGTAGATAGCTTCATGCTTTCATCCAAATACTGTATTGCTTGTAGCTTCCACACACTGCACCCCACAACATTACTTTTATGTTGGTTGTTATTTGGGCTGCTGAAGGCATGATTTAAAGCAGTTTTGGTGAATTAGAAACAAAAAAAGTTTTTTTGCAAAAAAGTATGGTGCTAAGTGTAGATAGCTTCATGCTTTCATCCAAATACTGTATTGCTTGTAGCTTCCACATACTGCACCCCACAACATTACTTTTATGTTGGTTGTTATTTGGGCTGGTGAAGGCATGATTTAAAGCAGTTTTGGTGAATTAGAAACGAAAAAAGTTTTTTTGCAAAAAAGTATGGTGCTAAGTGTAGATAGCTTCATGTTTTCATGCAAATACTGTATTGCTTGTAGCTTCCACATACTGCACCCCACAACATTCCTTTTATGTTGGTTGTTATTTGGGCTGCTGAAGGCATGATTTAAAGCAGTTTTGGTGAATTAGAAACAAAAAAAGTTTTTTTGCAAAAAAGTATGGTGCTAAGTGTAGATAGCTTCATGTTTTCATCCAAATACTTTATTTCGTGTAGATTCCACATACTGCATCCCACAACATTACCTTTATGTTGGTTGTTATGTGGGCTGCTGAAGGCATGATGTAAAGCAGTTTTGGTGAATTAGAAACAAAAAAACTTTTTTTGCAAAAAAGTATGGTGCTAAGTGTAGATAGCTTCATTATTTGAAAAGTAGATAGCTTCATGTTTTCATCCAAATACTTTATTGCTTGTAGCTTCCACATACTGCACCCCACAACATTACTTTTATGTTGGTTGTTATTTGGGCTGCTGAAGGCATGATTTAAAGCAGTTTTGGTGAATTAGAAACAAAAAAAGTTTTTTTGCAAAGAAAGTATGGTGCTAAGTGTAGATAGCTTCATGTTTTCATCCAAATACTTTATTTCGTGTAGATTCCACATACTGCATCCCACAACATTACCTTTATGTTGGTTGTTATGTGGGCTGCTGAAGGCATGATGTAAAGCAGTTTTGGTGAATTAGAAACAAAAAAACTTTTTTTGCAAAAAAGTATGGTGCTAAGTGTAGATAGCTTCATTATTTGAAAAGTAGATAGCTTCATGTTTTCATCCAAATACTGTATTGCTTGTAGCTTCCACATACTGCACCCCACAACATTACTTTTATGTTGGTTGTTATTTGGGCTGCTGAAGGCATGATTTAAAGCAGTTTTGGTGAATTAGAAACAAAAAAAGTTTTTTTGCAAAAAAGTATGGTGCTAAGTGTAGATAGCTTCATGCTTTCATCCAAATACTGTATTGCTTGTAGCTTCCACACACTGCACCCCACAACATTACTTTTATGTTGGTTGTTATTTGGGCTGCTGAAGGCATGATTTAAAGCAGTTTTGGTGAATTAGAAACAAAAAAAGTTTTTTTGCAAAAAAGTATGGTGCTAAGTGTAGATAGCTTCATGCTTTCATCCAAATACTGTATTGCTTGTAGCTTCCACATACTTTTCAAATATTTTTTATTACAGTTTTATAAAATACAAAACAAAAGTAAATGTAATTATAACATCAAACAGATGAGACTGTCAAACAGTATCGCACATACAATATACAGTGTACAATAATAATTCAAATTGAAACCATAGAATTTTGAAATAGTAGTTACAACAATTATCACTCGAAAGAGAAAAAAAAACAAGGGGGGAAAAAACAGGGGGGTAAAATGGAAATGTAAATTATTAAAATCTTCAATCCGGAAGTCTCTGTCTTCACTTTAACCAAAGTTATCTCGCCATATAAAAAAAATACATATGGATGAAAGATTAAGAAGAAGCGTGCAGAAATGCAAAATTAAAAAAATAATAATCTAAAGGAACAAAAAAGATAAACTAAAGTAAAAATTTCTTTCTAATTTTCTCTTCCCAGGTGTCCCAAAAAAATAAAAGTTGTGTTTTAAAAGCTGAGGGTGGCCTAATGGAAGATTCATAAGATTTATTCTCCAAAGTCATATACAAGATTTCTTTTATAGTCGGAACAACTCCTGTTTTCCAATACTTAGGGATAAGGATAGTAGCTGCAATCAGCAAATGACCTATGATGATCTTATCTATTTTAGGCAAATCAGACGGAAAATGTTTAAAAATACATAGTTCTGGCCCAAGTACCTCAATCTCGCTATTTATAAGTCTAATTATTGGTAATAAAGAGTCCCACATAGGTTTAATTAATGGACAATCCCAAAAAATATGAAGGAGATTACCTGGGCCATTACAGCCTCTCCAACATTTAAAACTTGTAGTCATCTTCATGCGAAAAAGCCTTTCCGGGGTCAGGTACCATCTGTATATTATCTTAAAATGATTTTCAAAATGTTGTGCGCATTGTGTTATGCCCCTTAGTCCCGAGAACACATCATTCCAGACAGCTAGATCGTATGTTTTACCTAATTCCTCTTCCCAGGCCGATAAAAATTTAAGTTTTTCTGAAACCTTCGAGGAGAGGGAAGAGTAACACAATGAGATAGTACCTGTCAGGTCCGGGGCATTAATATAAACTGTCTCTATATCAGTCAAAGCTAAATGAGACTGATCCACATCAAAATCAGATATATTAAATCGTTCTTGAATAATTTGAAGAATGAAGTCATAATCACATTGCCTGTCAGCATCTAAATTATATTTTTTTTGTAATTTTGTAAATGATAGAGCCGAATTATTCTTAAAGAAATCATTAATAGAAAAAATATGTTTGCCATTCCAGTAATCTATATCTAGGTCTGGAAGAACATATCTCAAGGAACCAAGTGACATCGCCCTGGACCAAGTAATAGATCCTGGTAGTTTATTAAATAATCTATCCCAAGAGAGTATAGCCAATTTAGTTGAGGGGTACATTTTTGTAAACCTGGGCCGATTAGAATGTGAAACCCATAAAACATCTTTTATACAAAAAGGTTTTAGTTTATTAATTTCCATAATCAGCCATCTAGGCCAATCCCTGTCCAAATTAAATTTGAAAGCGCTAGACGCATTCGATGCATAATAATAATTCCTAAAATCTGGCACCCCCAATCCGAAATTGTCTCTAGAATTAGTCAAAGTGGTAAATTTGACTCTGCTAGGCTTCTTCCTCCATATAAACTTTATGAGGGCAGAACGCACCGAATCAAAAAAAGAAATAGGCACACTTAAAGGTATGGCTCTTAAAAAATACAAAATCTTAGGGAGAATAACCATCTTAATGGAGTGTATTCTACCCAACCATGAAATCTCAAGATTGTCCCACCTCTCAAGATCCAGTAGCAAAGAGGGCCAAAAAGTCTTTAAATTGTAAGCATACATATGTTTTAAATTTTTACATAAATTAATGCCTAAATAGGAAATAAAGCTCTTCCTCCAGTCAAAGTCATACGATCTTTTAAGAGCAGTCAAATCATTCCTCTTTATATGGAATGGTAATGCCTGTGTTTTGCTATCATTAATTTTATAAAAGGACACTTCACGAAATTCTCTAAGAAGAGAAAATAAATGACCCATAGAAGTAGCTGGATCACTTAACGTAAGAATTACATCGTCTGCAAATAAACCCAATTTGTGAGTATCTCCATCTATTGTAACACCCTGAATATTACTATCAACTCTTATTGCCTCAGCCAAAGGCTCAATAGCTAAAGCAAAAAGTAAAGGTGACAAAGGGCAACCCTGCCTAGTCCCATTGGATAACGAGAATGAGTCGGACAAAACTCCAGAGGCCAGCACTTTTGCAGTAGGCTTCTGATACAAAGCAAAAATAGCTTTTCTCAAAGCAGCTGGGAACCCAAACCGAATCAAAACATCTTCCAAATATCCCCAATGGACCCTATCAAATGCCTTTTCAGCATCGAGTGATACAAATAAAGAGGGGTGTTTAGATTTTTGAATATATGAGATCAAATTAATAAAACGTCTCGTATTGTCTGTTGCTTGACGTCTGGGAATAAAACCTACTTGATCGTTATGAACAAGCAGAGGCAATAAACTTGAGATACGATTAGCTAATATTTTCGAGTATAATTTGGTGTCATTATTAATTAGAGAAATGGGCCTAAAATTGGAACACCTATCAGGTTCCTTTCCGGGTTTAGGTAAAGTAGAAATTTGGGCACAAAGGGATTCATCAGGAATATAGCCATTTTTCCAATATTCGTTAAACAATTTTGTTAAATGTGGCAATAAGATATTTTTAAATTTGTGATAGTATAGAGCAGAAAAACCATCAGGACCCGGTGCCTTACCAGATGGAGTATCTTTAATAGCTTGAAGCACCTCCTCCAAAGAAATGTCCGACTCAAGAAATTCAACATGAAAATCAGGGATTCTAGGGAGAGTAGTTTTATCCAAAAATTCAGTTATTTTAGCAGAGGTTGGTTGCGTTTCCAGAGGGGAATCTTTAAGGTTATAAAGTGACTTATAATATGCAGCAAAAGAATTAGATATGTCCCTAGGATGTAAAATTTTCTGGCCAGAATCATCCAATATATAAGCTATTCTAGATTGTATAGTTTTTTGTTTTAATTTATTCGCTAATAAATTAGAGGCTTTATTACCCTTTGAGTAAAATGACATTTTTAAAGATCGTAAAGTTTTAGCACTCTTTTCCAAATTAAGTTTATCCAATTTTGTTTTCACGTCTTTAATTAAAGCTGAAACAGAGAAAGAAGGGCCTAACTTATTTGCTAAATTTAAATTATATAATTCTTTCTCCAAAGTTTTAACATTTGCAGACGATGTTTTCCTAATATAAGAATTTCTCTGAATAAAATGTCCTCTTAACACAGCCTTATGAGCATTCCAAATAGTAGAATATGGAATATCTTCAGTAATGTTTTCTTCAAAATATGAAGATAACGTTTTTTCAGCCAAGATTTTTTCATCTATGTTATTCAAAATGAAATCATTCAGTCTCCAAGGTCTATAAGGAACATGTGGTATTGTTTCATGAATACCCAAAGTAATAGGAGCATGATCTGACCATTTAAAATCTAAAATTTCAGCTTTCTCAATGAAAGCTAACATATTTTCAGGCACTAGAAAGCGATCGATACGAGAGTACATATTGTGGCCAGCTGAGTAAAAAGTATAATCTCTTTCATTAGGATGTAGGAGACGCCACACATCATAGTAACATTTGGATTGCAACAATTTGGAGCACCTCTTTGCAGTGGACATATAAGAATTTGAATTGGGAGAGGATTCCTCCCTCGAGACATCACTTTCTGGGTCCAATACGAAATTAGTATCACCACAAACAATCACTCTCCCCCTACATTCATCAAGAGCTGTTTGCATAACGTTTTTCAAATATTGAAATTGGGAACTCGTTGGAAAATAAACATTGAAAATTGAATAATCTACGTTATTCACTTTACCCACCCATAACACATATCTACCGTCAGGATCAATAATAGTTGTCAAAGTCTTGATAGCCAATGATTTGTTAAAAAAAATAGAAGTTCCCCTAGCCTTTGAAGAAAACTTAGAATGAAATTGAATGGGATAATACCTAGCAAAAATGTGGGGATAAAAATCATTTTTAAAGTGGGACTCCTGTATGCACAAAACATCTACACGCTTCTCCCTAGCCTCCTTCAACAACAGCCTTCTTTTATGAAAAGAGCCCAATCCCTTAACATTAAAGGACATTATTTTCAATACCATTGATTATAAGGAACATCAAAAATGAACACAAGACTGTGAATGGCTAAAACACAAAATAAAGGGATTGGGCCTAACACATCAAATTTTAAAAACATGAAAGGGTATTGTAAAGGAGGTACAAGCACGCACAGCGAGAGAACCAAAAGAAACAAAATAAGAAGTATCACACAAGAGCTTCCATTGATTACAAATGGGTAGGGGAAAAACAACAAAACTAAAAAAGAAATGATTCCCTTCCTAATGGGGAACCAACTAAATTTGGAACAAATAAAATATATACCAAAGATAAAAAAATAGGCCCAAAGAGAGGAGTAAAAAGAAATTAAAAATATACTCCTCTCCATTGATGGTAAAAAAAAAAGGCCTTACTGTTGGGGTGGTAGCGAGAGAACAGTGAGGACAGGGATAATGTAATAATTAATAACGTTGCATAAAAACGAATGAAAAAACAAAAAATAAAAGAAATCTATTAAAGACCCACACATTTAAGAAAAAAAATAGAAACAAAAGAAAACAAATAAAAAAAGACCTCAAAAATATATGGATAGTTTTAAAACAATAGCTGGGCGGTGTCCCTGTAGCAGTGTTTCTTAACAACATATCCATGCTCCTGCAGAGATACTGCAATGTTTATTTAACAAAGAAGTTCCGGTTGTTTACTCCTGAGAACAATAGAGGAATAAGGAAATTCCAGAGATTTGAAATAGGTGTGGCACGCCCAGTCAGCGCCATCAACTTGCAAAAAGAAAACAAAAAATAGAAAAACATGGAAAAAAAATCAATGTCTATATGTATAGAGCACATATCAATAAATCAAACCTATTACTCCGCAATAATGGCTCCTTCATCCAATATAGCTGCAGCTTCTGCAATTTTGGTATGCATTCTGTGATCAAATCTTTGTCCCTTAGATTCGTGACGTCTTGGCGAAAATATTTGTAAAAAATCCTTTCCCTCTTCCGGTGATGTTATAACATAGTTCTGACCATCATGCCTAAATAAAACTTTAACAGGGAATCCCCATCTGTATCGGATATTCAGAGCTTGTAATTCCCTTGTAAGAAATTGAAAATCTTTTCTTCGTGACATAGTGGAAGCAGAAAAATCTTGAAAGAATTTGAGGTTTGTATACTCCTCACAGAGATTAGCACCCGTTCTCACAGCAGTCAGGAACTCATCCTTAACATGGAAGAAATGTAATCGTGCTATAGTGTCCCTTGCAGCCTCCTTAGGAGCTCGGTTGGACTTCGGCAGCCGATGGCATCGGTCAATCAAAATCTCTGGTTCAGCACGATTTTTCAGAACTGAGCCAATAATTTTTTTAACATATGCGCCTAGATCTTGATTTTGTATGGATTCAGGTATATTTCTGATCCGTATATTATTGCGCCTACTACGATCTTCCAAATCAGCAATTTTTAGCTTACTTAGCTCGAGTTGGTGTTCCAGCAGATCCACACGCTTTTCTAACTCTAAATGTGAGTTCCTCTGCAGACCAAGAGCCTGTTCAGTACGATCCACACGAATGTCCAGTTCGTTTATATCCTTCTTAATAACGGAAATCTCTTTCATCAAATCATCACGAATCCCATTCCTGAGATCCGTAAGCAGCTTTATTAATCGAGGTTCCGTAACAGTCATACCTGATCTCTCAAACTCCTCACCCATCTTAGCCTGTTTCTTACGTGGGGACTCAGTGTCTTCAATCACGAGCTTTTCCACAGGTTTCGAGGCACCCGAAGTTTTGGTTGAAAACTTCTGCTTTTGCATCTTCCAATCAGTCCAATAGTAGTTCGATTCTGGAACGGGTCCACATTTGAATGCTGTTTTTTTAATGAAAAAAGCCCAAATCCTCACAGAGCTCTTGCACTATGCTGCCATCTCACTCGATGGTCAAGCCACGCCCCTAGCTTCCACATACTACACCCCACAACATTACTTTTATGTTGGTTGTTATTTGGGCTGCTGAAGGCATGATTTAAAGCAGTTTTGGTGAATTAGAAACAAAAAAAGTTTTTTTGCAAAAAAGTATGGTGCTAAGTGTAGATAGCTTCATTATTTGAAAAGTAGATAGCTTCATGTTTTCATCCAAATACTGTATTGCTTGTAGCTTCCACATACTACACCCCACAACATTACTTTTATGTTGGTTGTTATTTGGGCTGCTGAAGGCATGATTTAAAGCAGTTTTGGTGAATTAGAAACAAAAAAAGTTTTTTTGCAAAAAAGTATGGTGCTAAGTGTAGATAGCTTCATGCTTTCATCCAAATACTGTATTGCTTGTAGCTTCCACACACTGCACCCCACAACATTACTTTTATGTTGGTTGTTATTTGGGCTGCTGAAGGCATGATTTAAAGCAGTTTTGGTGAATTAGAAACAAAAAAAGTTTTTTTGCAAAAAAGTATGGTGCTAAGTGTAGATAGCTTCATTATTTGAAAAGTAGATAGCTTCATGTTTTCATCCAAATACTGTATTGCTTGTAGCTTCCACATACTACACCCCACAACATTACTTTTATGTTGGTTGTTATTTGGGCTGCTGAAGGCATGATTTAAAGCAGTTTTGGTGAATTAGAAACAAAAAAAGTTTTTTTGCAAAAAAGTATGGTGCTAAGTGTAGATAGCTTCATGCTTTCATCCAAATACTGTATTGCTTGTAGCTTCCACACACTGCACCCCACAACATTACTTTTATGTTGGTTGTTATTTGGGCTGCTGAAGGCATGATTTAAAGCAGTTTTGGTGAATTAGAAACAAAAAAAGTTTTTTTTACAAAAAAGTATGGTGCTAAGTGTAGATAGCTTCATGTTTTCATGCAAATACTGTATTGCTTGCAGCTTCCACATACTGCACCCCACAACATTACTTTTATGTTGGTTGTTATTTGGGCTGCTAAAAGCATGCTTTAAAGCAGTTTTGGTGAATTAGAAACAAAAAAAGTTTTTTTGCAAAAAAGTATGGTGCTAAGTGTAGATAGCTTCATGCTTTCATCCAAATACTGTATTGCTTGTAGCTTCCACACACTGCACCCCACAACATTACTTTTATGTTGGTTGTTATTTGGGCTGCTGAAGGCATGATTTAAAGCAGTTTTGGTGAATTAGAAACAAAAAAAGTTTTTTTGCAAAAAAGTATGGTGCTAAGTGTAGATAGCTTCATGCTTTCATCCAAATACTGTATTGCTTGTAGCTTCCACATACTTTTCAAATATTTTTTATTACAGTTTTATAAAATACAAAACAAAAGTAAATGTAATTATAACATCAAACAGATGAGACTGTCAAACAGTATCGCACATACAATATACAGTGTACAATAATAATTCAAATTGAAACCATAGAATTTTGAAATAGTAGTTACAACAATTATCACTCGAAAGAGAAAAAAAAACAAGGGGGGAAAAAACAGGGGGGTAAAATGGAAATGTAAATTATTAAAATCTTCAATCCGGAAGTCTCTGTCTTCACTTTAACCAAAGTTATCTCGCCATATAAAAAAAATACATATGGATGAAAGATTAAGAAGAAGCGTGCAGAAATGCAAAATTAAAAAAATAATAATCTAAAGGAACAAAAAAGATAAACTAAAGTAAAAATTTCTTTCTAATTTTCTCTTCCCAGGTGTCCCAAAAAAATAAAAGTTGTGTTTTAAAAGCTGAGGGTGGCCTAATGGAAGATTCATAAGATTTATTCTCCAAAGTCATATACAAGATTTCTTTTATAGTCGGAACAACTCCTGTTTTCCAATACTTAGGGATAAGGATAGTAGCTGCAATCAGCAAATGACCTATGATGATCTTATCTATTTTAGGCAAATCAGACGGAAAATGTTTAAAAATACATAGTTCTGGCCCAAGTACCTCAATCTCGCTATTTATAAGTCTAATTATTGGTAATAAAGAGTCCCACATAGGTTTAATTAATGGACAATCCCAAAAAATATGAAGGAGATTACCTGGGCCATTACAGCCTCTCCAACATTTAAAACTTGTAGTCATCTTCATGCGAAAAAGCCTTTCCGGGGTCAGGTACCATCTGTATATTATCTTAAAATGATTTTCAAAATGTTGTGCGCATTGTGTTATGCCCCTTAGTCCCGAGAACACATCATTCCAGACAGCTAGATCGTATGTTTTACCTAATTCCTCTTCCCAGGCCGATAAAAATTTAAGTTTTTCTGAAACCTTCGAGGAGAGGGAAGAGTAACACAATGAGATAGTACCTGTCAGGTCCGGGGCATTAATATAAACTGTCTCTATATCAGTCAAAGCTAAATGAGACTGATCCACATCAAAATCAGATATATTAAATCGTTCTTGAATAATTTGAAGAATGAAGTCATAATCACATTGCCTGTCAGCATCTAAATTATATTTTTTTTGTAATTTTGTAAATGATAGAGCCGAATTATTCTTAAAGAAATCATTAATAGAAAAAATATGTTTGCCATTCCAGTAATCTATATCTAGGTCTGGAAGAACATATCTCAAGGAACCAAGTGACATCGCCCTGGACCAAGTAATAGATCCTGGTAGTTTATTAAATAATCTATCCCAAGAGAGTATAGCCAATTTAGTTGAGGGGTACATTTTTGTAAACCTGGGCCGATTAGAATGTGAAACCCATAAAACATCTTTTATACAAAAAGGTTTTAGTTTATTAATTTCCATAATCAGCCATCTAGGCCAATCCCTGTCCAAATTAAATTTGAAAGCGCTAGACGCATTCGATGCATAATAATAATTCCTAAAATCTGGCACCCCCAATCCGAAATTGTCTCTAGAATTAGTCAAAGTGGTAAATTTGACTCTGCTAGGCTTCTTCCTCCATATAAACTTTATGAGGGCAGAACGCACCGAATCAAAAAAAGAAATAGGCACACTTAAAGGTATGGCTCTTAAAAAATACAAAATCTTAGGGAGAATAACCATCTTAATGGAGTGTATTCTACCCAACCATGAAATCTCAAGATTGTCCCACCTCTCAAGATCCAGTAGCAAAGAGGGCCAAAAAGTCTTTAAATTGTAAGCATACATATGTTTTAAATTTTTACATAAATTAATGCCTAAATAGGAAATAAAGCTCTTCCTCCAGTCAAAGTCATACGATCTTTTAAGAGCAGTCAAATCATTCCTCTTTATATGGAATGGTAATGCCTGTGTTTTGCTATCATTAATTTTATAAAAGGACACTTCACGAAATTCTCTAAGAAGAGAAAATAAATGACCCATAGAAGTAGCTGGATCACTTAACGTAAGAATTACATCGTCTGCAAATAAACCCAATTTGTGAGTATCTCCATCTATTGTAACACCCTGAATATTACTATCAACTCTTATTGCCTCAGCCAAAGGCTCAATAGCTAAAGCAAAAAGTAAAGGTGACAAAGGGCAACCCTGCCTAGTCCCATTGGATAACGAGAATGAGTCGGACAAAACTCCAGAGGCCAGCACTTTTGCAGTAGGCTTCTGATACAAAGCAAAAATAGCTTTTCTCAAAGCAGCTGGGAACCCAAACCGAATCAAAACATCTTCCAAATATCCCCAATGGACCCTATCAAATGCCTTTTCAGCATCGAGTGATAAAAATAAAGAGGGGTGTTTAGATTTTTGAATATATGAGATCAAATTAATAAAACGTCTCGTATTGTCTGTTGCTTGACGTCTGGGAATAAAACCTACTTGATCATTATGAACAAGCAGAGGCAATAAATTTGAGATACGATTAGCTAATATTTTCGAGTATAATTTGGTGTCATTATTAATTAGAGAAATGGGCCTAAAATTGGAACACCTATCAGGTTCCTTCCCGGGTTTAGGTAAAGTAGAAATTTGGGCACAAAGGGATTCATCAGGAATATAGCCATTTTTCCAATATTCGTTAAACAATTTCGTTAAATGTGGCAATAAGATATTTTTAAATTTGTGATAGTATAGAGCAGAAAAACCATCAGGACCCGGTGCCTTACCAGATGGAGTATCTTTAATAGCTTGAAGCACCTCCTCCAAAGAAATGTCCGACTCAAGAAATTCAACATGAAAATCAGGGATTCTAGGGAGATTAGTTTTATCCAAAAATTCAGTTATGTTAGCAGAGGTTGGTTGCGTTTCCAGAGGGGAATCTTTAAGGTTATAAAGTGACTTATAATATGCAGCAAAAGAATTAGATATGTCCCTAGGATGTAAAATTTTCTGGCCAGAATCATCCAATATATAAGCTATTCTAGATTGTATAGTTTTTTGTTTTAATTTATTCGCTAATAAATTAGAGGCTTTATTACCCTTTGAGTAAAATGACATTTTTAAAGATCGTAAAGTTTTAGCAGTCTTTTCCAAATTAAGTTTATCCAATTTTGTTTTCACGTCTTTAATTAAAGCTGAAACAGAGAAAGAAGGGCCTAACTTATTTGCTACATTTAAATTATATAATTCTTTCTCCAAAGTTTTAACATTTGCAGACGATGTTTTCCTAATATAAGAATTTCTCTGAATAAAATGTCCTCTTAACACAGCCTTATGAGCATTCCAAATAGTAGAATATGGAATATCTTCAGTAATGTTTTCTTCAAAATATGAAGATAACGTTTTTTCAGCCAAGATTTTTTCATCTATGTTATTCAAAATGAAATCATTCAGTCTCCAAGGTCTATAAGGAACATGTGGTATTGTTTCATGAATACCCAGAGTAATAGGAGCATGATCTGACCATTTAAAATCTAAAATTTCAGCTTTCTCAATGAAAGCTAACATATTTTCAGGCACTAGAAAGCGATCGATACGAGAGTACATATTGTGGCCAGCTGAGTAAAAAGTATAATCTCTTTCATTAGGATGTAGGAGACGCCACACATCATAGTAACATTTGGATTGCAACAATTTGGAGCACCTCTTTGCAGTGGACATATAAGAATTTGAATTGGAAGAGGATTCCTCCCTCGAGACATCACTTTCAGGGTCCAATACGAAATTAGTATCACCACAAACAATCACTCTCCCCCTACATTCATCAAGAGCTGTTTGCATAACGGTTTTCAAATATTGAAATTGGGAACTCGTTGGAAAATAAACGTTGAAAATGGAATAATCTACGTTATTCACTTTACCCACCCATAACACATATCTACCGTCAGGATCAATAATAGTTGCCAAAGTCTTGATAGCCAATGATTTGTTAAAAAAAATAGAAGTTCCCCTAGCCTTTGAAGAAAACTTAGAATGAAATTGAATGGGATAATACCTAGCAAAAATGTGGGGATTAAAATCATTTTTAAAGTGGGACTCCTGTATGCACAAAACATCTACACGCTTCTCCCTAGCCTCCTTCAACAACAGCCTTCTTTTATGAAAAGAGCCCAATCCCTTAACATTAAAGGACATTATTTTCAATACCATTGATTATAAGGAACATCAAAAATGAACACAAGACTGTGAATGGCTAAAACACAAAATAAAGGGATTGGGCCTAACACATCAAATTTTAAAAACATGAAAGGGTATTGTAAAGGAGGTACAAGCACGCACAGCGAGAGAACCAAAAGAAACAAAATAAGAAGTATCACACAAGAGCTTCCATTGATTACAAATGGGTAGGGGAAAAACAACAAAACTAAAAAAGAAATGATTCCCTTCCTAATGGGGAACCAACTAAATTTGGAACAAATAAAATATATACCAAAGATAAAAAAATAGGCCCAAAGAGAGGAGTAAAAAGAAATTAAAAATATACTCCTCTCCATTGATGGTAAAAAAAAAAAGGCCTTACTGTTGGGGTGGTAGCGAGAGAACAGTGAGGACAGGGATAATGTAATAATTAATAACGTTGCATAAAAACGAATGAAAAAAATAAAAAATAAAAGAAATCTATTAAAGACCCACACATATAAGAAAAAAATAGAAACAAAAGAAAACAAATAAAAATGGAAATAAATAATAAAAAAGAAACATTATCAACAAGTAGCCAGTTCGAATTAAGACAGTTAAAAAAGACCTCAAAAATATATGGATAGTTTTAAAACAATAGCTGGGCGGTGTCCCTGTAGCAGTGTTTCTTAACAACATATCCATGCTCCTGCAGAGATACTGCAATGTTTATTTAACAAAGAAGTTCCGGTTGTTTACTCCTGAGAACAATAGAGGAATAGGGAAATTCCAGAGATTTGAAATAGGTGTGGCACGCCCAGTCAGAGCCATCAACTTGCAAAAAGAAAACAAAAAATAGAAAAACACGGAAAAAAAAATCAATGTCTATATGTATAGAGCACATATCAATAAATCAAACCTATTACTCCGCAATAATGGCTTCTTCATCCAATATAGCTGCAGCTTCTGCAATTTTGGTATGCATTCTGCGATCAAATCTTTGTCCCTTAGATTCGTGACGTCTTGGCGAAAATATTTGTAAAAAATCCTTTCCCTCTTCCGGTGATGTTATAACATAGTTCTGACCATCATGCCTAAATAAAACTTTAACAGGGAATCCCCATCTGTATCGGATATTCAGAGCTTGTAATTCCCTTGTAAGAAATTGAAAATCTTTTCTTCGTGACATAGTGGAAGCAGAAAAATCTTGAAAGAATTTGAGGTTTGTATACTCCTCACAGAGATTAGCACCCGTTCTCAAAGCAGTCAGGAACTCATCCTTAACATGGAAGAAATGTAATCGTGCTATAATGTCCCTTGCAGCCTCCTTAGGAGCTTGGTTGGACTTCGGCAGCCGATGGCATCGGTCAATCAAAATCTCTGGTTCAGCACGATTTTTCAGAACTGAGCCAATAATTTTTTTAACATATGCGCCTAGATCTTGATTTTGTATGGATTCAGGTATATTTCTGATCCGTATATTATTGCGCCTACTACGATCTTCCAAATCAGCAATTTTTAGTTTACTTAGCTCGAGTTGGTGTTCAAGCAGATCCACACGCTTTTCTAACTCTAAATGTGAGTTCCTCTGCAGACCAAGAGCCTGTTCAGTACGATCCACACGAATGTCCAGTTCGTTTATATCCTTCTTAATAACGGAAATTTCTTTCATCAAATCATCACGAATCCCATTCCTGAGATCCGTAAGCAGCTTAATTAATCGAGGTTCCGTAACAGTCATACCTGATCTCTCAAATTCCTCACCCATCTTAGCCTGTTTCTTACGTGGGGACTCAGTGTCTTCAATCACAAGCTTTTCCACATGTTTCGAGGCACCCGAAGTTTTGGTTGAAAACTTCTGCTTTTGCATCTTCCAATCAGTCCAATAGTAGTTCGATTCTGGAACGGGTCCAAAGTTGAATGCTGTTTTTTTAATGAAAAAAGCCCAAATCCTCACAGAGCTCTTGCACTATGCTGCCATCTCACTCGATGGTCAAGCCACGCCCCGTAGCTTCCACATACTGCACCCCACAACATTACTTTTATGTTGGTTGTTATTTGGGCTGCTGAAGGCATGATTTAAAGCAGTTTTGGTGAATTAGAAACAAAAAAAGTTTTTTTGCAAAAAAGTATGGTGCTAAGTGTAGATAGCTTCATTATTTGAAAAGTAGATAGCTTCATGTTTTCATCCAAATACTGTATTGCTTGTAGCTTCCACATACTGCACCCCACAACATTACTTTTATGTTGGTTGTTATTTGGGCTGCTGAAGGCATGATTTAAAGCAGTTTTGGTGAATTAGAAACAAAAAAAGTTTTTTTGCAAAAAAGTATGGTGCTAAGTGTAGATAGCTTCATGTTTTCATCCAAATACTGTATTGCTTGTAGCTTCCACATACTGCACCCCACAACATTACTTTTATGTTGGTTGTTATTTGGGCTGCTGAAGGCATGATTTAAAGCAGTTTTGGTGAATAAGAAACAAAAAAAGTTTTTGTGCAAAAAAGTATGGTGCTAAGTGTAGATAGCTTCATTATTTGAAAAGTGGATAGCTTCATGTTTTCATCCAAAAAACTGTATTGCTTGTAGCTTCCACATACTGCACCCCACAACATTACTTTTATGTTGGTTGTTATTTGGGCTGCTGAAGGCATGATTTAAAGCAGTTTTGGTGAATTAGAAACAAAAAAAGTTTTTTTGCAAAAAAGTATGGTGCTAAGTGTAGATAGCTTCATGTTTTCATGCAAATACTGTATTGCTTGTAGCTTCCACATACTGCACCCCACAACATTCCTTTTATGTTGGTTGTTATTTGGGCTGCTAAAAGCATGCTTTAAAGCAGTTTTGGTGAATTAGAAACAAAAAAAGTTTTTTTGCAAAAAGTATGGTGCTAAGTGTAGATAGCTTCATGT
This sequence comes from Spea bombifrons, assembly GCF_027358695.1. Taxonomy (NCBI): domain Eukaryota; kingdom Metazoa; phylum Chordata; class Amphibia; order Anura; family Pelobatidae; genus Spea; species Spea bombifrons. The sequence goes on from NC_071093.1 coordinate 22,069,145, forward strand.
TTTCATGCAAATACTGTATTGCTTGCAGCTTCCACATACTGCACCCCACAACATTACTTTTATGTTGGTTGTTATTTGGGCTGCTAAAAGCATGCTTTAAAGCAGTTTTGGTGAATTAGAAACAAAAAAAGTTTTTTTGCAAAAAAGTATGGTGCTAAGTGTAGATAGCTTCATGTTTTCATCCAAATACTGTATTGCTTGTAGCTTCCACATACTGCACCCCACAACATTACTTTTATGTTGGTTGTTATTTGGGCTGCTGAAGGCATGATTTAAAGCAGTTTTGGTGAATTAGAAACAAAAAAAGTTTTTTTGCAAAAAAGTATGGTGCTAAGTGTAGATAGCTTCATGTTTTCATCCAAATACTGTATTGCTTGTAGCTTCCACATACTGCACCCCACAACATTACTTTTATGTTGGTTGTTATTTGGGCTGCTGAAGGCATGATTTAAAGCAGTTTTGGTGAATAAGAAACAAAAAAAGTTTTTGTGCAAAAAGGTATGGTGCTAAGTGTAGATAGCTTCATTATTTGAAAAGTGGATAGCTTCATGTTTTCATCCAAAAAAACTGTATTGCTTGTAGCTTCCACATACTGCACCCCACAACATTACTTTTATGTTGGTTGTTATTTGGGCTGCTGAAGGCATGATTTAAAGCAGTTTTGGTGAATTAGAAACAAAAAAAGTTTTTTTGCAAAAAAGTATGGTGCTAAGTGTAGATAGCTTCATGTTTTCATGCAAATACTGTATTGCTTGTAGCTTCCACATACTGCACCCCACAACATTCCTTTTATGTTGGTTGTTATTTGGGCTGCTAAAAGCATGCTTTAAAGCAGTTTTGGTGAATTAGAAACAAAAAAAGTTTTTTTGCAAAAAGTATGGTGCTAAGTGTAGATAGCTTCATGTTTTCATGCAAATACTGTATTGCTTGCAGCTTCCACATACTGCACCCCACAACATTACTTTTATGTTGGTTGTTATTTGGGCTGCTAAAAGCATGCTTTAAAGCAGTTTTGGTGAATTAGAAACAAAAAAAGTTTTTTTGCAAAAAAGTATGGTGCTAAGTGTAGATAGCTTCATGTTTTCATCCAAATACTGTATTGCTTGTAGCTTCCACATACTGCACCCCACAACATTACTTTTATGTTGGTTGTTATTTGGGCTGCTGAAGGCATGATTTAAAGCAGTTTGGTGAATTAGAAACAAAAAAAGTTTTTTTGCAAAAAAGTATGGTGCTAAGTGTAGATAGCTTCATGTTTTCATCCAAATACAGTATTCTTACACAAGATTCTACACCATCCATACTGTATTGCTTGTAGCTTCCACATACTGCACCCCACAACATTACTTTTATGTTGGTTGTTATTTGGGCTGCTGAAGGCATGATTTAAAGCAGTTTTGGTGAATAAGAAACAAAAAAAGTTTTTGTGCAAAAAAGTATGGTGCTAAGTGTAGATAGCTTCATTATTTGAAAAGTGGATAGCTTCATGTTTTCATCCAAAAAACTGTATTGCTTGTAGCTTCCACATACTGCACCCCACAACATTCCTTTTATGTTGGTTGTTATTTGGGCTGCTAAAAGCATGCTTTAAAGCAGTTTTGGTGAATTAGAAACAAAAAAAGTTTTTTTGCAAAAAGTATGGTGCTAAGTGTAGATAGCTTCATGTTTTCATGCAAATACTGTATTGCTTGCAGCTTCCACATACTGCACCCCACAACATTACTTTTATGTTGGTTGTTATTTGGGCTGCTAAAAGCATGCTTTAAAGCAGTTTTGGTGAATTAGAAACAAAAAAAGTTTTTTTGCAAAAAAGTATGGTGCTAAGTGTAGATAGCTTCATGTTTTCATCCAAATACTGTATTGCTTGTAGCTTCCACATACTGCACCCCACAACATTACTTTTATGTTGGTTGTTATTTGGGCTGCTGAAGGCATGATTTAAAGCAGTTTTGGTGAATTAGAAACAAAAAAAGTTTTTTTGCAAAAAAGTATGGTGCTAAGTGTACATAGCTTCATGTTTTCATCCAAATACTGTATTGCTTGTAGCTTCCACATACTGCACCCCACAACATTACTTTTATGTTGGTTGTTATTTGGGCTGCAGAAGGCATGATTTAAAGCAGTTTTGGTGAATTAGAAACAAAAAAAGTTTTTTTGCAAAAAAGTATGGTGCTAAGTGTAGATAGCTTCATTATTTGAAAAGTAGATAGCTTCATGTTTTCATCCAAATACTGTATTGCTTGTAGCTTCCACATACTGCACCCCACAACATTACTTTTATGTTGGTTGTTATTTGGGCTGCTGAAGGCATGATTTAAAGCAGTTTTGGTGAATTAGAAACAAAAAAAGTTTTTTTGCAAAAAAGTATGGTGCTAAGTGTAGATAGCTTCATGTTTTCACCCCACAACATTACTTTTATGTTGGTTGTTATTTGGGCTGCTGAAGGCATGATTTAAAGCAGTTTTGGTGAATTAGAAACAAAAAAAGTTTTTTTGCAAAAAAGTATGGTGCTAAGTGTAGATAGCTTCATGTTTTCATGCAAATACTGTATTGCTTGCAGCTTCCACATACTGCACCCCACAACATTACTTTTATGTTGGTTGTTATTTGGGCTGCTAAAAGCATGCTTTAAAGCAGTTTTGGTGAATTAGAAACAAAAAAAGTTTTTTTGCAAAAAAGTATGGTGCTAAGTGTAGATAGCTTCATGTTTTCATCCAAATACTGTATTGCTTGTAGCTTCCACATACTGCACCCCACAACATTACTTTTATGTTGGTTGTTATTTGGGCTGCTGAAGGCATGATTTAAAGCAGTTTTGGTGAATTAGAAACAAAAAAAGTTTTTTTGCAAAAAAGTATGGTGCTAAGTGTACATAGCTTCATGTTTTCATCCAAATACTGTATTGCTTGTAGCTTCCACATACTGCACCCCACAACATTACTTTTATGTTGGTTGTTATTTGGGCTGCTGAAGGCATGATTTAAAGCAGTTTTGGTGAATTAGAAACAAAAAAAGTTTTTTTGCAAAAAAGTATGGTGCTAAGTGTAGATAGCTTCGTTATTTGAAAAGTAGATAGCTTCATGTTTTCATCCAAATACTGTATTGCTTGTAGCTTCCACATACTGCACCCCACAACATTACTTTTATGTTGGTTGTTATTTGGGCTGCTGAAGGCATGATTTAAAGCAGTTTTGGTGAATTAGAAACAAAAAAAGTTTTTTTGCAAAAAAGTATGGTGCTAAGTGTAGATAGCTTCATGTTTTCACCCCACAACATTACTTTTATGTTGGTTGTTATTTGGGCTGCTGAAGGCATGATTTAAAGCAGTTTTGGTGAATTAGAAACAAAAAAAGTTTTTTTGCAAAAAAGTATGGTGCTAAGTGTAGATAGCTTCATGTTTTCATCCAAATACTGGATTGCTTGTAGCTTCCACACACTGCACCCCACAACATTACTTTTATGTTGGTTGTTATTTGGGCTGCTGAAGGCATGATTTAAAGCAGTTTTGGTGAACTAGAAACAAAAAAAGTTTTTTTGCAAAAAAGTATGGTGCTAAGTGTAGATAGCTTCATTATTTGAAAAGTAGATAGCTTCATGTTTTCATCCAAATACTGTATTGCTTGTAGCTTCCACATACTGCACCCCACAACATTACTTTTATGTTGGTTGTTATTTGGGCTACTGAAGGCATGATTTAAAGCAGTTTTGGTGAATTAGAAACAAAAAAAGTTTTTTTGCAAAGAAGTATGGTGCTAAGTGTAGATAGCTTCATGTTTTCATCCAAATACTGTATTGCTTGTAGCTTCCACATACTGCACCCCACAACATTACTTTTATGTTGGTTGTTATTTGGGCTGCTGAAGGCATGATTTAAAGCAGTTTTGGTGAATTAGAAACAAAAAAAGTTTTTTTGCAAAAAAGTATGGTGCTAAGTGTAGATAGCTTCATGTTTTCATCCAAATACTGGATTGCTTGTAGCTTCCACACACTGCACCCCACAACATTACTTTTATGTTGGTTGTTATTTGGGCTGCTGAAGGCATGATTTAAAGCAGTTTTGGTGAACTAGAAACAAAAAAAGTTTTTTTGCAAAAAAGTATGGTGCTAAGTGTAGATAGCTTCATTATTTGAATAGTAGATAGCTTCATGTTTTCATCCAAATACTGTATTGCTTGTAGCTTCCACATACTACACCCCACAACATTACTTTTATGTTGGTTGTTATTTGGGCTGCTGAAGGCATGATTTAAAGCAGTTTTGGTGAATTAGAAACAAAAAAAGTTTTTTTGCAAAAAAGTATGGTGCTAAGTGTAGATAGCTTCATGTTTTCATCCAAATACTTTATTTCGTGTAGATTCCACATACTGCATCCCACAACATTACTTTTATGTTGGTTGTTATTTGGGCTGCTGAAGGCATGATTTAAAGCAGTTTTGGTGAATTAGAAACAAAAAAAGGTTTTTTGCAAAAAAGTATGGTGCTAAGTGTAGATAGCTTCATGTTTTCATCCAAATACTGTATTGCTTGTAGCTTCCACATACTGCACCCCACAACATTACTTTTATGTTGGTTGTTATTTGGACTGCTGAAGGCATGATTTAAAGCAGTTTTGGTGAATTAGAAACAAAAAAGGTTTTTTTGCAAAAAAGTATGGTGCTAAGTGTACATAGCTTCATGTTTTCATCCAAATACTGTATTGCTTGTAGCTTCCACATACTGCACCCCACAACATTACTTTTATGTTGGTTGTTATTTGGGCTGCTGAAGGCATGATTTAAAGCAGTTTTGGTGAATTAGAAACAAAAAAAGGTTTTTTGCAAAAAAGTATGGTGCTAAGTGTAGATAGCTTCATTATTTGAAAAGTAGATAGCTTCATGTTTTCATCCAAATACTGTATTGCTTGTAGCTTCCACATACTACACCCCACAACATTACTTTTATGTTGGTTGTTATTTGGGCTGCTGAAGGCATGATTTAAAGCAGTTTTGGTGAATTAGAAACAAAAAAAGTTTTTTTGCAAAAAAGTATGGTGCTAAGTGTAGATAGCTTCATTATTTGAAAAGTAGATAGCTTCATGTTTTCATCCAAATACTGTATTGCTTGTAGCTTCCACATACTACACCCCACAACATTACTTTTATGTTGAGCTGTTTTGGTGAATTAGAAACAAAAAAAGTTTTTTTGCAAAAAAGTATGGTGCTAAGTGTAGATAGCTTCATGCTTTCATCCAAATACTGTATTGCTTGTAGCTTCCACACACTGCACCCCACAACATTACTTTTATGTTGGTTGTTATTTGGGCTGCTGAAGGCATGATTTAAAGCAGTTTTGGTGAATTAGAAATAAAAAAAGTTTTTTTGCAAAAAAGTATGGTGCTAAGTGTAGATAGCTTCATGTTTTCATGCAAATACTGTATTGCTTGTAGCTTCCACATACTGCACCCCACAACATTACTTTTATGTTGGTTGTTATTTGGGCTGCTAAAAGCATGCTTTAAAGCAGTTTTGGTGAATTAGAAACAAAAAAAGTTTTTTTGCAAAAAAGTATGGTGCTAAGTGTACATAGCTTCATGTTTTCATCCAAATACTGTATTGCTTGTAGCTTCCACATACTGCACCCCACAACATTACTTTTATGTTGGTTGTTATTTGGACTGCTGAAGGCATGATTTAAAGCAGTTTTGGTGAATTAGAAACAAAAAAGGTTTTTTTGCAAAAAAGTATGGTGCTAAGTGTACATAGCTTCATGTTTTCATCCAAATACTGTATTGCTTGTAGCTTCCACATACTGCACCCCACAACATTACTTTTATGTTGGTTGTTATTTGGGCTGCTGAAGGCATGATTTAAAGCAGTTTTGGTGAATTAGAAACAAAAAAAGTTTTTTTGCAAAAAAGTATGGTGCTAAGTGTAGATAGCTTCATTATTTGAAAAGTAGATAGCTTCATGTTTTCATCCAAATACTGTATTGCTTGTAGCTTCCACATACTACACCCCACAACATTACTTTTATGTTGGTTGTTATTTGGGTTGCTGAAGGCATGATTTAAAGCAGTTTTGGTGAATTAGAAACAAAAAAAGTTTTTTTGCAAAAAAGTATGGTGCTAAGTGTAGATAGCTTCATATTTTCATCCAAATACTTTATTTCGTGTAGATTCCACATACTGCATCCCACAACATTACTTTTATGTTGGTTGTTATTTGGGCTGCTGAAGGCATGATTTAAAGCAGTTTTGGTGAATTAGAAACAAAAAAAGTTTTTTTGCAAAAAAGTATGGTGCTAAGTGTAGATAGCTTCATTATTTGAAAAGTAGATAGCTTCATGTTTTCATCCAAATACTGTATTGCTTGTAGCTTCCACATACTACACCCCACAACATTACTTTTTATGTTGGTTGTTATTTGGGCTGCTAAAAGCATGCTTTAAAGCAGTTTTGGTGAATTAGAAACAAAAAAAGTTTTTTTGCAAAAAAGTATGGTGCTAAGTGTAGATAGCTTCATGTTTTCATCCAAATACTGTATTGCTTGTAGCTTCCACATACTGCACCCCACAACATTACTTTTATGTTGGTTGTTATTTGGACTGCTGAAGGCATGATTTAAAGCAGTTTTGGTGAATTAGAAACAAAAAAGGTTTTTTTGCAAAAAAGTATGGTGCTAAGTGTACATAGCTTCATGTTTTCATCCAAATACTGTATTGCTTGTAGTTTCCACATACTGCACCCCACCACATTACTTTTATGTTGGTTGTTATTTGGGTTGCTGAAGGCATGATTTAAAGCAGTTTTGGTGAATTAGAAACAAAAAAAGTTTTTTTGCAAAAAAGTATGGTGCTAAGTGTAGATAGCTTCATATTTTCATCCAAATACTTTATTGCGTGTAGATTCCACATACTGCATCCCACAACATTACTTTTATGTTGGTTGTTATTTGGGCTGCTGAAGGCATGATTTAAAGCAGTTTTGGTGAATTAGAAACAAAAAAAGTTTTTTTGCAAAAAAGTATGGTGCTAAGTGTAGATAGCTTCATTATTTGAAAAGTAGATAGCTTCATGTTTTCATCCAAATACTGTATTGCTTGTAGCTTCCACATACTACACCCCACAACATTACTTTTATGTTGGTTGTTATTTGGGCTGCTGAAGGCATGATTTAAAGCAGTTTTGGTGAATTAGAAACAAAAAAGTTTTTTTGCAAAAAAGTATGGTGCTAAGTGTAGATAGCTTCATGCTTTCATCCAAATACTGTATTGCGTGTAGCTTCCACACACTGCACCCCACAACATTACTTTTATGTTGGTTGTTATTTGGGCTGCTGAAGGCATGATTTAAAGCAGTTTTGGTGAATTAGAAATAAAAAAAGTTTTTTTGCAAAAAAGTATGGTGCTAAGTGTAGATAGCTTCATGTTTTCATGCAAATACTGTATTGCTTGTAGCTTCCACATACTGCACCCCACAACATTACTTTTATGTTGGTTGTTATTTGGGCTGCTAAAAGCATGCTTTAAAGCAGTTTTGGTGAATTAGAAACAAAAAAAGTTTTTTTGCAAAAAAGTATGGTGCTAAGTGTAGATAGCTTCATGTTTTCATCCAAATACTGTATTGCTTGTAGCTTCCACATACTGCACCCCACAACATTACTTTTATGTTGGTTGTTATTTGGACTGCTGAAGGCATGATTTAAAGCAGTTTTGGTGAATTAGAAACAAAAAAGGTTTTTTTGCAAAAAAGTATGGTGCTAAGTGTACATAGCTTCATGTTTTCATCCAAATACTGTATTGCTTGTAGCTTCCACATACTGCACCCCACAACATTACTTTTATGTTGGTTGTTATTTGGGCTGCTGAAGGCATGATTTAAAGCATTTTTGGTGAATTAGAAACAAAAAAAGTTTTTTTGCAAAAAAGTATGGTGCTAAGTGTAGATAGCTTCATTATTTGAAAAGTAGATAGCTTCATGTTTTCATCCAAATACTGTATTGCTTGTAGCTTCCACATACTACACCCCACAACATTACTTTTATGTTGGTTGTTATTTGGGTTGCTGAAGGCATGATTTAAAGCAGTTTTGGTGAATTAGAAACAAAAAAAGTTTTTTTGCAAAAAAGTATGGTGCTAAGTGTAGATAGCTTCATATTTTCATCCAAATACTTTATTTCGTGTAGATTCCACATACTGCATCCCACAACATTACTTTTATGTTGGTTGTTATTTGGGCTGCTGAAGGCATGATTTAAAGCAGTTTTGGTGAATTAGAAACAAAAAAAGTTTTTTTGCAAAAAAGTATGGTGCTAAGTGTAGATAGCTTCATTATTTGAAAAGTAGATAGCTTCATGTTTTCATCCAAATACTGTATTGCTTGTAGCTTCCACATACTACACCCCACAACATTACTTTTATGTTGGTTGTTATTTGGGCTGCTGAAGGCATGATTTAAAGCAGTTTTGGTGAATTAGAAACAAAAAAAGTTTTTTTGCAAAAAAGTATGGTGCTAAGTGTAGATAGCTTCATGCTTTCATCCAAATACTGTATTGCTTGTAGCTTCCACACACTGCACCCCACAACATTACTTTTATGTTGGTTGTTATTTGGGCTGCTGAAGGCATGATTTAAAGCAGTTTTGGTGAATTAGAAATAAAAAAAGTTTTTTTGCAAAAAAGTATGGTGCTAAGTGTAGATAGCTTCATGTTTTCATCCAAATACTGTATTGCTTGTAGCTTCCACATACTGCACCCCACAACATTACTTTTATGTTGGTTGTTATTTGGACTGCTGAAGGCATGATTTAAAGCAGTTTTGGTGAATTAGAAACAAAAAAGGTTTTTTTGCAAAAAAGTATGGTGCTAAGTGTACATAGCTTCATGTTTTCATCCAAATACTGTATTGCTTGTAGCTTCCACATACTACACCCCACCACATTACTTTTATGTTGGTTGTTATTTGGGTTGCTGAAGGCATGATTTAAAGCAGTTTTGGTGAATTAGAAACAAAAAAAGTTTTTTTGCAAAAAAGTATGGTGCTAAGTGTAGATAGCTTCATATTTTCATCCAAATACTTTATTGCGTGTAGATTCCACATACTGCATCCCACAACATTACTTTTATGTTGGTTGTTATTTGGGCTGCTGAAGGCATGATTTAAAGCAGTTTTGGTGAATTAGAAACAAAAAAAGTTTTTTTGCAAAAAAGTATGGTGCTAAGTGTAGATAGCTTCATTATTTGAAAAGTAGATAGCTTCATGTTTTCATCCAAATACTGTATTGCTTGTAGCTTCCACATACTACACCCCACAACATTACTTTTATGTTGGTTGTTATTTGGGCTGCTGAAGGCATGATTTAAAGCAGTTTTGGTGAATTAGAAACAAAAAAGTTTTTTTGCAAAAAAGTATGGTGCTAAGTGTAGATAGCTTCATGCTTTCATCCAAATACTGTATTGCGTGTAGCTTCCACACACTGCACCCCACAACATTACTTTTATGTTGGTTGTTATTTGGGCTGCTGAAGGCATGATTTAAAGCAGTTTTGGTGAATTAGAAATAAAAAAAGTTTTTTTGCAAAAAAGTATGGTGCTAAGTGTAGATAGCTTCATGTTTTCATGCAAATACTGTATTGCTTGTAGCTTCCACATACTGCACCCCACAACATTACTTTTATGTTGGTTGTTATTTGGGCTGCTAAAAGCATGCTTTAAAGCAGTTTTGGTGAATTAGAAACAAAAAAAGTTTTTTTGCAAAAAAGTATGGTGCTAAGTGTAGATAGCTTCATGTTTTCATCCAAATACTGTATTGCTTGTAGCTTCCACATACTGCACCCCACAACATTACTTTTATGTTGGTTGTTATTTGGACTGCTGAAGGCATGATTTAAAGCAGTTTTGGTGAATTAGAAACAAAAAAGGTTTTTTTGCAAAAAAGTATGGTGCTAAGTGTACATAGCTTCATGTTTTCATCCAAATACTGTATTGCTTGTAGCTTCCACATACTGCACCCCACAACATTACTTTTATGTTGGTTGTTATTTGGGCTGCTGAAGGCATGATTTAAAGCATTTTTGGTGAATTAGAAACAAAAAAAGTTTTTTTGCAAAAAAGTATGGTGCTAAGTGTAGATAGCTTCATTATTTGAAAAGTAGATAGCTTCATGTTTTCATCCAAATACTGTATTGCTTGTAGCTTCCACATACTACACCCCACAACATTACTTTTATGTTGGTTGTTATTTGGGTTGCTGAAGGCATGATTTAAAGCAGTTTTGGTGAATTAGAAACAAAAAAAGTTTTTTTGCAAAAAAGTATGGTGCTAAGTGTAGATAGCTTCATATTTTCATCCAAATACTTTATTTCGTGTAGATTCCACATACTGCATCCCACAACATTACTTTTATGTTGGTTGTTATTTGGGCTGCTGAAGGCATGATTTAAAGCAGTTTTGGTGAATTAGAAACAAAAAAAGTTTTTTTGCAAAAAAGTATGGTGCTAAGTGTAGATAGCTTCATTATTTGAAAAGTAGATAGCTTCATGTTTTCATCCAAATACTGTATTGCTTGTAGCTTCCACATACTACACCCCACAACATTACTTTTATGTTGGTTGTTATTTGGGCTGCTGAAGGCATGATTTAAAGCAGTTTTGGTGAATTAGAAACAAAAAAAGTTTTTTTGCAAAAAAGTATGGTGCTAAGTGTAGATAGCTTCATGCTTTCATCCAAATACTGTATTGCTTGTAGCTTCCACACACTGCACCCCACAACATTACTTTTATGTTGGTTGTTATTTGGGCTGCTGAAGGCATGATTTAAAGCAGTTTTGGTGAATTAGAAATAAAAAAAGTTTTTTTGCAAAAAAGTATGGTGCTAAGTGTAGATAGCTTCATGTTTTCATCCAAATACTGTATTGCTTGTAGCTTCCACATACTGCACCCCACAACATTACTTTTATGTTGGTTGTTATTTGGACTGCTGAAGGCATGATTTAAAGCAGTTTTGGTGAATTAGAAACAAAAAAGGTTTTTTTGCAAAAAAGTATGGTGCTAAGTGTACATAGCTTCATGTTTTCATCCAAATACTGTATTGCTTGTAGCTTCCACATACTGCACCCCACAACATTACTTTTATGTTGGTTGTTATTTGGGCTGCTGAAGGCATGATTTAAAGCAGTTTTGGTGAATTAGAAACAAAAAAAGTTTTTTTGCAAAAAAGTATGGTGCTAAGTGTAGATAGCTTCATTATTTGAAAAGTAGATAGCTTCATGTTTTCATCCAAATACTGTATTGCTTGTAGCTTCCACATACTACACCCCACAACATTACTTTTATGTTGGTTGTTATTTGGGTTGCTGAAGGCATGATTTAAAGCAGTTTTGGTGAATTAGAAACAAAAAAAGTTTTTTTGCAAAAAAGTATGGTGCTAAGTGTAGATAGCTTCATATTTTCATCCAAATACTTTATTTCGTGTAGATTCCACATACTGCATCCCACAACATTACTTTTATGTTGGTTGTTATTTGGGCTGCTGAAGGCATGATTTAAAGCAGTTTTGGTGAATTAGAAACAAAAAAAGTTTTTTTGCAAAAAAGTATGGTGCTAAGTGTAGATAGCTTCATTATTTGAAAAGTAGATAGCTTCATGTTTTCATCCAAATACTGTATTGCTTGTAGCTTCCACATACTACACCCCACAACATTACTTTTATGTTGGTTGTTATTTGGGCTGCTGAAGGCATGATTTAAAGCAGTTTTGGTGAATTAGAAACAAAAAAAGTTTTTTTGCAAAAAAGTATGGTGCTAAGTGTAGATAGCTTCATGCTTTCATCCAAATACTGTATTGCTTGTAGCTTCCACACACTGCACCCCACAACATTACTTTTATGTTGGTTGTTATTTGGGCTGCTGAAGGCATGATTTAAAGCAGTTTTGGTGAATTAGAAATAAAAAAAGTTTTTTTGCAAAAAAGTATGGTGCTAAGTGTAGATAGCTTCATGTTTTCATGCAAATACTGTATTGCTTGTAGCTTCCACATACTGCACCCCACAACATTACTTTTATGTTGGTTGTTATTTGGGCTGCTAAAAGCATGCTTTAAAGCAGTTTTGGTGAATTAGAAACAAAAAAAGTTTTTTTGCAAAAAAGTATGGTGCTAAGTGTAAATAGCTTCATTATTTGAAAAGTAGATAGCTTCATGTTTTCATCCAAATACTGTATTGCTTGTAGCTTCCACATACTGCACCCCACAACATTACTTTTATGTTGGTTGTTATTTGGGCTGCTGAAGGCATGATTTAAAGCAGTTTTGGTGAATTAGAAACAAAAAAAGTTTTTTTGCAAAAAAGTATGGTGCTAAGTGTAGATAGCTTCATGTTTTCACCCCACAACATTACTTTTATGTTGGTTGTTATTTGGGCTGCTGAAGGCATGATTTAAAGCAGTTTTGGTGAATTAGAAACAAAAAAAGTTTTTTTGCAAAAAAGTATGGTGCTAAGTGTAGATAGCTTCATGTTTTCATCCAAATACTGGATTGCATGTAGCTTCCACACACTGCACCCCACAACATTACTTTTATGTTGGTTGTTATTTGGGCTGCTGAAGGCATGATTTAAAGCAGTTTTGGTGAATTAGAAACAAAAAAAGGTTTTTTGCAAAAAAGTATGGTGCTAAGTGTAGATAGCTTCATTATTTGAAAAGTAGATAGCTTCATGTTTTCATCCAAATACTGTATTGCTTGTAGCTTCCACATACTACACCCCACAACATTACTTTTATGTTGGTTGTTATTTGGGCTGCTGAAGGCATGATTTAATGCAGTTTTGGTGAATTAGAAACAAAAAAAGTTTTTTTGCAAAAAAGTATGGTGCTAAGTGTAGATAGCTTCATGTTTTCATCCAAATACTTTATTTCGTGTAGATTCCACATACTGCATCCCACAACATTACTTTTATGTTGGTTGTTATTTGGGCTGCTGAAGGCATGATTTAAAGCAGTTTTGGTGAATTAGAAACAAAAAAAGTTTTTTTGCAAAAAAGTATGGTGCTAAGTGTAGATAGCTTCATTATTTGAAAAGTAGATAGCTTCATGTTTTCATCCAAATACTGTATTGCTTGTAGCTTCCACATACTACACCCCACAACATTACTTTTATGTTGGTTGTTATTTGGGTTGCTGAAGGCATGATTTAAAGCAGTTTTGGTGAATTAGAAACAAAAAAAGTTTTTTTGCAAAAAAGTATGGTGCTAAGTGTAGATAGCTTCATATTTTCATCCAAATACTTTATTGTGTGTAGATTCCACATACTGCATCCCACAACATTACTTTTATGTTGGTTGTTATTTGGGCTGCTGAAGGCATGATTTAAAGCAGTTTTGGTGAATTAGAAACAAAAAAAGTTTTTTTGCAAAAAAGTATGGTGCTAAGTGTACATAGCTTCATGTTTTCATCCAAATACTGTATTGCTTGTAGCTTCCACATACTGCACCCCACAACATTACTTTTATGTTGGTTGTTATTTGGGCTGCTGAAGGCATGATTTAAAGCAGTTTTGGTGAATTAGAAACAAAAAAAGTTTTTTTGCAAAAAAGTATGGTGCTAAGTGTAGATAGCTTCATGTTTTCATCCAAATACTGTATTGCTTGTAGCTTCCACATACTGCATCCACAACATTACTTTTATGTTGGTTGTTATTTGGGCTGCTGAAGGCATGATTTAAAGCAGTTTTGGTGAATTAGAAACAAAAAAAGTTTTTTTGCAAAAAAGTATGGTGCTAAGTGTAGATAGCTTCATGTTTTCATGCAAATACTGTATTGCTTGTAGCTTCCAGATACTGCACCCCACAACATTCCTTTTATGTTGGTTGTTATTTGGGCTGCTGAAGGCATGATTTAAAGCAGTTTTGGTGAATTGGAAACAAAAAAAGTTTTTTTGCAAAAAAGTATGGTGCTATGTGTACATAGCTTCATGTTTTCATCCAAATACTGTATTGCTTGTAGCTTCCACATACTGCACCCCACAACATTACTTTTATGTTGGTTGTTATTTGGGCTGCTGAAGGCATGATTTAAAGCAGTTTTGGTGAATTAGAAACAAAAAAAGTTTTTTTGCAAAAAAGTATGGTGCTAAGTGTAGATAGCTTCATTATTTGAAAAGTAGATAGCTTCATGTTTTCATCCAAATACTGTATTGCTTGTAGCTTCCACATACTACACCCCACAACATTACTTTTATGTTGGTTGTTATTTGGGCTGCTGAAGGCATGATTTAAAGCAGTTTTGGTGAATTAGAAACAAAAAAAGTTTTTTTGCAAAAAAGTATGGTGCTAAGTGTAGATAGCTTCATGTTTTCATGCAAATACTGTATTGCTTGTAGCTTCCACATACTGCACCCCACAACATTCCTTTTATGTTGGTTGTTATTTGGGCTGCTAAAAGCATGCTTTAAAGCAGTTTTGGTGAATTAGAAACAAAAAAAGTTTTTTGCAAAAAGTATGGTGCTAAGTGTAGATAGCTTCATGTTTTCATCCAAATACTGTATTGCTTGTAGCTTCCACATACTGCACCCCACAACATTACTTTTATGTTGGTTGTTATTTGGGCTGCTGAAGGCATGATTTAAAGCAGTTTTGGTGAATTAGAAACAAAAAAAGTTTTTTTGCAAAAAAGTATGGTGCTAAGTGTACATAGCTTCATGTTTTCATCCAAATACTGTATTGCTTGTAGCTTCCACATACTGCACCCCACAACATTACTTTTATGTTGGTTGTTATTTGGGCTGCTGAAGGCATGATTTAAAGCAGTTTTGGTGAATTAGAAACAAAAAAAGTTTTTTTGCAAAAAAGTATGGTGCTAAGTGTAGATAGCTTCATTATTTGAAAAGTAGATAGCTTCATGTTTTCATCCAAATACTGTATTGCTTGTAGCTTCCACATACTGCACCCCACAACATTCCTTTTATGTTGGTTGTTATTTGGGCTGCTGAAGGCATGATTTAAAGCAGTTTTGGTGAATTAGAAACAAAAAAAGTTTTTTTGCAAAAAAGTATGGTGCTAAGTGTACATAGCTTCATGTTTTCATCCAAATACTGTATTGCTTGTAGCTTCCACATACTTTTCAAATATTTTTTATTACAGTTTTATAAA
Source organism: Spea bombifrons (assembly GCF_027358695.1). Lineage (NCBI taxonomy): Eukaryota > Metazoa > Chordata > Amphibia > Anura > Pelobatidae > Spea > Spea bombifrons. The sequence goes on from NC_071093.1 coordinate 22,084,259, forward strand.
ATACAAAACAAAAGTAAATGTAATTATAACATCAAACAGATGAGACTGTCAAACAGTATCGCACATACAATATACAGTGTACAATAATAATTCAAATTGAAACCATAGAATTGGGAAATAGTAGTTGCAACAATTATCACTCGAAAGAGAAAAAAAAACAAGGGGGGAAAAAACAGGGGGGTAAAATGGAAATGTAAATTATTAAAATCTTCAATCCGGAAGTCTCTGTCTTCACTTTAACCAAAGTTATCTCGCCATATAAAAAAAATACATATGGATGAAAGATTAAGAAGAAGCGTGCAGAAATGCAAAATTAAAAAAATAATAATCTAAAGGAACAAAAAAGATAAACTAAAGTAAAAATTTCTTTCTAATTTTCTCTTCCCAGGTGTCCCAAAAAAATAAAAGTTGTGTTTTAAAAGCTGAGGGTGGCCTAATGGAAGATTCATAAGATTTATTCTCCAAAGTCATATACAAGATTTCTTTTATAGTCGGAACAACTCCTGTTTTCCAATACTTAAGGATAAGGATAGTAGCTGCAATCAGCAAATGACCTATGATGATCTTATCTATTTTAGGCAAATCAGACGGAAAATGTTTAAAAATACATAGTTCTGGCCCAAGTACCTCAATCTCGCTATTTATAAGTCTAATTATTGGTAATAAAGAGTCCCACATAGGTTTAATTAATGGACAATCCCAAAAAATATGAAGGAGATTACCTGGGCCATTACAGCCTCTCCAACATTTAAAACTTGTAGTCATCTTCATGCGAAAAAGCCTTTCCGGGGTCAGGTACCATCTGTATATTATCTTAAAATGATTTTCAAAATGTTGTGCGCATTGTGTTATGCCCCTTAGTCCCGAGAACACATCATTCCAGACAGCTAGATCGTATGTTTTACCTAATTCCTCTTCCCAGGCCGATAAAAATTTAAGTTTTTCTGAAACCTTCGAGGAGAGGGAAGAGTAACACAATGAGATAGTACCTGTCAGGTCCGGGGCATTAATATAAACTGTCTCTATATCAGTCAAAGCTAAATGAGACTGATCCACATCAAAATCAGATATATTAAATCGTTCTTGAATAATTTGAAGAATGAAGTCATAATCACATTGCCTGTCAGCATCTAAATTATATTTTTTTTGTAATTTTGTAAATGATAGAGCCGAATTATTCTTAAAGAAATCATTAATAGAAAAAATATGTTTGCCATTCCAGTAATCTATATCTAGGTCTGGAAGAACATATCTCAAGGAACCAAGTGACATCGCCCTGGACCAAGTAATAGATCCTGGTAGTTTATTAAATAATCTATCCCAAGAGAGTATAGCCAATTTAGTTGAGGGGTACATTTTTGTAAACCTGGGCCGATTAGAATGTGAAACCCATAAAACATCTTTTATACAAAAAGGTTTTAGTTTATTAATTTCCATAATCAGCCATCTAGGCCAATCCCTGTCCAAATTAAATTTGAAAGCGCTAGACGCATTCGATGCATAATAATAATTCCTAAAATCTGGCACCCCCAATCCGAAATTGTCTCTAGAATTAGTCAAAGTGGTAAATTTGACTCTGCTAGGCTTCTTCCTCCATATAAACTTTATGAGGGCAGAACGCACCGAATCAAAAAAAGAAATAGGCACACTTAAAGGTATGGCTCTTAAAAAATACAAAATCTTAGGGAGAATAACCATCTTAATGGAGTGTATTCTACCCAACCATGAAATCTCAAGATTGTCCCACCTCTCAAGATCCAGTAGCAAAGAGGGCCAAAAAGTCTTTAAATTGTAAGCATACATATGTTTTAAATTTTTACATAAATTAATGCCTAAATAGGAAATAAAGCTCTTCCTCCAGTCAAAGTCATACGATCTTTTAAGAGCAGTCAAATCATTCCTCTTTATATGGAATGGTAATGCCTGTGTTTTGCTATCATTAATTTTATAAAAGGACACTTCACGAAATTCTCTAAGAAGAGAAAATAAATGACCCATAGAAGTAGCTGGATCACTTAACGTAAGAATTACATCGTCTGCAAATAAACCCAATTTGTGAGTATCTCCATCTATTGTAACACCCTGAATATTACTATCAACTCTTATTGCCTCAGCCAAAGGCTCAATAGCTAAAGCAAAAAGTAAAGGTGACAAAGGGCAACCCTGCCTAGTCCCATTGGATAACGAGAATGAGTCGGACAAAACTCCAGAGGCCAGCACTTTTGCAGTAGGCTTCTGATACAAAGCAAAAATAGCTTTTCTCAAAGCAGCTGGGAACCCAAACCGAATCAAAACATCTTCCAAATATCCCCAATGGACCCTATCAAATGCCTTTTCAGCATCGAGTGATAAAAATAAAGAGGGGTGTTTAGATTTTTGAATATATGAGATCAAATTAATAAAACGTCTCGTATTGTCTGTTGCTTGACGTCTGGGAATAAAACCTACTTGATCGTTATGAACAAGCAGAGGCAATAAACTTGAGATACGATTAGCTAATATTTTCGAGTATAATTTGGTGTCATTATTAATTAGAGAAATGGGCCTAAAATTGGAACACCTATCAGGTTCCTTTCCGGGTTTAGGTAAAGTAGAAATTTGGGCACAAAGGGATTCATCAGGAATATAGCCATTTTTCCAATATTCGTTAAACAATTTTGTTAAATGTGGCAATAAGATATTTTTAAATTTGTGATAGTATAGAGCAGAAAAACCATCAGGACCCTGTGCCTTACCAGATGGAGTATCTTTAATAGCTTGAAGCACCTCCTCCAAAGAAATGTCCGACTCAAGAAATTCAACATGAAAATCAGGGATTCTAGGGAGATTAGTTTTATCCAAAAATTCAGTTATTTTAGCAGAGGTTGGTTGCGTTTCCAGAGGGGAATCTTTAAGGTTATAAAGTGACTTATAATATGCAGCAAAAGAATTAGATATGTCCCTAGGATGTAAAATTTTCTGGCCAGAATCATCCAATATATAAGCTATTCTAGATTGTATAGTTTTTTGTTTTAATTTATTCGCTAATAAATTAGAGGCTTTATTACCCTTTGAGTAAAATGACATTTTTAAAGATCGTAAAGTTTTAGCACTCTTTTCCAAATTAAGCTTATCCAATTTTGTTTTCACGTCTTTAATTAAAGCTGAAACAGAGAAAGAAGGGCCTAACTTATTTGCTAAATTTAAATTATATAATTCTTTCTCCAAAGTTTTAACATTTGCAGACAATGTTTTCCTAATATAAGAATTTCTCTGAATAAAATGTCCTCTTAACACAGCCTTATGAGCATTCCAAATAGTAGAATATGGAATATCTTCAGTAATGTTTTCTTCAAAATATGAAGATAACGTTTTTTCAGCCAAGATTTTTTCATCTATGTTATTCAAAATGAAATCATTCAGTCTCCAAGGTCTATAAGGAACATGTGGTATTGTTTCATGAATACCCAAAGTAATAGGAGCATGATCTGACCATTTAAAATCTAAAATTTCAGCTTTCTCAATGAAAGCTAACATATTTTCAGGCACTAGAAAGCGATCGATACGAGAGTACATATTGTGGCCAGCTGAGTAAAAAGTATAATCACTTTCATTAGGATGTAGGAGACGCCACACATCATAGTAACATTTGGATTGCAACAATTTGGAGCACCTCTTTGCAGTGGACATATAAGAATTTGAATTGGGAGAGGATTCCTCCCTCGAGACATCACTTTCAGGGTCCAATACGAAATTAGTATCACCACAAACAATCACTCTCCCCCTACATTCATCAAGAGCTGTTTGCATAACGTTTTTCAAATATTGAAATTGGGAACTCGTTGGAAAATAAACATTGAAAATTGAATAATCTACGTTATTCACTTTACCCACCCATAACACATATCTACCGTCAGGATCAATAATAGTTGTCAAAGTCTTGATAGCCAATGATTTGTTAAAAAAAATAGAAGTTCCCCTAGCCTTTGAAGAAAACTTAGAATGAAATTGAATGGGATAATACCTAGCAAAAATGTGGGGATTAAAATCATTTTTAAAGTGGGACTCCTGTATGCACAAAACATCTACACGCTTCTCCCTAGCCTCCTTCAACAACAGCCTTCTTTTATGAAAAGAGCCCAATCCCTTAACATTAAAGGACATTATTTTCAATACCATTGATTATAAGGAACATCAAAAATGAACACAAGACTGTGAATGGCTAAAACACAAAATAAAGGGATTGGGCCTAACACATCAAATTTTAAAAACATGAAAGGGTATTGTAAAGGAGGTACAAGCACGCACAGCGAGAGAACCAAAAGAAACAAAATAAGAAGTATCACACAAGAGCTTCCATTGATTACAAATGGGTAGGGGAAAAACAACAAAACTAAAAAAGAAATGATTCCCTTCCTAAAGGGGGAACCAACTAAATTTGGAACAAATAAAATATATACCAAAGATAAAAAAATAGGCCCAAAGAGAGGAGTAAAAAGAAATTAAAAATATACTCCTCTCCATTGATGGTAAAAAAAAAAAGGCCTTACTGTTGGGGTGGTAGCGAGAGAACAGTGAGGACAGGGATAATGTAATAATTAATAACGTTGCATAAAAACGAATGAAAAAACAAAAAATAAAAGAAATCTATTAAAGACCCACACATTTAAGAAAAAAAATAGAAACAAAAGAAAACAAATAAAAATGGAAATAAATAATAAAAAAGAAACATTATCAACAAGTAGCCAGTTCGAATTAAGACAGTTAAAAAAAGACCTCAAAAATATATGGATAGTTTTAAAACAATAGCTGGGCGGTGTCCCTGTAGCAGTGTTTCTTAACAACATATCCATGCTCCTGCAGAGATACTGCAATGTTTATTTAACAAAGAAGTTCCGGTTGTTTACTCCTGAGAACAATAGAGGAATAAGGAAATTCCAGAGATTTGAAATAGGTGTGGCACGCCCAGTCAGCGCCATCAACTTGCAAAAAGAAAACAAAAAATAGAAAAACACGGAAAAAAAATCAATGTCTATATGTATAGAGCACATATCAATAAATCAAACCTATTACTCTGCAATAATGGCTCCTTCATCCAATATAGCTGCAGCTTCTGCAATTTTGGTATGCATTCTGCGATCAAATCTTTGTCCCTTAGATTCGTGACGTCTTGGCGAAAATATTTGTAAAAAATCCTTTCCCTCTTCCGGTGATGTTATAACATAGTTCTGACCATCATGCCTAAATAAAACTTTAACAGGGAATCCCCATCTGTATCGGATATTCAGAGCTTGTAATTCCCTTGTAAGAAATTGAAAATCTTTTCTTCGTGACATAGTGGAAGCAGAAAAATCTTGAAAGAATTTGAGGTTTGTATACTCCTCACAGAGATTAGCACCCGTTCTCACAGCAGTCAGGAACTCATCCTTAACATGGAAGAAATGTAATCGTGCTATAGTGTCCCTTGCAGCCTCCTTAGGAGCTCGGTTGGACTTCGGCAGCCGATGGCATCGGTCAATCAAAATCTCTGGTTCAGCACGATTTTTCAGAACTGAGCCAATAATTTTTTTAACATATGCGCCTAGATCTTGATTTTGTATGGATTCAGGTATATTTCTGATCCGTATATTATTGCGCCTACTACGATCTTCCAAATCAGCAATTTTTAGCTTACTTAGCTCGAGTTGGTGTTCCAGCAGATCCACACGCTTTTCTAACTCTAAATGTGAGTTCCTCTGCAGACCAAGAGCCTGTTCAGTACGATCCACACGAATGTCCAGTTCGTTTATATCCTTCTTAATAACGGAAATCTCTTTCATCAAATCATCACGAATCCCATTCCTGAGATCCGTAAGCAGCTTTATTAATCGAGGTTCCGTAACAGTCATACCTGATCTCTCAAACTCCTCACCCATCTTAGCCTGTTTCTTACGTGGGGACTCAGTGTCTTCAATCACGAGCTTTTCCACAGGTTTCGAGGCACCCGAAGTTTTGGTTGAAAACTTCTGCTTTTGCATCTTCCAATCAGTCCAATAGTAGTTCGATTCTGGAACGGGTCCACAGTTGAATGCTGTTTTTTTAATGAAAAAAGCCCAACTCCTCACAGAGCTCTTGCACTATGCTGCCATCTCACTCGATGGTCAAGCCACGCCCCCCGTAGCTTCCACATACTGCACCCCACAACATTACTTTTATGTTGGTTGTTATTTGGGCTGCTGAAGGCATGATTTAAAGCAGTTTTGGTGAATTAGAAACAAAAAAAGTTTTTTTGCAAAAAAGTATGGTGCTAAGTGTAGATAGCTTCATGTTTTCATCCAAATACTGTATTGCTTGTAGCTTCCACATACTGCATCCCACAACATTACTTTTATGTTGGTTGTTATTTGGGCTGGTGAAGGCATGATTTAAAGCAGTTTTGGTGAATTAGAAACGAAAAAAGTTTTTTTGCAAAAAAGTATGGTGCTAAGTGTAGATAGCTTCATGTTTTCATGCAAATACTGTATTGCTTGTAGCTTCCACATACTGCACCCCACAACATTCCTTTTATGTTGGTTGTTATTTGGGCTGCTGGAGGCATGATTTAAAGCAGTTTTGGTGAATTGGAAACAAAAAAAGTTTTTTTGCAAAAAAGTATGGTACTAAGTGTAGATAGCTTCATGTTTTCATCCAAATACTTTATTTCGTGTAGATTCCACATACTGCATCCCACAACATTACTTTTATGTTGGTTGTTATTTGGGCTGCTGAAGGCATGATTTAAAGCAGTTTTGGTGAATTAGAAACAAAAAAAGTTTTTTTGCAAAAAAGTATGGTGCTAAGTGTAGATAGCTTCATTATTTGAAAAGTAGATAGCTTCATGTTTTCATCCAAATACTGTATTGCTTGTAGCTTCCACATACTGCACCCCACAACATTACTTTTATGTTGGTTGTTATTTGGGCTGCTGAAGGCATGATTTAAAGCAGTTTTGGTGAATAAGAAACAAAAAAAGTTTTTGTGCAAAAAAGTATGGTGCTAAGTGTAGATAGCTTCATTATTTGAAAAGTGGATAGCTTCATGTTTTCATCCAAAAAACTGTATTGCTTGTAGCTTCCACATACTGCACCCCACAACATTACTTTTATGTTGGTTGTTATTTGGGCTGCTGAAGGCATGATTTAAAGCAGTTTTGGTGAATTAGAAACAAAAAAAGTTTTTTGCAAAAAAGTATGGTGCTAAGTGTAGATAGCTTCATGTTTTCATGCAAATACTGTATTGCTTGTAGCTTCCACATACTGCACCCCACAACATTCCTTTTATATTGGTTGTTATTTGGGCTGCTAAAAGCATGCTTTAAAGCAGTTTTGGTGAATTAGAAACAAAAAAAGTTTTTTTGCAAAAAGTATGGTGCTAAGTGTAGATAGCTTCATGTTTTCATGCAAATACTGTATTGCTTGCAGCTTCCACATACTGCACCCCACCTCTCAAGATCCAGTAGCAAAGAGGGCCAAAAAGTCTTTAAATTGTAAGCATACATATGTTTTAAATTTTTACATAAATTAATGCCTAAATAGGAAATAAAGCTCTTCCTCCAGTCAAAGTCATACGATCTTTTAAGAGCAGTCAAATCATTCCTCTTTATATGGAATGGTAATGCCTGTGTTTTGCTATCATTAATTTTATAAAAGGACACTTCACGAAATTCTCTAAGAAGAGAAAATAAATGACCCATAGAAGTAGCTGGATCACTTAACGTAAGAATTACATCGTCTGCAAATAAACCCAATTTGTGAGTATCTCCATCTATTGTAACACCCTGAATATTACTATCAACTCTTATTGCCTCAGCCAAAGGCTCAATAGCTAAAGCAAAAAGTAAAGGTGACAAAGGGCAACCCTGCCTAGTCCCATTGGATAACGAGAATGAGTCGGACAAAACTCCAGAGGCCAGCACTTTTGCAGTAGGCTTCTGATACAAAGCAAAAATAGCTTTTCTCAAAGCAGCTGGGAACCCAAACCGAATCAAAACATCTTCCAAATATCCCCAATGGACCCTATCAAATGCCTTTTCAGCATCGAGTGATAAAAATAAAGAGGGGTGTTTAGATTTTTGAATATATGAGATCAAATTAATAAAACGTCTCGTATTGTCTGTTGCTTGACGTCTGGGAATAAAACCTACTTGATCGTTATGAACAAGCAGAGGCAATAAACTTGAGATACGATTAGCTAATATTTTCGAGTATAATTTGGTGTCATTATTAATTAGAGAAATGGGCCTAAAATTGGAACACCTATCAGGTTCCTTTCCGGGTTTAGGTAAAGTAGAAATTTGGGCACAAAGGGATTCATCAGGAATATAGCCATTTTTCCAATATTCGTTAAACAATTTTGTTAAATGTGGCAATAAGATATTTTTAAATTTGTGATAGTATAGAGCAGAAAAACCATCAGGACCCTGTGCCTTACCAGATGGAGTATCTTTAATAGCTTGAAGCACCTCCTCCAAAGAAATGTCCGACTCAAGAAATTCAACATGAAAATCAGGGATTCTAGGGAGATTAGTTTTATCCAAAAATTCAGTTATTTTAGCAGAGGTTGGTTGCGTTTCCAGAGGGGAATCTTTAAGGTTATAAAGTGACTTATAATATGCAGCAAAAGAATTAGATATGTCCCTAGGATGTAAAATTTTCTGGCCAGAATCATCCAATATATAAGCTATTCTAGATTGTATAGTTTTTTGTTTTAATTTATTCGCTAATAAATTAGAGGCTTTATTACCCTTTGAGTAAAATGACATTTTTAAAGATCGTAAAGTTTTAGCACTCTTTTCCAAATTAAGCTTATCCAATTTTGTTTTCACGTCTTTAATTAAAGCTGAAACAGAGAAAGAAGGGCCTAACTTATTTGCTAAATTTAAATTATATAATTCTTTCTCCAAAGTTTTAACATTTGCAGACGATGTTTTCCTAATATAAGAATTTCTCTGAATAAAATGTCCTCTTAACACAGCCTTATGAGCATTCCAAATAGTAGAATATGGAATATCTTCAGTAATGTTTTCTTCAAAATATGAAGATAACGTTTTTTCAGCCAAGATTTTTTCATCTATGTTATTCAAAATGAAATCATTCAGTCTCCAAGGTCTATAAGGAACATGTGGTATTGTTTCATGAATACCCAAAGTAATAGGAGCATGATCTGACCATTTAAAATCTAAAATTTCAGCTTTCTCAATGAAAGCTAACATATTTTCAGGCACTAGAAAGCGATCGATACGAGAGTACATATTGTGGCCAGCTGAGTAAAAAGTATAATCACTTTCATTAGGATGTAGGAGACGCCACACATCATAGTAACATTTGGATTGCAACAATTTGGAGCACCTCTTTGCAGTGGACATATAAGAATTTGAATTGGGAGAGGATTCCTCCCTCGAGACATCACTTTCAGGGTCCAATACGAAATTAGTATCACCACAAACAATCACTCTCCCCCTACATTCATCAAGAGCTGTTTGCATAACGTTTTTCAAATATTGAAATTGGGAACTCGTTGGAAAATAAACATTGAAAATTGAATAATCTACGTTATTCACTTTACCCACCCATAACACATATCTACCGTCAGGATCAATAATAGTTGTCAAAGTCTTGATAGCCAATGATTTGTTAAAAAAAATAGAAGTTCCCCTAGCCTTTGAAGAAAACTTAGAATGAAATTGAATGGGATAATACCTAGCAAAAATGTGGGGATTAAAATCATTTTTAAAGTGGGACTCCTGTATGCACAAAACATCTACACGCTTCTCCCTAGCCTCCTTCAACAACAGCCTTCTTTTATGAAAAGAGCCCAATCCCTTAACATTAAAGGACATTATTTTCAATACCATTGATTATAAGGAACATCAAAAATGAACACAAGACTGTGAATGGCTAAAACACAAAATAAAGGGATTGGGCCTAACACATCAAATTTTAAAAACATGAAAGGGTATTGTAAAGGAGGTACAAGCACGCACAGCGAGAGAACCAAAAGAAACAAAATAAGAAGTATCACACAAGAGCTTCCATTGATTACAAATGGGTAGGGGAAAAACAACAAAACTAAAAAAGAAATGATTCCCTTCCTAATGGGGAACCAACTAAATTTGGAACAAATAAAATATATACCAAAGATAAAAAAATAGGCCCAAAGAGAGGAGTAAAAAGAAATTAAAAATATACTCCTCTCCATTGATGGTAAAAAAAAAAAGGCCTTACTGTTGGGGTGGTAGCGAGAGAACAGTGAGGACAGGGATAATGTAATAATTAATAACGTTGCATAAAAACGAATGAAAAAACAAAAAATAAAAGAAATCTATTAAAGACCCACACATTTAAGAAAAAAAATAGAAACAAAAGAAAACAAATAAAAATGGAAATAAATAATAAAAAAGAAACATTATCAACAAGTAGCCAGTTCGAATTAAGACAGTTAAAAAAAGACCTCAAAAATATATGGATAGTTTTAAAACAATAGCTGGGCGGTGTCCCTGTAGCAGTGTTTCTTAACAACATATCCATGCTCCTGCAGAGATACTGCAATGTTTATTTAACAAAGAAGTTCCGGTTGTTTACTCCTGAGAACAATAGAGGAATAAGGAAATTCCAGAGATTTGAAATAGGTGTGGCACGCCCAGTCAGCGCCATCAACTTGCAAAAAGAAAACAAAAAATAGAAAAACACGGAAAAAAAAGCAATGTCTATATGTATAGAGCACATATCAATAAATCAAACCTATTACTCTGCAATAATGGCTCCTTCATCCAATATAGCTGCAGCTTCTGCAATTTTGGTATGCATTCTGCGATCAAATCTTTGTCCCTTAGATTCGTGACGTCTTGGCGAAAATATTTGTAAAAAATCCTTTCCCTCTTCCGGTGATGTTATAACATAGTTCTGACCATCATGCCTAAATAAAACTTTAACAGGGAATCCCCATCTGTATCGGATATTCAGAGCTTGTAATTCCCTTGTAAGAAATTGAAAATCTTTTCTTCGTGACATAGTGGAAGCAGAAAAATCTTGAAAGAATTTGAGGTTTGTATACTCCTCACAGAGATTAGCACCCGTTCTCACAGCAGTCAGGAACTCATCCTTAACATGGAAGAAATGTAATCGTGCTATAGTGTCCCTTGCAGCCTCCTTAGGAGCTCGGTTGGACTTCGGCAGCCGATGGCATCGGTCAATCAAAATCTCTGGTTCAGCACGATTTTTCAGAACTGAGCCAATAATTTTTTTAACATATGCGCCTAGATCTTGATTTTGTATGGATTCAGGTATATTTCTGATCCGTATATTATTGCGCCTACTACGATCTTCCAAATCAGCAATTTTTAGCTTACTTAGCTCGAGTTGGTGTTCCAGCAGATCCACACGCTTTTCTAACTCTAAATGTGAGTTCCTCTGCAGACCAAGAGCCTGTTCAGTACGATCCACACGAATGTCCAGTTCGTTTATATCCTTCTTAATAACGGAAATCTCTTTCATCAAATCATCACGAATCCCATTCCTGAGATCCGTAAGCAGCTTTATTAATCGAGGTTCCGTAACAGTCATACCTGATCTCTCAAACTCCTCACCCATCTTAGCCTGTTTCTTACGTGGGGACTCAGTGTCTTCAATCACGAGCTTTTCCACAGGTTTCGAGGCACCCGAAGTTTTGGTTGAAAACTTCTGCTTTTGCATCTTCCAATCAGTCCAATAGTAGTTCGATTCTGGAACGGGTCCACAGTTGAATGCTGTTTTTTTAATGAAAAAAGCCCAACTCCTCACAGAGCTCTTGCACTATGCTGCCATCTCACTCGATGGTCAAGCCACGCCCCCCGTAGCTTCCACATACTGCACCCCACAACATTACTTTTATGTTGGTTGTTATTTGGGCTGCTGAAGGCATGATTTAAAGCAGTTTTGGTGAATTAGAAACAAAAAAAGTTTTTTTGCAAAAAAGTATGGTGCTAAGTGTAGATAGCTTCATGTTTTCATCCAAATACTGTATTGCTTGTAGCTTCCACATACTGCATCCCACAACATTACTTTTATGTTGGTTGTTATTTGGGCTGGTGAAGGCATGATTTAAAGCAGTTTTGGTGAATTAGAAACGAAAAAAGTTTTTTTGCAAAAAAGTATGGTGCTAAGTGTAGATAGCTTCATGTTTTCATGCAAATACTGTATTGCTTGTAGCTTCCACATACTGCACCCCACAACATTCCTTTTATGTTGGTTGTTATTTGGGCTGCTGGAGGCATGATTTAAAGCAGTTTTGGTGAATTGGAAACAAAAAAAGTTTTTTTGCAAAAAAGTATGGTACTAAGTGTAGATAGCTTCATGTTTTCATCCAAATACTTTATTTCGTGTAGATTCCACATACTGCATCCCACAACATTACTTTTATGTTGGTTGTTATTTGGGCTGCTGAAGGCATGATTTAAAGCAGTTTTGGTGAATTAGAAACAAAAAAAGTTTTTTTGCAAAAAAGTATGGTGCTAAGTGTAGATAGCTTCATTATTTGAAAAGTAGATAGCTTCATGTTTTCATCCAAATACTGTATTGCTTGTAGCTTCCACATACTGCACCCCACAACATTACTTTTATGTTGGTTGTTATTTGGGCTGCTGAAGGCATGATTTAAAGCAGTTTTGGTGAATAAGAAACAAAAAAAGTTTTTGTGCAAAAAAGTATGGTGCTAAGTGTAGATAGCTTCATTATTTGAAAAGTGGATAGCTTCATGTTTTCATCCAAAAAACTGTATTGCTTGTAGCTTCCACATACTGCACCCCACAACATTACTTTTATGTTGGTTGTTATTTGGGCTGCTGAAGGCATGATTTAAAGCAGTTTTGGTGAATTAGAAACAAAAAAAGTTTTTTTGCAAAAAAGTATGGTGCTAAGTGTAGATAGCTTCATGTTTTCATGCAAATACTGTATTGCTTGTAGCTTCCACATACTGCACCCCACAACATTCCTTTTATATTGGTTGTTATTTGGGCTGCTAAAAGCATGCTTTAAAGCAGTTTTGGTGAATTAGAAACAAAAAAAGTTTTTTTGCAAAAAGTATGGTGCTAAGTGTAGATAGCTTCATGTTTTCATGCAAATACTGTATTGCTTGCAGCTTCCACATACTGCACCCCACAACATTACTTTTATGTTGGTTGTTATTTGGGCTGCTAAAAGCATGCTTTAAAGCAGTTTTGGTGAATTAGAAACAAAAAAAGTTTTTTTGCAAAAAAGTATGGTGCTAAGTGTAGATAGCTTCATGTTTTCATCCAAATACTGTATTGCTTGTAGCTTCCACATACTGCACCCCACAACATTACTTTTATGTTGGTTGTTATTTGGGCTGCTGAAGGCATGATTTAAAGCAGTTTTGGTGAATTAGAAACAAAAAAAGTTTTTTTGCAAAAAAGTATGGTGCTAAGTGTACATAGCTTCATGTTTTCATCCAAATACTGTATTGCTTGTAGCTTCCACATACTGCACCCCACAACATTACTTTTATGTTGGTTGTTATTTGGGCTGCTGAAGGCATGATTTAAAGCAGTTTTGGTGAATTAGAAACAAAAAAAGTTTTTTTGCAAAAAAGTATGGTGCTAAGTGTAGATAGCTTCATTATTTGAAAAGTGGATAGCTTCATGTTTTCATCCAAAAAACTGTATTGCTTGTAGCTTCCACATACTGCACCCCACAACATTACTTTTATGTTGGTTGTTATTTGGGCTGCTGAAGGCATGATTTAAAGCAGTTTTGGTGAATTAGAAACAAAAAAAGTTTTTTGCAAAAAAGTATGGTGCTAAGTGTAGATAGCTTCATGTTTTCATGCAAATACTGTATTGCTTGTAGCTTCCACATACTGCACCCCACAACATTCCTTTTATATTGGTTGTTATTTGGGCTGCTAAAAGCATGCTTTAAAGCAGTTTTGGTGAATTAGAAACAAAAAAAGTTTTTTTGCAAAAAGTATGGTGCTAAGTGTAGATAGCTTCATGTTTTCATGCAAATACTGTATTGCTTGCAGCTTCCACATACTGCACCCCACCTCTCAAGATCCAGTAGCAAAGAGGGCCAAAAAGTCTTTAAATTGTAAGCATACATATGTTTTAAATTTTTACATAAATTAATGCCTAAATAGGAAATAAAGCTCTTCCTCCAGTCAAAGTCATACGATCTTTTAAGAGCAGTCAAATCATTCCTCTTTATATGGAATGGTAATGCCTGTGTTTTGCTATCATTAATTTTATAAAAGGACACTTCACGAAATTCTCTAAGAAGAGAAAATAAATGACCCATAGAAGTAGCTGGATCACTTAACGTAAGAATTACATCGTCTGCAAATAAACCCAATTTGTGAGTATCTCCATCTATTGTAACACCCTGAATATTACTATCAACTCTTATTGCCTCAGCCAAAGGCTCAATAGCTAAAGCAAAAAGTAAAGGTGACAAAGGGCAACCCTGCCTAGTCCCATTGGATAACGAGAATGAGTCGGACAAAACTCCAGAGGCCAGCACTTTTGCAGTAGGCTTCTGATACAAAGCAAAAATAGCTTTTCTCAAAGCAGCTGGGAACCCAAACCGAATCAAAACATCTTCCAAATATCCCCAATGGACCCTATCAAATGCCTTTTCAGCATCGAGTGATAAAAATAAAGAGGGGTGTTTAGATTTTTGAATATATGAGATCAAATTAATAAAACGTCTCGTATTGTCTGTTGCTTGACGTCTGGGAATAAAACCTACTTGATCGTTATGAACAAGCAGAGGCAATAAACTTGAGATACGATTAGCTAATATTTTCGAGTATAATTTGGTGTCATTATTAATTAGAGAAATGGGCCTAAAATTGGAACACCTATCAGGTTCCTTTCCGGGTTTAGGTAAAGTAGAAATTTGGGCACAAAGGGATTCATCAGGAATATAGCCATTTTTCCAATATTCGTTAAACAATTTTGTTAAATGTGGCAATAAGATATTTTTAAATTTGTGATAGTATAGAGCAGAAAAACCATCAGGACCCTGTGCCTTACCAGATGGAGTATCTTTAATAGCTTGAAGCACCTCCTCCAAAGAAATGTCCGACTCAAGAAATTCAACATGAAAATCAGGGATTCTAGGGAGATTAGTTTTATCCAAAAATTCAGTTATTTTAGCAGAGGTTGGTTGCGTTTCCAGAGGGGAATCTTTAAGGTTATAAAGTGACTTATAATATGCAGCAAAAGAATTAGATATGTCCCTAGGATGTAAAATTTTCTGGCCAGAATCATCCAATATATAAGCTATTCTAGATTGTATAGTTTTTTGTTTTAATTTATTCGCTAATAAATTAGAGGCTTTATTACCCTTTGAGTAAAATGACATTTTTAAAGATCGTAAAGTTTTAGCACTCTTTTCCAAATTAAGCTTATCCAATTTTGTTTTCACGTCTTTAATTAAAGCTGAAACAGAGAAAGAAGGGCCTAACTTATTTGCTAAATTTAAATTATATAATTCTTTCTCCAAAGTTTTAACATTTGCAGACGATGTTTTCCTAATATAAGAATTTCTCTGAATAAAATGTCCTCTTAACACAGCCTTATGAGCATTCCAAATAGTAGAATATGGAATATCTTCAGTAATGTTTTCTTCAAAATATGAAGATAACGTTTTTTCAGCCAAGATTTTTTCATCTATGTTATTCAAAATGAAATCATTCAGTCTCCAAGGTCTATAAGGAACATGTGGTATTGTTTCATGAATACCCAAAGTAATAGGAGCATGATCTGACCATTTAAAATCTAAAATTTCAGCTTTCTCAATGAAAGCTAACATATTTTCAGGCACTAGAAAGCGATCGATACGAGAGTACATATTGTGGCCAGCTGAGTAAAAAGTATAATCACTTTCATTAGGATGTAGGAGACGCCACACATCATAGTAACATTTGGATTGCAACAATTTGGAGCACCTCTTTGCAGTGGACATATAAGAATTTGAATTGGGAGAGGATTCCTCCCTCGAGACATCACTTTCAGGGTCCAATACGAAATTAGTATCACCACAAACAATCACTCTCCCCCTACATTCATCAAGAGCTGTTTGCATAACGTTTTTCAAATATTGAAATTGGGAACTCGTTGGAAAATAAACATTGAAAATTGAATAATCTACGTTATTCACTTTACCCACCCATAACACATATCTACCGTCAGGATCAATAATAGTTGTCAAAGTCTTGATAGCCAATGATTTGTTAAAAAAAATAGAAGTTCCCCTAGCCTTTGAAGAAAACTTAGAATGAAATTGAATGGGATAATACCTAGCAAAAATGTGGGGATTAAAATCATTTTTAAAGTGGGACTCCTGTATGCACAAAACATCTACACGCTTCTCCCTAGCCTCCTTCAACAACAGCCTTCTTTTATGAAAAGAGCCCAATCCCTTAACATTAAAGGACATTATTTTCAATACCATTGATTATAAGGAACATCAAAAATGAACACAAGACTGTGAATGGCTAAAACACAAAATAAAGGGATTGGGCCTAACACATCAAATTTTAAAAACATGAAAGGGTATTGTAAAGGAGGTACAAGCACGCACAGCGAGAGAACCAAAAGAAACAAAATAAGAAGTATCACACAAGAGCTTCCATTGATTACAAATGGGTAGGGGAAAAACAACAAAACTAAAAAAGAAATGATTCCCTTCCTAATGGGGAACCAACTAAATTTGGAACAAATAAAATATATACCAAAGATAAAAAAATAGGCCCAAAGAGAGGAGTAAAAAGAAATTAAAAATATACTCCTCTCCATTGATGGTAAAAAAAAAAAGGCCTTACTGTTGGGGTGGTAGCGAGAGAACAGTGAGGACAGGGATAATGTAATAATTAATAACGTTGCATAAAAACGAATGAAAAAACAAAAAATAAAAGAAATCTATTAAAGACCCACACATTTAAGAAAAAAAATAGAAACAAAAGAAAACAAATAAAAATGGAAATAAATAATAAAAAAGAAACATTATCAACAAGTAGCCAGTTCGAATTAAGACAGTTAAAAAAAGACCTCAAAAATATATGGATAGTTTTAAAACAATAGCTGGGCGGTGTCCCTGTAGCAGTGTTTCTTAACAACATATCCATGCTCCTGCAGAGATACTGCAATGTTTATTTAACAAAGAAGTTCCGGTTGTTTACTCCTGAGAACAATAGAGGAATAAGGAAATTCCAGAGATTTGAAATAGGTGTGGCACGCCCAGTCAGCGCCATCAACTTGCAAAAAGAAAACAAAAAATAGAAAAACACGGAAAAAAAATCAATGTCTATATGTATAGAGCACATATCAATAAATCAAACCTATTACTCTGCAATAATGGCTCCTTCATCCAATATAGCTGCAGCTTCTGCAATTTTGGTATGCATTCTGCGATCAAATCTTTGTCCCTTAGATTCGTGACGTCTTGGCGAAAATATTTGTAAAAAATCCTTTCCCTCTTCCGGTGATGTTATAACATAGTTCTGACCATCATGCCTAAATAAAACTTTAACAGGGAATCCCCATCTGTATCGGATATTCAGAGCTTGTAATTCCCTTGTAAGAAATTGAAAATCTTTTCTTCGTGACATAGTGGAAGCAGAAAAATCTTGAAAGAATTTGAGGTTTGTATACTCCTCACAGAGATTAGCACCCGTTCTCACAGCAGTCAGGAACTCATCCTTAACATGGAAGAAATGTAATCGTGCTATAGTGTCCCTTGCAGCCTCCTTAGGAGCTCGGTTGGACTTCGGCAGCCGATGGCATCGGTCAATCAAAATCTCTGGTTCAGCACGATTTTTCAGAACTGAGCCAATAATTTTTTTAACATATGCGCCTAGATCTTGATTTTGTATGGATTCAGGTATATTTCTGATCCGTATATTATTGCGCCTACTACGATCTTCCAAATCAGCAATTTTTAGCTTACTTAGCTCGAGTTGGTGTTCCAGCAGATCCACACGCTTTTCTAACTCTAAATGTGAGTTCCTCTGCAGACCAAGAGCCTGTTCAGTACGATCCACACGAATGTCCAGTTCGTTTATATCCTTCTTAATAACGGAAATCTCTTTCATCAAATCATCACGAATCCCATTCCTGAGATCCGTAAGCAGCTTTATTAATCGAGGTTCCGTAACAGTCATACCTGATCTCTCAAACTCCTCACCCATCTTAGCCTGTTTCTTACGTGGGGACTCAGTGTCTTCAATCACGAGCTTTTCCACAGGTTTCGAGGCACCCGAAGTTTTGGTTGAAAACTTCTGCTTTTGCATCTTCCAATCAGTCCAATAGTAGTTCGATTCTGGAACGGGTCCACAGTTGAATGCTGTTTTTTTAATGAAAAAAGCCCAACTCCTCACAGAGCTCTTGCACTATGCTGCCATCTCACTCGATGGTCAAGCCACGCCCCCCGTAGCTTCCACATACTGCACCCCACAACATTACTTTTATGTTGGTTGTTATTTGGGCTGCTGAAGGCATGATTTAAAGCAGTTTTGGTGAATTAGAAACAAAAAAAGTTTTTTTGCAAAAAAGTATGGTGCTAAGTGTAGATAGCTTCATGTTTTCATCCAAATACTGTATTGCTTGTAGCTTCCACATACTGCATCCCACAACATTACTTTTATGTTGGTTGTTATTTGGGCTGGTGAAGGCATGATTTAAAGCAGTTTTGGTGAATTAGAAACGAAAAAAGTTTTTTTGCAAAAAAGTATGGTGCTAAGTGTAGATAGCTTCATGTTTTCATGCAAATACTGTATTGCTTGTAGCTTCCACATACTGCACCCCACAACATTCCTTTTATGTTGGTTGTTATTTGGGCTGCTGGAGGCATGATTTAAAGCAGTTTTGGTGAATTGGAAACAAAAAAAGTTTTTTTGCAAAAAAGTATGGTACTAAGTGTAGATAGCTTCATGTTTTCATCCAAATACTTTATTTCGTGTAGATTCCACATACTGCATCCCACAACATTACTTTTATGTTGGTTGTTATTTGGGCTGCTGAAGGCATGATTTAAAGCAGTTTTGGTGAATTAGAAACAAAAAAAGTTTTTTTGCAAAAAAGTATGGTGCTAAGTGTAGATAGCTTCATTATTTGAAAAGTAGATAGCTTCATGTTTTCATCCAAATACTGTATTGCTTGTAGCTTCCACATACTGCACCCCACAACATTACTTTTATGTTGGTTGTTATTTGGGCTGCTGAAGGCATGATTTAAAGCAGTTTTGGTGAATAAGAAACAAAAAAAGTTTTTGTGCAAAAAAGTATGGTGCTAAGTGTAGATAGCTTCATTATTTGAAAAGTGGATAGCTTCATGTTTTCATCCAAAAAACTGTATTGCTTGTAGCTTCCACATACTGCACCCCACAACATTACTTTTATGTTGGTTGTTATTTGGGCTGCTGAAGGCATGATTTAAAGCAGTTTTGGTGAATTAGAAACAAAAAAAGTTTTTTTGCAAAAAAGTATGGTGCTAAGTGTAGATAGCTTCATGTTTTCATGCAAATACTGTATTGCTTGTAGCTTCCACATACTGCACCCCACAACATTCCTTTTATATTGGTTGTTATTTGGGCTGCTAAAAGCATGCTTTAAAGCAGTTTTGGTGAATTAGAAACAAAAAAAGTTTTTTTGCAAAAAGTATGGTGCTAAGTGTAGATAGCTTCATGTTTTCATGCAAATACTGTATTGCTTGCAGCTTCCACATACTGCACCCCACAACATTACTTTTATGTTGGTTGTTATTTGGGCTGCTAAAAGCATGCTTTAAAGCAGTTTTGGTGAATTAGAAACAAAAAAAGTTTTTTTGCAAAAAAGTATGGTGCTAAGTGTAGATAGCTTCATGTTTTCATCCAAATACTGTATTGCTTGTAGCTTCCACATACTGCACCCCACAACATTACTTTTATGTTGGTTGTTATTTGGGCTGCTGAAGGCATGATTTAAAGCAGTTTTGGTGAATTAGAAACAAAAAAAGTTTTTTTGCAAAAAAGTATGGTGCTAAGTGTAGATAGCTTCATTATTTGAAAAGTAGATAGCTTCATGTTTTCATCCAAATACTGTATTGCTTGTAGCTTCCACATACTGCACCCCACAACATTACTTTTATGTTGGTTGTTATTTGGGCTGCTGAAGGCATGATTTAAAGCAGTTTTGGTGAATTAGAAACAAAAAAAGTTTTTTTGCAAAAAAGTATGGTGCTAAGTGTAGATAGCTTCATGTTTTCACCCCACAACATTACTTTTATGTTGGTTGTTATTTGGGCTGCTGAAGGCATGATTTAAAGCAGTTTTGGTGAATTAGAAACAAAAAAAGTTTTTTTGCAAAAAAGTATGGTGCTAAGTGTAGATAGCTTCATGTTTTCATCCAAATACTGGATTGCTTGTAGCTTCCACACACTGCACCCCACAACATTACTTTTATGTTGGTTGTTATTTGGGCTGCTGAAGGCATGATTTAAAGCAGTTTTGGTGAACTAGAAACAAAAAAAGTTTTTTTGCAAAAAGTATGGTGCTAAGTGTAGATAGCTTCATGTTTTCATGCAAATACTGTATTGCTTGCAGCTTCCACATACTGCACCCCACAACATTACTTTTATGTTGGTTGTTATTTGGGCTGCTAAAAGCATGCTTTAAAGCAGTTTTGGTGAATTAGAAACAAAAAAAGTTTTTTTGCAAAAAAGTATGGTGCTAAGTGTAGATAGCTTCATGTTTTCATCCAAATACTGTATTGCTTGTAGCTTCCACATACTGCACCCCACAACATTACTTTTATGTTGGTTGTTATTTGGGCTGCTGAAGGCATGATTTAAAGCAGTTTTGGTGAATTAGAAACAAAAAAAGTTTTTTTGCAAAAAAGTATGGTGCTAAGTGTACATAGCTTCATGTTTTCATCCAAATACTGTATTGCTTGTAGCTTCCACATACTGCACCCCACAACATTACTTTTATGTTGGTTGTTATTTGGGCTGCTGAAGGCATGATTTAAAGCAGTTTTGGTGAATTAGAAACAAAAAAAGTTTTTTTGCAAAAAAGTATGGTGCTAAGTGTAGATAGCTTCATTATTTGAAAAGTAGATAGCTTCATGTTTTCATCCAAATACTGTATTGCTTGTAGCTTCCACATACTGCACCCCACAACATTACTTTTATGTTGGTTCTTATTTGGGCTGCTGAAGGCATGATTTAAAGCAGTTTTGGTGAATTAGAAACAAAAAAAGTTTTTTTGCAAAAAAGTATGGTGCTAAGTGTAGATAGCTTCATGTTTTCATCCAAATACTGTATTGCTTGTAGCTTCCACATACTGCACCCCACAACATTACTTTTATGTTGGTTGTTATTTGGGCTGCTGAAGGCATGATTTAAAGCAGTTTTGGTGAATAAGAAACAAAAAAAGTTTTTGTGCAAAAAAGTATGGTGCTAAGTGTAGATAGCTTCATTATTTGAAAAGTGGATAGCTTCATGTTTTCATCCAAAAAACTGTATTGCTTGTAGCTTCCACATACTGCACCCCACAACATTACTTTTATGTTGGTTGTTATTTGGGCTGCTGAAGGCATGATTTAAAGCAGTTTTGGTGAATTAGAAACAAAAAAAGTTTTTTTGCAAAAAAGTATGGTGCTAAGTGTAGATAGCTTCATGTTTTCATGCAAATACTGTATTGCTTGTAGCTTCCACATACTGCACCCCACAACATTCCTTTTATGTTGGTTGTTATTTGGGCTGCTAAAAGCATGCTTTAAAGCAGTTTTGGTGAATTAGAAACAAAAAAAGTTTTTTTGCAAAAAGTATGGTGCTAAGTGTAGATAGCTTCATGTTTTCATGCAAATACTGTATTGCTTGCAGCTTCCACATACTGCACCCCACAACATTACTTTTATGTTGGTTGTTATTTGGGCTGCTAAAAGCATGCTTTAAAGCAGTTTTGGTGAATTAGAAACAAAAAAAGTTTTTTTGCAAAAAAGTATGGTGCTAAGTGTAGATAGCTTCATGTTTTCATCCAAATACTGTATTGCTTGTAGCTTCCACATACTGCACCCCACAACATTACTTTTATGTTGGTTGTTATTTGGGCTGCTGAAGGCATGATTTAAAGCAGTTTTGGTGAATTAGAAACAAAAAAAGTTTTTTTGCAAAAAAGTATGGTGCTAAGTGTAGATAGCTTCATGTTTTCATCCAAATACTGTATTGCTTGTAGCTTCCACATACTGCACCCCACAACATTACTTTTATGTTGGTTGTTATTTGGGCTGCTGAAGGCATGATTTAAAGCAGTTTTGGTGAATAAGAAACAAAAAAAGTTTTTGTGCAAAAAAGTATGGTGCTAAGTGTAGATAGCTTCATTATTTGAAAAGTGGATAGCTTCATGTTTTCATCCAAAAAACTGTATTGCTTGTAGCTTCCACATACTGCACCCCACAACATTACTTTTATGTTGGTTGTTATTTGGGCTGCTGAAGGCATGATTTAAAGCAGTTTTGGTGAATTAGAAACAAAAAAAGTTTTTTTGCAAAAAAGTATGGTGCTAAGTGTAGATAGCTTCATGTTTTCATGCAAATACTGTATTGCTTGTAGCTTCCACATACTGCACCCCACAACATTCCTTTTATGTTGGTTGTTATTTGGGCTGCTAAAAGCATGCTTTAAAGCAGTTTTGGTGAATTAGAAACAAAAAAAGTTTTTTTGCAAAAAGTATGGTGCTAAGTGTAGATAGCTTCATGTTTTCATGCAAATACTGTATTGCTTGCAGCTTCCACATACTGCACCCCACAACATTACTTTTATGTTGGTTGTTATTTGGGCTGCTAAAAGCATGCTTTAAAGCAGTTTTGGTGAATTAGAAACAAAAAAAGTTTTTTTGCAAAAAAGTATGGTGCTAAGTGTAGATAGCTTCATGTTTTCATCCAAATACTGTATTGCTTGTAGCTTCCACATACTGCACCCCACAACATTACTTTTATGTTGGTTGTTATTTGGGCTGCTGAAGGCATGATTTAAAGCAGTTTTGGTGAATTAGAAACAAAAAAAGTTTTTTTGCAAAAAAGTATGGTGCTAAGTGTACATAGCTTCATGTTTTCATCCAAATACTGTATTGCTTGTAGCTTCCACATACTGCACCCCACAACATTACTTTTATGTTGGTTGTTATTTGGGCTGCTGAAGGCATGATTTAAAGCAGTTTTGGTGAATTAGAAACAAAAAAAGTTTTTTTGCAAAAAAGTATGGTGCTAAGTGTAGATAGCTTCATTATTTGAAAAGTAGATAGCTTCATGTTTTCATCCAAATACTGTATTGCTTGTAGCTTCCACATACTGCACCCCACAACATTACTTTTATGTTGGTTGTTATTTGGGCTGCTGAAGGCATGATTTAAAGCAGTTTTGGTGAATTAGAAACAAAAAAAGTTTTTTTGCAAAAAAGTATGGTGCTAAGTGTAGATAGCTTCATGTTTTCACCCCACAACATTACTTTTATGTTGGTTGTTATTTGGGCTGCTGAAGGCATGATTTAAAGCAGTTTTGGTGAATTAGAAACAAAAAAAGTTTTTTTGCAAAAAAGTATGGTGCTAAGTGTAGATAGCTTCATGTTTTCATCCAAATACTGGATTGCTTGTAGCTTCCACACACTGCACCCCACAACATTACTTTTATGTTGGTTGTTATTTGGGCTGCTGAAGGCATGATTTAAAGCAGTTTTGGTGAACTAGAAACAAAAAAAGTTTTTTTGCAAAAAAGTATGGTGCTAAGTGTAGATAGCTTCATTATTTGAAAAGTAGATAGCTTCATGTTTTCATCCAAATACTGTATTGCTTGTAGCTTCCACATACTGCACCCCACAACATTACTTTTATGTTGGTTGTTATTTGGGCTACTGAAGGCATGATTTAAAGCAGTTTTGGTGAATTAGAAACAAAAAAAGTTTTTTTGCAAAAAAGTATGGTGCTAAGTGTAGATAGCTTCATGTTTTCATCCAAATACTGTATTGCTTGTAGCTTCCACATACTACACCCCACAACATTACTTTTATGTTGGTTGTTATTTGGGCTGCTGAAGGCATGATTTAAAGCAGTTTTGGTGAATTAGAAACAAAAAAAGTTTTTTTGCAAAAAAGTATGGTGCTAAGTGTAGATAGCTTCATGTTTTCATCCAAATACTTTATTTCGTGTAGATTCCACATACTGCATCCCACAACATTACTTTTATGTTGGTTGTTATTTGGGCTGCTGAAGGCATGATTTAAAGCAGTTTTGGAGAATTAGAAACAAAAAAAGGTTTTTTGCAAAAAAGTATGGTGCTAAGTGTAGATAGCTTCATTATTTGAAAAGTAGATAGCTTCATGTTTTCATCCAAATACTGTATTGCTTGTAGCTTCCACATACTACACCCCACAACATTACTTTTATGTTGGTTGTTATTTGGGCTGCTGAAGGCATGATTTAAAGCAGTTTTGGTGAATTAGAAACAAAAAAAGTTTTTTTGCAAAAAAGTATGGTGCTAAGTGTAGATAGCTTCATATTTTCATCCAAATACTTTATTTCGTGTAGATTCCACATACTGCATCCCACAACATTACTTTTATGTTGGTTGTTATTTGGGCTGCTGAAGGCATGATTTAAAGCAGTTTTGGTGAATTAGAAACAAAAAAAGTTTTTTTGCAAAAAAGTATGGTGCTAAGTGTAGATAGCTTCATTATTTGAAAAGTAGATAGCTTCATGTTTTCATCCAAATACTGTATTGCTTGTAGCTTCCACATACTACACCCCACAACATTACTTTTATGTTGGTTGTTATTTGGGCTGCTGAAGGCATGATTTAAAGCAGTTTTGGTGAATTAGAAACAAAAAAAGTTTTTTTGCAAAAAAGTATGGTGCTAAGTGTAGATAGCTTCATGTTTTCATCCAAATACTGTATTGCTTGTAGCTTCCACATACTGCACCCCACAACATTACTTTTATGTTGGTTGTTATTTGGGCTGCTGAAGGCATGATTTAAAGCAGTTTTGGTGAATTAGAAACAAAAAAAGTTTTTTTGCAAAAAAGTATGGTGCTAAGTGTACATAGCTTCATGTTTTCATCCAAATACTGTATTGCTTGTAGCTTCCACATACTGCACCCCACAACATTACTTTTATGTTGGTTGTTATTTGGGCTGCTGAAGGCATGATTTAAAGCAGTTTTGGTGAATTAGAAACAAAAAAAGTTTTTTTGCAAAACAGTATGGTGCTAAGTGTAGATAGCTTCATATTTTCATCCAAATACTTTATTTCGTGTAGATTCCACATACTGCATCCCACAACATTACTTTTATGTTGGTTGTTATTTGGGCTGCTGAAGGCATGATTTAAAGCAGTTTTGGTGAATTAGAAACAAAAAAAGTTTTTTTGCAAAAAAGTATGGTGCTAAGTGTAGATAGCTTCATTATTTGAAAAGTAGATAGCTTCATGTTTTCATCCAAATACTATATTGCTTGTAGCTTCCACATACTACACCCCACAACATTACTTTTATGTTGGTTGTTATTTGGGCTGCTGAAGGCATGATTTAAAGCTGTTTTGGTGAATTAGAAACAAAAAAAGTTTTTTTGCAAAAAAGTATGGTGCTAAGTGTAGATAGCTTCATGCTTTCATCCAAATACTGTATTGCTTGTAGCTTCCACACACTGCACCCCACAACATTACTTTTATGTTGGTTGTTATTTGGGCTGCTGAAGGCATGATTTAAAGCAGTTTTGGTGAATTAGAAATAAAAAAAGTTTTTTTGCAAAAAAGTATGGTGCTAAGTGTAGATAGCTTCATGTTTTCATGCAAATACTGTATTGCTTGTAGCTTCCACATACTGCACCCCACAACATTACTTTTATGTTGGTTGTTATTTGGGCTGCTAAAAGCATGCTTTAAAGCAGTTTTGGTGAATTAGAAACAAAAAAAGTTTTTTTGCAAAAAAGTATGGTGCTAAGTGTAGATAGCTTCATGTTTTCATCCAAATACTGTATTGCTTGTAGCTTCCACATACTGCACCCCACAACATTACTTTTATGTTGGTTGTTATTTGGACTGCTGAAGGCATGATTTAAAGCAGTTTTGGTGAATTAGAAACAAAAAAGGTTTTTTTGCAAAAAAGTATGGTGCTAAGTGTACATAGCTTCATATTTTCATCCAAATACTGTATTGCTTGTAGCTTCCACATACTGCACCCCACAACATTACTTTTATGTTGGTTGTTATTTGGGCTGCTGAAGGCATGATTTAAAGCAGTTTTGGTGAATTAGAAACAAAAAAAGTTTTTTTGCAAAAAAGTATGGTGCTAAGTGTAGATAGCTTCATTATTTGAAAAGTAGATAGCTTCATGTTTTCATCCAAATACTGTATTGCTTGTAGCTTCCACATACTACACCCCACAACATTACTTTTATGTTGGTTGTTATTTGGGTTGCTGAAGGCATGATTTAAAGCAGTTTTGGTGAATTAGAAACAAAAAAAGTTTTTTTGCAAAAAAGTATGGTGCTAAGTGTAGATAGCTTCATTATTTGAAAAGTAGATAGCTTCATGTTTTCATCCAAATACTGTATTGCTTGTAGCTTCCACATACTACACCCCACAACATTACTTTTATGTTGGTTGTTATTTGGGTTGCTGAAGGCATGATTTAAAGCAGTTTTGGTGAATTAGAAACAAAAAAAGTTTTTTTGCAAAAAAGTATGGTGCTAAGTGTAGATAGCTTCATATTTTCATCCAAATACTTTATTTCGTGTAGATTCCACATACTGCATCCCACAACATTACTTTTATGTTGGTTGTTATTTGGGCTGCTGAAGGCATGATTTAAAGCAGTTTTGGTGAATTAGAAACAAAAAAAGTTTTTTTGCAAAAAAGTATGGTGCTAAGTGTAGATAGCTTCATTATTTGAAAAGTAGATAGCTTCATGTTTTCATCCAAATACTGTATTGCTTGTAGCTTCCACATACTGCACCCCACAACATTACTTTTATGTTGGTTGTTATTTGGGCTGCTGAAGGCATGATTTAAAGCAGTTTTGGTGAATAAGAAACAAAAAAAGTTTTTGTGCAAAAAAGTATGGTGCTAAGTGTAGATAGCTTCATTATTTGAAAAGTGGATAGCTTCATGTTTTCATCCAAAAAACTGTATTGCTTGTAGCTTCCACATACTGCACCCCACAACATTACTTTTATGTTGGTTGTTATTTGGGCTGCTGAAGGCATGATTTAAAGCAGTTTTGGTGAATTAGAAACAAAAAAAGTTTTTTTGCAAAAAAGTATGGTGCTAAGTGTAGATAGCTTCATGTTTTCATGCAAATACTGTATTGCTTGTAGCTTCCACATACTGCACCCCACAACATTCCTTTTATGTTGGTTGTTATTTGGGCTGCTAAAAGCATGCTTTAAAGCAGTTTTGGTGAATTAGAAACAAAAAAAGTTTTTTTGCAAAAAGTATGGTGCTAAGTGTAGATAGCTTCATGTTTTCATGCAAATACTGTATTGCTTGCAGCTTCCACATACTGCACCCCACAACATTACTTTTATGTTGGTTGTTATTTGGGCTGCTAAAAGCATGCTTTAAAGCAGTTTTGGTGAATTAGAAACAAAAAAAGTTTTTTTGCAAAAAAGTATGGTGCTTTTCAAATATTTTTTATTACAGTTTTATAAAATACAAAACAAAAGTAAATGTAATTATAACATCAAACAGATGAGACTGTCAAACAGTATCGCACATACAATATACAGTGTACAATAATAATTCAAATTGAAACCATAGAATTGGGAAATAGTAGTTACAACAATTATCACTCGAAAGAGAGAAAAAAAAAACAAGGGGGGAAAAAACAGGGGGGTAAAATGGATATGGAAATTATTAAAATCTTCAATCCGGAAGTCTCTGTCTTCACTTTAACCAAAGTTATCTCGCCATATAAAAAAAATACATATGGATGAAAGATTAAGAAGAAGCGTGCAGAAATGTAAAATTAAAAAAATAATAATTTAAAGGAACAAAAAAGATAAACTAAAGTAAAAATTTCTTTCTAATTTTCTCTTCCCAGGTGTCCCAAAAAAATAAAAGTTGTGTTTTAAAAGCTGAGGGTGGCCTAATGGAAGATTCATAAGATTTATTCTCCAAAGTCATATACAAGATTTCTTTTATAGTCGGAACAACTCCTGTTTTCCAATACTTAGGGATAAGGATAGTAGCTGCAATCAGCAAATGACCTATGATGATCTTATCTATTTTAGGCAAATCAGACGGAAAATGTTTAAAAATACATAGTTCTGGCCCAAGTACCTCAATCTCGCTATTTATAAGCCTAATTATTGGTAATAAAGAGTCCCACATAGGTTTAATTAATGGACAATCCCAAAAAATATGAAGGAGATTACCTGGGCCATTACAGCCTCTCCAACATTTAAAACTTGTAGTCATCTTCATGCGAAAAAGCCTTTCCGGGGTCAGGTACCATCTGTATATTATCTTAAAATGATTTTCAAAATGTTGTGCGCATTGTGTTATGCCCCTTAGTCCCGAGAACACATCATTCCAGACAGCTAGATCGTATGTTTTACCTAATTCCTCTTCCCAGGCCGATAAAAATTTAAGTTTTTCTGAAACCTTCGAGGAGAGGGAAGAGTAACACAATGAGATAGTACCTGTCAGGTCCGGGGCATTAATATAAACTGTCTCTATATCAGTCAAAGCTAAATGAGAAAAAAAAAAAAAAAAAAAAAAGTATGGTGCTAAGTGTAGATAGCTTCATGTTTTCATCCAAATACTGTATTGCTTGTAGCTTCCACATACTGCACCCCACAACATTACTTTTATGTTGGTTGTTATTTGGGCTGCTGAAGGCATAATTTGAAGCAGTTTTGGTGAATTAGAAACAAAAAAGTTTTTTTGCAAAAAAGTATGGTGCTAAGTGTACATAGCTTCATGTTTTCATCCAAATACTGTATTGCTTGTAGCTTCCACATACTGCACCCCACAACATTACTTTTATGTTGGTTGTTATTTGGGCTGCAGAAGGCATGATTTAAAGCAGTTTTGGTGAATTAGAAACAAAAAAAACTTTTTTTGCAAAAAAGTATGGTGCTAAGTGTAGATAGCTTCATTATTTGAAAAGTAGATAGCTTCATGTTTTCATCCAAATACTGTATTGCTTGTAGCTTCCACATACTGCACCCCACAACATTACTTTTATGTTGGTTGTTATTTGGGCTGCTGAAGGCATGATTTAAAGCAGTTTTGGTGAATTAGAAACAAAAAAAGTTTTTTTGCAAAAAAAGTATGGTGCTAAGTGTAGATAGCTTCATGTTTTCACCCCACAACATTACTTTTATGTTGGTTGTTATTTGGGCTGCTGAAGGCATGATTTAAAGCAGTTTTGGTGAATTAGAAACAAAAAAAGTTTTTTTGCAAAAAAAAGTATGGTGCTAAGTGTAGATAGCTTCATGTTTTCATCCAAATACTGGATTGCTTGTAGCTTCCACACACTGCACCCCACAACATTACTTTTATGTTGGTTGTTATTTGGGCTGCTGAAGGCATGATTTAAAGCAGTTTTGGTGAACTAGAAACAAAAAAAGTTTTTTTGCAAAAAGTATGGTGCTAAGTGTAGATAGCTTCATGTTTTCATGCAAATACTGTATTGCTTGCAGCTTCCACATACTGCACCCCACAACATTACTTTTATGTTGGTTGTTATTTGGGCTGCTAAAAGCATGCTTTAAAGCAGTTTTGGTGAATTAGAAACAAAAAAAGTTTTTTTGCAAAAAAGTATGGTGCTAAGTGTAGATAGCTTCATGTTTTCATCCAAATACTGTATTGCTTGTAGCTTCCACATACTGCACCCCACAACATTACTTTTATGTTGGTTGTTATTTGGGCTGCTGAAGGCATGATTTAAAGCAGTTTTGGTGAATTAGAAACAAAAAAAGTTTTTTTGCAAAAAAGTATGGTGCTAAGTGTAGATAGCTTCATGTTTTCATCCAAATACTGTATTGCTTGTAGCTTCCACATACTGCACCCCACAACATTACTTTTATGTTGGTTGTTATTTGGGCTGCTGAAGGCATGATTTAAAGCAGTTTTGGTGAATTAGAAACAAAAAAAGTTTTTTTGCAAAAAAGTATGGTGCTAAGTGTAGATAGCTTCATGTTTTCATGCAAATACTGTATTGCTTGTAGCTTCCACATACTGCACCCCACAACATTCCTTTTATGTTGGTTGTTATTTGGGCTGCTAAAAGCATGCTTTAAAGCAGTTTTGGTGAATTAGAAACAAAAAAAGTTTTTTTGCAAAAAGTATGGTGCTAAGTGTAGATAGCTTCATGTTTTCATGCAAATACTGTATTGCTTGCAGCTTCCACATACTGCACCCCACAACATTACTTTTATGTTGGTTGTTATTTGGGCTGCTAAAAGCATGCTTTAAAGCAGTTTTGGTGAATTAGAAACAAAAAAACTTTTTTTGCAAAAAAGTATGGTGCTAAGTGTAGATAGCTTCATGTTTTCATCCAAATACTGTATTGCTTGTAGCTTCCACATACTGCACCCCACAACATTACTTTTATGTTGGTTGTTATTTGGGCTGCTGAAGGCATGATTTAAAGCAGTTTTGGTGAATTAGAAACAAAAAAAGTTTTTTTGCAAAAAAGTATGGTGCTAAGTGTAGATAGCTTCATTATTTGAAAAGTAGATAGCTTCATGTTTTCATCCAAATACTGTATTGCTTGTAGCTTCCACATACTACACCCCACAACATTACTTTTATGTTGGTTGTTATTTGGGCTGCTGAAGGCATGATTTAAAGCTGTTTTGGTGAATTAGAAACAAAAAAAGTTTTTTTGCAAAAAAGTATGGTGCTAAGTGTAGATAGCTTCATGCTTTCATCCAAATACTGTATTGCTTGTAGCTTCCACACACTGCACCCCACAACATTACTTTTATGTTGGTTGTTATTTGGGCTGCTGAAGGCATGATTTAAAGCAGTTTTGGTGAATTAGAAATAAAAAAAGTTTTTTTGCAAAAAAGTATGGTGCTAAGTGTAGATAGCTTCATGTTTTCATGCAAATACTGTATTGCTTGTAGCTTCCACATACTGCACCCCACAACATTACTTTTATGTTGGTTGTTATTTGGGCTGCTAAAAGCATGCTTTAAAGCAGTTTTGGTGAATTAGAAACAAAAAAAGTTTTTTTGCAAAAAAGTATGGTGCTAAGTGTAGATAGCTTCATGTTTTCATCCAAATACTGTATTGCTTGTAGCTTCCACATACTGCACCCCACAACATTACTTTTATGTTGGTTGTTATTTGGGCTGCTGAAGGCATGATTTAAAGCAGTTTTGGTGAATTAGAAACAAAAAAAGTTTTTTTGCAAAAAAGTATGGTGCTAAGTGTACATAGCTTCATGTTTTCATCCAAATACTGTATTGCTTGTAGCTTCCACATACTGCACCCCACAACATTACTTTTATGTTGGTTGTTATTTGGGCTGCTGAAGGCATGATTTAAAGCAGTTTTGGTGAATTAGAAACAAAAAAAGTTTTTTTGCAAAAAAGTATGGTGCTAAGTGTAGATAGCTTCATTATTTGAAAAGTAGATAGCTTCATGTTTTCATCCAAATACTGTATTGCTTGTAGCTTCCACATACTGCACCCCACAACATTACTTTTATGTTGGTTGTTATTTGGGCTGCTGAAGGCATGATTTAAAGCAGTTTTGGTGAATTAGAAACAAAAAAAGTTTTTTTGCAAAAAAGTATGGTGCTAAGTGTAGATAGCTTCATGTTTTCACCCCACAACATTACTTTTATGTTGGTTGTTATTTGGGCTGCTGAAGGCATGATTTAAAGCAGTTTTGGTGAATTAGAAACAAAAAAAGTTTTTTTGCAAAAAAGTATGGTGCTAAGTGTAGATAGCTTCATGTTTTCATCCAAATACTGGATTGCTTGTAGCTTCCACACACTGCACCCCACAACATTACTTTTATGTTGGTTGTTATTTGGGCTGCTGAAGGCATGATTTAAAGCAGTTTTGGTGAACTAGAAACAAAAAAAGTTTTTTTGCAAAAAAGTATGGTGCTAAGTGTAGATAGCTTCATTATTTGAAAAGTAGATAGCTTCATGTTTTCATCCAAATACTGTATTGCTTGTAGCTTCCACATACTGCACCCCACAACATTACTTTTATGTTGGTTGTTATTTGGGCTACTGAAGGCATGATTTAAAGCAGTTTTGGTGAATTAGAAACAAAAAAAGTTTTTTTGCAAAAAAGTATGGTGCTAAGTGTAGATAGCTTCATGTTTTCATCCAAATACTGTATTGCTTGTAGCTTCCACATACTGCACCCCACAACATTACTTTTATGTTGGTTGTTATTTGGGCTGCTGAAGGCATGATTTAAAGCAGTTTTGGTGAATTAGAAACAAAAAAAGTTTTTTTGCAAAAAAGTATGGTGCTAAGTGTAGATAGCTTCATGTTTTCATCCAAATACTGGATTGCTTGTAGCTTCCACACACTGCACCCCACAACATTACTTTTATGTTGGTTGTTATTTGGGCTGCTGAAGGCATGATTTAAAGCAGTTTTGGTGAACTAGAAACAAAAAAAGTTTTTTTGCAAAAAAGTATGGTGCTAAGTGTAGATAGCTTCATTATTTGAAAAGTAGATAGCTTCATGTTTTCATCCAAATACTGTATTGCTTGTAGCTTCCACATACTACACCCCACAACATTACTTTTATGTTGGTTGTTATTTGGGCTGCTGAAGGCATGATTTAAAGCAGTTTTGGTGAATTAGAAACAAAAAAAGTTTTTTTGCAAAAAAGTATGGTGCTAAGTGTAGATAGCTTCATGTTTTCATCCAAATACTTTATTTCGTGTAGATTCCACATACTGCATCCCACAACATTACTTTTATGTTGGTTGTTATTTGGGCTGCTGAAGGCATGATTTAAAGCAGTTTTGGAGAATTAGAAACAAAAAAAGGTTTTTTGCAAAAAAGTATGGTGCTAAGTGTAGATAGCTTCATTATTTGAAAAGTAGATAGCTTCATGTTTTCATCCAAATACTGTATTGCTTGTAGCTTCCACATACTACACCCCACAACATTACTTTTATGTTGGTTGTTATTTGGGCTGCTGAAGGCATGATTTAAAGCAGTTTTGGTGAATTAGAAACAAAAAAAGTTTTTTTGCAAAAAAGTATGGTGCTAAGTGTAGATAGCTTCATATTTTCATCCAAATACTTTATTTCGTGTAGATTCCACATACTGCATCCCACAACATTACTTTTATGTTGGTTGTTATTTGGGCTGCTGAAGGCATGATTTAAAGCAGTTTTGGTGAATTAGAAACAAAAAAAGTTTTTTTGCAAAAAAGTATGGTGCTAAGTGTAGATAGCTTCATTATTTGAAAAGTAGATAGCTTCATGTTTTCATCCAAATACTGTATTGCTTGTAGCTTCCACATACTACACCCCACAACATTACTTTTATGTTGGTTGTTATTTGGGCTGCTGAAGGCATGATTTAAAGCAGTTTTGGTGAATTAGAAACAAAAAAAGTTTTTTTGCAAAAAAGTATGGTGCTAAGTGTAGATAGCTTCATGTTTTCATCCAAATACTGTATTGCTTGTAGCTTCCACATACTGCACCCCACAACATTACTTTTATGTTGGTTGTTATTTGGGCTGCTGAAGGCATGATTTAAAGCAGTTTTGGTGAATTAGAAACAAAAAAAGTTTTTTTGCAAAAAAGTATGGTGCTAAGTGTACATAGCTTCATGTTTTCATCCAAATACTGTATTGCTTGTAGCTTCCACATACTGCACCCCACAACATTACTTTTATGTTGGTTGTTATTTGGGCTGCTGAAGGCATGATTTAAAGCAGTTTTGGTGAATTAGAAACAAAAAAAGTTTTTTTGCAAAAAAGTATGGTGCTAAGTGTAGATAGCTTCATATTTTCATCCAAATACTTTATTTCGTGTAGATTCCACATACTGCATCCCACAACATTACTTTTATGTTGGTTGTTATTTGGGCTGCTGAAGGCATGATTTAAAGCAGTTTTGGTGAATTAGAAACAAAAAAAGGTTTTTTGCAAAAAAGTATGGTGCTAAGTGTAGATAGCTTCATTATTTGAAAAGTAGATAGCTTCATGTTTTCATCCAAATACTGTATTGCTTGTAGCTTCCACATACTACACCCCACAACATTACTTTTATGTTGGTTGTTATTTGGGCTGCTGAAGGCATGATTTAAAGCTGTTTTGGTGAATTAGAAACAAAAAAAGTTTTTTTGCAAAAAAGTATGGTGCTAAGTGTAGATAGCTTCATGCTTTCATCCAAATACTGTATTGCTTGTAGCTTCCACACACTGCACCCCACAACATTACTTTTATGTTGGTTGTTATTTGGGCTGCTGAAGGCATGATTTAAAGCAGTTTTGGTGAATTAGAAATAAAAAAAGTTTTTTTGCAAAAAAGTATGGTGCTAAGTGTAGATAGCTTCATGTTTTCATGCAAATACTGTATTGCTTGTAGCTTCCACATACTGCACCCCACAACATTACTTTTATGTTGGTTGTTATTTGGGCTGCTAAAAGCATGCTTTAAAGCAGTTTTGGTGAATTAGAAACAAAAAAAGTTTTTTTGCAAAAAAGTATGGTGCTAAGTGTAGATAGCTTCATGTTTTCATCCAAATACTGTATTGCTTGTAGCTTCCACATACTGCACCCCACAACATTACTTTTATGTTGGTTGTTATTTGGACTGCTGAAGGCATGATTTAAAGCAGTTTTGGTGAATTAGAAACAAAAAAGGTTTTTTTGCAAAAAAGTATGGTGCTAAGTGTACATAGCTTCATGTTTTCATCCAAATACTGTATTGCTTGTAGCTTCCACATACTGCACCCCACAACATTACTTTTATGTTGGTTGTTATTTGGGCTGCTGAAGGCATGATTTAAAGCAGTTTTGGTGAATTAGAAACAAAAAAAGTTTTTTTGCAAAAAAGTATGGTGCTAAGTGTAGATAGCTTCATTATTTGAAAAGTAGATAGCTTCATGTTTTCATCCAAATACTGTATTGCTTGTAGCTTCCACATACTACACCCCACAACATTACTTTTATGTTGGTTGTTATTTGGGTTGCTGAAGGCATGATTTAAAGCAGTTTTGGTGAATTAGAAACAAAAAAAGTTTTTTTGCAAAAAAGTATGGTGCTAAGTGTAGATAGCTTCATTATTTGAAAAGTAGATAGCTTCATGTTTTCATCCAAATACTGTATTGCTTGTAGCTTCCACATACTACACCCCACAACATTACTTTTATGTTGGTTGTTATTTGGGTTGCTGAAGGCATGATTTAAAGCAGTTTTGGTGAATTAGAAACAAAAAAAGTTTTTTTGCAAAAAAGTATGGTGCTAAGTGTAGATAGCTTCATATTTTCATCCAAATACTTTATTTCGTGTAGATTCCACATACTGCATCCCACAACATTACTTTTATGTTGGTTGTTATTTGGGCTGCTGAAGGCATGATTTAAAGCAGTTTTGGTGAATTAGAAACAAAAAAAGTTTTTTTGCAAAAAAGTATGGTGCTAAGTGTAGATAGCTTCATTATTTGAAAAGTAGATAGCTTCATGTTTTCATCCAAATACTGTATTGCTTGTAGCTTCCACATACTGCACCCCACAACATTACTTTTATGTTGGTTGTTATTTGGGCTGCTGAAGGCATGATTTAAAGCAGTTTTGGTGAATAAGAAACAAAAAAAGTTTTTGTGCAAAAAAGTATGGTGCTAAGTGTAGATAGCTTCATTATTTGAAAAGTGGATAGCTTCATGTTTTCATCCAAAAAACTGTATTGCTTGTAGCTTCCACATACTGCACCCCACAACATTACTTTTATGTTGGTTGTTATTTGGGCTGCTGAAGGCATGATTTAAAGCAGTTTTGGTGAATTAGAAACAAAAAAAGTTTTTTTGCAAAAAAGTATGGTGCTAAGTGTAGATAGCTTCATGTTTTCATGCAAATACTGTATTGCTTGTAGCTTCCACATACTGCACCCCACAACATTCCTTTTATGTTGGTTGTTATTTGGGCTGCTAAAAGCATGCTTTAAAGCAGTTTTGGTGAATTAGAAACAAAAAAAGTTTTTTTGCAAAAAGTATGGTGCTAAGTGTAGATAGCTTCATGTTTTCATGCAAATACTGTATTGCTTGCAGCTTCCACATACTGCACCCCACAACATTACTTTTATGTTGGTTGTTATTTGGGCTGCTAAAAGCATGCTTTAAAGCAGTTTTGGTGAATTAGAAACAAAAAAAGTTTTTTTGCAAAAAAGTATGGTGCTTTTCAAATATTTTTTATTACAGTTTTATAAAATACAAAACAAAAGTAAATGTAATTATAACATCAAACAGATGAGACTGTCAAACAGTATCGCACATACAATATACAGTGTACAATAATAATTCAAATTGAAACCATAGAATTGGGAAATAGTAGTTACAACAATTATCACTCGAAAGAGAGAAAAAAAAAACAAGGGGGGAAAAAACAGGGGGGTAAAATGGATATGGAAATTATTAAAATCTTCAATCCGGAAGTCTCTGTCTTCACTTTAACCAAAGTTATCTCGCCATATAAAAAAAATACATATGGATGAAAGATTAAGAAGAAGCGTGCAGAAATGTAAAATTAAAAAAATAATAATTTAAAGGAACAAAAAAGATAAACTAAAGTAAAAATTTCTTTCTAATTTTCTCTTCCCAGGTGTCCCAAAAAAATAAAAGTTGTGTTTTAAAAGCTGAGGGTGGCCTAATGGAAGATTCATAAGATTTATTCTCCAAAGTCATATACAAGATTTCTTTTATAGTCGGAACAACTCCTGTTTTCCAATACTTAGGGATAAGGATAGTAGCTGCAATCAGCAAATGACCTATGATGATCTTATCTATTTTAGGCAAATCAGACGGAAAATGTTTAAAAATACATAGTTCTGGCCCAAGTACCTCAATCTCGCTATTTATAAGCCTAATTATTGGTAATAAAGAGTCCCACATAGGTTTAATTAATGGACAATCCCAAAAAATATGAAGGAGATTACCTGGGCCATTACAGCCTCTCCAACATTTAAAACTTGTAGTCATCTTCATGCGAAAAAGCCTTTCCGGGGTCAGGTACCATCTGTATATTATCTTAAAATGATTTTCAAAATGTTGTGCGCATTGTGTTATGCCCCTTAGTCCCGAGAACACATCATTCCAGACAGCTAGATCGTATGTTTTACCTAATTCCTCTTCCCAGGCCGATAAAAATTTAAGTTTTTCTGAAACCTTCGAGGAGAGGGAAGAGTAACACAATGAGATAGTACCTGTCAGGTCCGGGGCATTAATATAAACTGTCTCTATATCAGTCAAAGCTAAATGAGAAAAAAAAAAAAAAAAAAAAAAGTATGGTGCTAAGTGTAGATAGCTTCATGTTTTCATCCAAATACTGTATTGCTTGTAGCTTCCACATACTGCACCCCACAACATTACTTTTATGTTGGTTGTTATTTGGGCTGCTGAAGGCATAATTTAAAGCAGTTTTGGTGAATTAGAAACAAAAAAGTTTTTTTGCAAAAAAGTATGGTGCTAAGTGTACATAGCTTCATGTTTTCATCCAAATACTGTATTGCTTGTAGCTTCCACATACTGCACCCCACAACATTACTTTTATGTTGGTTGTTATTTGGGCTGCAGAAGGCATGATTTAAAGCAGTTTTGGTGAATTAGAAACAAAAAAAACTTTTTTTGCAAAAAAGTATGGTGCTAAGTGTAGATAGCTTCATTATTTGAAAAGTAGATAGCTTCATGTTTTCATCCAAATACTGTATTGCTTGTAGCTTCCACATACTGCACCCCACAACATTACTTTTATGTTGGTTGTTATTTGGGCTGCTGAAGGCATGATTTAAAGCAGTTTTGGTGAATTAGAAACAAAAAAAGTTTTTTTGCAAAAAAAGTATGGTGCTAAGTGTAGATAGCTTCATGTTTTCACCCCACAACATTACTTTTATGTTGGTTGTTATTTGGGCTGCTGAAGGCATGATTTAAAGCAGTTTTGGTGAATTAGAAACAAAAAAAGTTTTTTTGCAAAAAAAAGTATGGTGCTAAGTGTAGATAGCTTCATGTTTTCATCCAAATACTGGATTGCTTGTAGCTTCCACACACTGCACCCCACAACATTACTTTTATGTTGGTTGTTATTTGGGCTGCTGAAGGCATGATTTAAAGCAGTTTTGGTGAACTAGAAACAAAAAAAGTTTTTTTGCAAAAAGTATGGTGCTAAGTGTAGATAGCTTCATGTTTTCATGCAAATACTGTATTGCTTGCAGCTTCCACATACTGCACCCCACAACATTACTTTTATGTTGGTTGTTATTTGGGCTGCTAAAAGCATGCTTTAAAGCAGTTTTGGTGAATTAGAAACAAAAAAAGTTTTTTTGCAAAAAAGTATGGTGCTAAGTGTAGATAGCTTCATGTTTTCATCCAAATACTGTATTGCTTGTAGCTTCCACATACTGCACCCCACAACATTACTTTTATGTTGGTTGTTATTTGGGCTGCTGAAGGCATGATTTAAAGCAGTTTTGGTGAATTAGAAACAAAAAAAGTTTTTTTGCAAAAAAGTATGGTGCTAAGTGTAGATAGCTTCATGTTTTCATCCAAATACTGTATTGCTTGTAGCTTCCACATACTGCACCCCACAACATTACTTTTATGTTGGTTGTTATTTGGGCTGCTGAAGGCATGATTTAAAGCAGTTTTGGTGAATTAGAAACAAAAAAAGTTTTTTTGCAAAAAAGTATGGTGCTAAGTGTAGATAGCTTCATGTTTTCATGCAAATACTGTATTGCTTGTAGCTTCCACATACTGCACCCCACAACATTCCTTTTATGTTGGTTGTTATTTGGGCTGCTAAAAGCATGCTTTAAAGCAGTTTTGGTGAATTAGAAACAAAAAAAGTTTTTTTGCAAAAAGTATGGTGCTAAGTGTAGATAGCTTCATGTTTTCATGCAAATACTGTATTGCTTGCAGCTTCCACATACTGCACCCCACAACATTACTTTTATGTTGGTTGTTATTTGGGCTGCTAAAAGCATGCTTTAAAGCAGTTTTGGTGAATTAGAAACAAAAAAACTTTTTTTGCAAAAAAGTATGGTGCTAAGTGTAGATAGCTTCATGTTTTCATCCAAATACTGTATTGCTTGTAGCTTCCACATACTGCACCCCACAACATTACTTTTATGTTGGTTGTTATTTGGGCTGCTGAAGGCATGATTTAAAGCAGTTTTGGTGAATTAGAAACAAAAAAAGTTTTTTTGCAAAAAAGTATGGTGCTAAGTGTAGATAGCTTCATGTTTTCATCCAAATACTGTATTGCTTGTAGCTTCCACATACTGCACCCCACAACATTACTTTTATGTTGGTTGTTATTTGGGCTGCTGAAGGCATGATTTAAAGCAGTTTTGGTGAATAAGAAACAAAAAAAGTTTTTGTGCAAAAAGGTATGGTGCTAAGTGTAGATAGCTTCATTATTTGAAAAGTGGATAGCTTCATGTTTTCATCCAAAAAACTGTATTGCTTGTAGCTTCCACATACTGCACCCCACAACATTACTTTTATGTTGGTTGTTATTTGGGCTGCTGAAGGCATGATTTAAAGCAGTTTTGGTGAATTAGAAACAAAAAAAGTTTTTTTGCAAAAAAGTATGGTGCTAAGTGTAGATAGCTTCATGTTTTCATGCAAATACTGTATTGCTTGTAGCTTCCACATACTGCACCCCACAACATTCCTTTTATGTTGGTTGTTATTTGGGCTGCTAAAAGCATGCTTTAAAGCAGTTTTGGTGAATTAGAAACAAAAAAAGTTTTTTTGCAAAAAGTATGGTGCTAAGTGTAGATAGCTTCATGTTTTCATGCAAATACTGTATTGCTTGCAGCTTCCACATACTGCACCCCACAACATTACTTTTATGTTGGTTGTTATTTGGGCTGCTAAAAGCATGCTTTAAAGCAGTTTTGGTGAATTAGAAACAAAAAAAGTTTTTTTGCAAAAAAGTATGGTGCTAAGTGTAGATAGCTTCATGTTTTCATCCAAATACTGTATTGCTTGTAGCTTCCACATACTGCACCCCACAACATTACTTTTATGTTGGTTGTTATTTGGGCTGCTGAAGGCATGATTTAAAGCAGTTTTGGTGAATTAGAAACAAAAAAAGTTTTTTTGCAAAAAAGTATGGTGCTAAGTGTACATAGCTTCATGTTTTCATCCAAATACTGTATTGCTTGTAGCTTCCACATACTGCACCCCACAACATTACTTTTATGTTGGTTGTTATTTGGGCTGCTGAAGGCATGATTTAAAGCAGTTTTGGTGAATTAGAAACAAAAAAAGTTTTTTTGCAAAAAAGTATGGTGCTAAGTGTAGATAGCTTCATTATTTGAAAAGTAGATAGCTTCATGTTTTCATCCAAATACTGTATTGCTTGTAGCTTCCACATACTGCACCCCACAACATTACTTTTATGTTGGTTGTTATTTGGGCTGCTGAAGGCATGATTTAAAGCAGTTTTGGTGAATTAGAAACAAAAAAAGTTTTTTTGCAAAAAAGTATGGTGCTAAGTGTAGATAGCTTCATGTTTTCACCCCACAACATTACTTTTATGTTGGTTGTTATTTGGGCTGCTGAAGGCATGATTTAAAGCAGTTTTGGTGAATTAGAAACAAAAAAAGTTTTTTTGCAAAAAAGTATGGTGCTAAGTGTAGATAGCTTCATGTTTTCATCCAAATACTGTATTGCTTGTAGCTTCCACATACTGCACCCCACAACATTACTTTTATGTTGGTTGTTATTTGGGCTACTGAAGGCATGATTTAAAGCAGTTTTGGTGAATTAGAAACAAAAAAAGTTTTTTTGCAAAAAAGTATGGTGCTAAGTGTAGATAGCTTCATGTTTTCATCCAAATACTGTATTGCTTGTAGCTTCCACATACTGCACCCCACAACATTACTTTTATGTTGGTTGTTATTTGGGCTGCTGAAGGCATGATTTAAAGCAGTTTTGGTGAATTAGAAACAAAAAAAGTTTTTTTGCAAAAAAGTATGGTGCTAAGTGTAGATAGCTTCATGTTTTCATCCAAATACTGGATTGCTTGTAGCTTCCACACACTGCACCCCACAACATTACTTTTATGTTGGTTGTTATTTGGGCTGCTGAAGGCATGATTTAAAGCAGTTTTGGTGAACTAGAAACAAAAAAAGTTTTTTTGCAAAAAAGTATGGTGCTAAGTGTAGATAGCTTCATTATTTGAAAAGTAGATAGCTTCATGTTTTCATCCAAATACTGTATTGCTTGTAGCTTCCACATACTACACCCCACAACATTACTTTTATGTTGGTTGTTATTTGGGCTGCTGAAGGCATGATTTAAAGCAGTTTTGGTGAATTAGAAACAAAAAAAGTTTTTTTGCAAAAAAGTATGGTGCTAAGTGTAGATAGCTTCATGTTTTCATCCAAATACTTTATTTCGTGTAGATTCCACATACTGCATCCCACAACATTACTTTTATGTTGGTTGTTATTTGGGCTGCTGAAGGCATGATTTAAAGCAGTTTTGGAGAATTAGAAACAAAAAAAGGTTTTTTGCAAAAAAGTATGGTGCTAAGTGTAGATAGCTTCATTATTTGAAAAGTAGATAGCTTCATGTTTTCATCCAAATACTGTATTGCTTGTAGCTTCCACATACTACACCCCACAACATTACTTTTATGTTGGTTGTTATTTGGGCTGCTGAAGGCATGATTTAAAGCAGTTTTGGTGAATTAGAAACAAAAAAAGTTTTTTTGCAAAAAAGTATGGTGCTAAGTGTAGATAGCTTCATATTTTCATCCAAATACTTTATTTCGTGTAGATTCCACATACTGCATCCCACAACATTACTTTTATGTTGGTTGTTATTTGGGCTGCTGAAGGCATGATTTAAAGCAGTTTTGGTGAATTAGAAACAAAAAAAGTTTTTTTGCAAAAAAGTATGGTGCTAAGTGTAGATAGCTTCATTATTTGAAAAGTAGATAGCTTCATGTTTTCATCCAAATACTGTATTGCTTGTAGCTTCCACATACTACACCCCACAACATTACTTTTATGTTGGTTGTTATTTGGGCTGCTGAAGGCATGATTTAAAGCAGTTTTGGTGAATTAGAAACAAAAAAAGTTTTTTTGCAAAAAAGTATGGTGCTAAGTGTAGATAGCTTCATGTTTTCATCCAAATACTGTATTGCTTGTAGCTTCCACATACTGCACCCCACAACATTACTTTTATGTTGGTTGTTATTTGGGCTGCTGAAGGCATGATTTAAAGCAGTTTTGGTGAATTAGAAACAAAAAAAGTTTTTTTGCAAAAAAGTATGGTGCTAAGTGTACATAGCTTCATGTTTTCATCCAAATACTGTATTGCTTGTAGCTTCCACATACTGCACCCCACAACATTACTTTTATGTTGGTTGTTATTTGGGCTGCTGAAGGCATGATTTAAAGCAGTTTTGGTGAATTAGAAACAAAAAAAGTTTTTTTGCAAAAAAGTATGGTGCTAAGTGTAGATAGCTTCATATTTTCATCCAAATACTTTATTTCGTGTAGATTCCACATACTGCATCCCACAACATTACTTTTATGTTGGTTGTTATTTGGGCTGCTGAAGGCATGATTTAAAGCAGTTTTGGTGAATTAGAAACAAAAAAAGGTTTTTTGCAAAAAAGTATGGTGCTAAGTGTAGATAGCTTCATTATTTGAAAAGTAGATAGCTTCATGTTTTCATCCAAATACTGTATTGCTTGTAGCTTCCACATACTACACCCCACAACATTACTTTTATGTTGGTTGTTATTTGGGCTGCTGAAGGCATGATTTAAAGCTGTTTTGGTGAATTAGAAACAAAAAAAGTTTTTTTGCAAAAAAGTATGGTGCTAAGTGTAGATAGCTTCATGCTTTCATCCAAATACTGTATTGCTTGTAGCTTCCACACACTGCACCCCACAACATTACTTTTATGTTGGTTGTTATTTGGGCTGCTGAAGGCATGATTTAAAGCAGTTTTGGTGAATTAGAAATAAAAAAAGTTTTTTTGCAAAAAAGTATGGTGCTAAGTGTAGATAGCTTCATGTTTTCATGCAAATACTGTATTGCTTGTAGCTTCCACATACTGCACCCCACAACATTACTTTTATGTTGGTTGTTATTTGGGCTGCTAAAAGCATGCTTTAAAGCAGTTTTGGTGAATTAGAAACAAAAAAAGTTTTTTTGCAAAAAAGTATGGTGCTAAGTGTAGATAGCTTCATGTTTTCATCCAAATACTGTATTGCTTGTAGCTTCCACATACTGCACCCCACAACATTACTTTTATGTTGGTTGTTATTTGGACTGCTGAAGGCATGATTTAAAGCAGTTTTGGTGAATTAGAAACAAAAAAGGTTTTTTTGCAAAAAAGTATGGTGCTAAGTGTACATAGCTTCATGTTTTCATCCAAATACTGTATTGCTTGTAGCTTCCACATACTGCACCCCACAACATTACTTTTATGTTGGTTGTTATTTGGGCTGCTGAAGGCATGATTTAAAGCAGTTTTGGTGAATTAGAAACAAAAAAAGTTTTTTTGCAAAAAAGTATGGTGCTAAGTGTAGATAGCTTCATGTTTTCACCCCACAACATTACTTTTATGTTGGTTGTTATTTGGGCTGCTGAAGGCATGATTTAAAGCAGTTTTGGTGAATTAGAAACAAAAAAAGTTTTTTTGC
This sequence comes from Spea bombifrons, assembly GCF_027358695.1. Lineage (NCBI taxonomy): Eukaryota > Metazoa > Chordata > Amphibia > Anura > Pelobatidae > Spea > Spea bombifrons. The sequence goes on from NC_071093.1 coordinate 22,128,099, forward strand.
AAAAAAGTATGGTGCTAAGTGTAGATAGCTTCATGTTTTCATCCAAATACTGTATTGCTTGTAGCTTCCACATACTGCACCCCACAACATTACTTTTATGTTGGTTGTTATTTGGGCTACTGAAGGCATGATTTAAAGCAGTTTTGGTGAATTAGAAACAAAAAAAGTTTTTTTGCAAAAAAGTATGGTGCTAAGTGTAGATAGCTTCATGTTTTCATCCAAATACTGTATTGCTTGTAGCTTCCACATACTGCACCCCACAACATTACTTTTATGTTGGTTGTTATTTGGGCTGCTGAAGGCATGATTTAAAGCAGTTTTGGTGAATTAGAAACAAAAAAAGTTTTTTTGCAAAAAAGTATGGTGCTAAGTGTAGATAGCTTCATGTTTTCATCCAAATACTGGATTGCTTGTAGCTTCCACACACTGCACCCCACAACATTACTTTTATGTTGGTTGTTATTTGGGCTGCTGAAGGCATGATTTAAAGCAGTTTTGGTGAACTAGAAACAAAAAAAGTTTTTTTGCAAAAAAGTATGGTGCTAAGTGTAGATAGCTTCATTATTTGAAAAGTAGATAGCTTCATGTTTTCATCCAAATACTGTATTGCTTGTAGCTTCCACATACTACACCCCACAACATTACTTTTATGTTGGTTGTTATTTGGGCTGCTGAAGGCATGATTTAAAGCAGTTTTGGTGAATTAGAAACAAAAAAAGTTTTTTTGCAAAAAAGTATGGTGCTAAGTGTAGATAGCTTCATGTTTTCATCCAAATACTTTATTTCGTGTAGATTCCACATACTGCATCCCACAACATTACTTTTATGTTGGTTGTTATTTGGGCTGCTGAAGGCATGATTTAAAGCAGTTTTGGAGAATTAGAAACAAAAAAAGGTTTTTTGCAAAAAAGTATGGTGCTAAGTGTAGATAGCTTCATTATTTGAAAAGTAGATAGCTTCATGTTTTCATCCAAATACTGTATTGCTTGTAGCTTCCACATACTACACCCCACAACATTACTTTTATGTTGGTTGTTATTTGGGCTGCTGAAGGCATGATTTAAAGCAGTTTTGGTGAATTAGAAACAAAAAAAGTTTTTTTGCAAAAAAGTATGGTGCTAAGTGTAGATAGCTTCATATTTTCATCCAAATACTTTATTTCGTGTAGATTCCACATACTGCATCCCACAACATTACTTTTATGTTGGTTGTTATTTGGGCTGCTGAAGGCATGATTTAAAGCAGTTTTGGTGAATTAGAAACAAAAAAAGTTTTTTTGCAAAAAAGTATGGTGCTAAGTGTAGATAGCTTCATTATTTGAAAAGTAGATAGCTTCATGTTTTCATCCAAATACTGTATTGCTTGTAGCTTCCACATACTACACCCCACAACATTACTTTTATGTTGGTTGTTATTTGGGCTGCTGAAGGCATGATTTAAAGCAGTTTTGGTGAATTAGAAACAAAAAAAGTTTTTTTGCAAAAAAGTATGGTGCTAAGTGTAGATAGCTTCATGTTTTCATCCAAATACTGTATTGCTTGTAGCTTCCACATACTGCACCCCACAACATTACTTTTATGTTGGTTGTTATTTGGGCTGCTGAAGGCATGATTTAAAGCAGTTTTGGTGAATTAGAAACAAAAAAAGTTTTTTTGCAAAAAAGTATGGTGCTAAGTGTACATAGCTTCATGTTTTCATCCAAATACTGTATTGCTTGTAGCTTCCACATACTGCACCCCACAACATTACTTTTATGTTGGTTGTTATTTGGGCTGCTGAAGGCATGATTTAAAGCAGTTTTGGTGAATTAGAAACAAAAAAAGTTTTTTTGCAAAAAAGTATGGTGCTAAGTGTAGATAGCTTCATATTTTCATCCAAATACTTTATTTCGTGTAGATTCCACATACTGCATCCCACAACATTACTTTTATGTTGGTTGTTATTTGGGCTGCTGAAGGCATGATTTAAAGCAGTTTTGGTGAATTAGAAACAAAAAAAGGTTTTTTGCAAAAAAGTATGGTGCTAAGTGTAGATAGCTTCATTATTTGAAAAGTAGATAGCTTCATGTTTTCATCCAAATACTGTATTGCTTGTAGCTTCCACATACTACACCCCACAACATTACTTTTATGTTGGTTGTTATTTGGGCTGCTGAAGGCATGATTTAAAGCTGTTTTGGTGAATTAGAAACAAAAAAAGTTTTTTTGCAAAAAAGTATGGTGCTAAGTGTAGATAGCTTCATGCTTTCATCCAAATACTGTATTGCTTGTAGCTTCCACACACTGCACCCCACAACATTACTTTTATGTTGGTTGTTATTTGGGCTGCTGAAGGCATGATTTAAAGCAGTTTTGGTGAATTAGAAATAAAAAAAGTTTTTTTGCAAAAAAGTATGGTGCTAAGTGTAGATAGCTTCATGTTTTCATGCAAATACTGTATTGCTTGTAGCTTCCACATACTGCACCCCACAACATTACTTTTATGTTGGTTGTTATTTGGGCTGCTAAAAGCATGCTTTAAAGCAGTTTTGGTGAATTAGAAACAAAAAAAGTTTTTTTGCAAAAAAGTATGGTGCTAAGTGTAGATAGCTTCATGTTTTCATCCAAATACTGTATTGCTTGTAGCTTCCACATACTGCACCCCACAACATTACTTTTATGTTGGTTGTTATTTGGACTGCTGAAGGCATGATTTAAAGCAGTTTTGGTGAATTAGAAACAAAAAAGGTTTTTTTGCAAAAAAGTATGGTGCTAAGTGTACATAGCTTCATGTTTTCATCCAAATACTGTATTGCTTGTAGCTTCCACATACTGCACCCCACAACATTACTTTTATGTTGGTTGTTATTTGGGCTGCTGAAGGCATGATTTAAAGCAGTTTTGGTGAATTAGAAACAAAAAAAGTTTTTTTGCAAAAAAGTATGGTGCTAAGTGTAGATAGCTTCATTATTTGAAAAGTAGATAGCTTCATGTTTTCATCCAAATACTGTATTGCTTGTAGCTTCCACATACTACACCCCACAACATTACTTTTATGTTGGTTGTTATTTGGGTTGCTGAAGGCATGATTTAAAGCAGTTTTGGTGAATTAGAAACAAAAAAAGTTTTTTTGCAAAAAAGTATGGTGCTAAGTGTAGATAGCTTCATTATTTGAAAAGTAGATAGCTTCATGTTTTCATCCAAATACTGTATTGCTTGTAGCTTCCACATACTACACCCCACAACATTACTTTTATGTTGGTTGTTATTTGGGTTGCTGAAGGCATGATTTAAAGCAGTTTTGGTGAATTAGAAACAAAAAAAGTTTTTTTGCAAAAAAGTATGGTGCTAAGTGTAGATAGCTTCATATTTTCATCCAAATACTTTATTTCGTGTAGATTCCACATACTGCATCCCACAACATTACTTTTATGTTGGTTGTTATTTGGGCTGCTGAAGGCATGATTTAAAGCAGTTTTGGTGAATTAGAAACAAAAAAAGTTTTTTTGCAAAAAAGTATGGTGCTAAGTGTAGATAGCTTCATGTTTTCATCCAAATACTGTATTGCTTGTAGCTTCCACATACTGCACCCCACAACATTACTTTTATGTTGGTTGTTATTTGGACTGCTGAAGGCATGATTTAAAGCAGTTTTGGTGAATTAGAAACAAAAAAGGTTTTTTTGCAAAAAAGTATGGTGCTAAGTGTACATAGCTTCATGTTTTCATCCAAATACTGTATTGCTTGTAGCTTCCACATACTGCACCCCACAACATTACTTTTATGTTGGTTGTTATTTGGGCTGCTGAAGGCATGATTTAAAGCAGTTTTGGTGAATTAGAAACAAAAAAAGTTTTTTTGCAAAAAAGTATGGTGCTAAGTGTAGATAGCTTCATTATTTGAAAAGTAGATAGCTTCATGTTTTCATCCAAATACTGTATTGCTTGTAGCTTCCACATACTACACCCCACAACATTACTTTTATGTTGGTTGTTATTTGGGTTGCTGAAGGCATGATTTAAAGCAGTTTTGGTGAATTAGAAACAAAAAAAGTTTTTTTGCAAAAAAGTATGGTGCTAAGTGTAGATAGCTTCATATTTTCATCCAAATACTTTATTTCTTGTAGATTCCACATACTGCATCCCACAACATTACTTTTATGTTGGTTGTTATTTGGGCTGCTGAAGGCATGATTTAAAGCAGTTTTGGTGAATTAGAAACAAAAAAAGGTTTTTTGCAAAAAAGTATGGTGCTAAGTGTAGATAGCTTCATTATTTGAAAAGTAGATAGCTTCATGTTTTCATCCAAATACTGTATTGCTTGTAGCTTCCACATACTACACCCCACAACATTACTTTTATGTTGGTTGTTATTTGGGCTGCTGAAGGCATGATTTAAAGCAGTTTTGGTGAATTAGAAATAAAAAAAAGTTTTTTTGCAAAAAAGTATGGTGCTAAGTGTAGATAGCTTCATGTTTTCATGCAAATACTGTATTGCTTGTAGCTTCCACATACTGCACCCCACAACATTACTTTTATGTTGGTTGTTATTTGGGCTGCTAAAAGCATGCTTTAAAGCAGTTTTGGTGAATTAGAAACAAAAAAAGTTTTTTTGCAAAAAAGTATGGTGCTAAGTGTAGATAGCTTCATTATTTGAAAAGTAGATAGCTTCATGTTTTCATCCAAATACTGTATTGCTTGTAGCTTCCACATACTGCACCCCACAACATTACTTTTATGTTGGTTGTTATTTGGGCTGCTGAAGGCATGATTTAAAGCAGTTTTGGTGAATTAGAAACAAAAAAAGTTTTTTTGCAAAAAAGTATGGTGCTAAGTGTAGATAGCTTCATGTTTTCACCCCACAACATTACTTTTATGTTGGTTGTTATTTGGGCTGCTGAAGGCATGATTTAAAGCAGTTTTGGTGAATTAGAAACAAAAAAAGTTTTTTTGCAAAAAAGTATGGTGCTAAGTGTAGATAGCTTCATGTTTTCATCCAAATACTGGATTGCATGTAGCTTCCACACACTGCACCCCACAACATTACTTTTATGTTGGTTGTTATTTGGGCTGCTGAAGGCATGATTTAAAGCAGTTTTGGTGAATTAGAAACAAAAAAAGTTTTTTTGCAAAAAAGTATGGTGCTAAGTGTAGATAGCTTCATTATTTGAAAAGTAGATAGCTTCATGTTTTCATCCAAATACTGTATTGCTTGTAGCTTCCACATACTACACCCCACAACATTACTTTTATGTTGGTTGTTATTTGGGCTGCTGAAGGCATGATTTAAAGCAGTTTTGGTGAATTAGAAACAAAAAAAGTTTTTTTGCAAAAAAGTATGGTGCTAAGTGTAGATAGCTTCATGTTTTCATCCAAATACTTTATTTCGTGTAGATTCCACATACTGCATCCCACAACATTACTTTTATGTTGGTTGTTATTTGGGCTGCTGAAGGCATGATTTAAAGCAGTTTTGGTGAATTAGAAACAAAAAAAGGTTTTTTGCAAAAAAGTATGGTGCTAAGTGTAGATAGCTTCATTATTTGAAAAGTAGATAGCTTCATGTTTTCATCCAAATACTGTATTGCTTGTAGCTTCCACATACTACACCCCACAACATTACTTTTATGTTGGTTGTTATTTGGGCTGCTGAAGGCATGATTTAAAGCAGTTTTGGTGAATTAGAAACAAAAAAAGTTTTTTTGCAAAAAAGTATGGTGCTAAGTGTAGATAGCTTCATATTTTCATCCAAATACTTTATTTCGTGTAGATTCCACATACTGCATCCCACAACATTACTTTTATGTTGGTTGTTATTTGGGCTGCTGAAGGCATGATTTAAAGCAGTTTTGGTGAATTAGAAACAAAAAAAGTTTTTTTGCAAAAAAGTATGGTGCTAAGTGTAGATAGCTTCATTATTTGAAAAGTAGATAGCTTCATGTTTTCATCCAAATACTGTATTGCTTGTAGCTTCCACATACTACACCCCACAACATTACTTTTATGTTGGTTGTTATTTGGCTGCTGAAGGCATGATTTAAAGCAGTTTTGGTGAATTAGAAACAAAAAAAGTTTTTTTGCAAAAAAGTATGGTGCTAAGTGTAGATAGCTTCATGCTTTTATCCAAATACTGTATTGCTTGTAGCTTCCACACACTGCACCCCACAACATTACTTTTATGTTGGTTGTTATTTGGGCTGCTGAAGGCATGATTTAAAGCAGTTTTGGTGAATTAGAAATAAAAAAAGTTTTTTTGCAAAAAAGTATGGTGCTAAGTGTAGATAGCTTCATGTTTTCATGCAAATACTGTATTGCTTGTAGCTTCCACATACTGCACCCCACAACATTACTTTTATGTTGGTTGTTATTTGGGCTGCTAAAAGCATGCTTTAAAGCAGTTTTGGTGAATTAGAAACAAAAAAAGTTTTTTTGCAAAAAAGTATGGTGCTATGTGTAGATAGCTTCATTATTTGAAAAGTAGATAGCTTCATGTTTTCATCCAAATACTGTATTGCTTGTAGCTTCAACATACTGCACCCCACAACATTACTTTTATGTTGGTTGTTATTTGGGCTGCTGAAGGCATGATTTAAAGCAGTTTTGGTGAATTAGAAACAAAAAAAGTTTTTTTGCAAAAAAAGTATGGTGCTAAGTGTAGATAGCTTCATGTTTTCACCCCACAACATTACTTTTATGTTGGTTGTTATTTGGGCTGCTGAAGGCATGATTTAAAGCAGTTTTGGTGAATTAGAAACAAAAAAAGTTTTTTTGCAAAAAAGTATGGTGCTAAGTGTAGATAGCTTCATGTTTTCATCCAAATACTGGATTGCATGTAGCTTCCACACGCTGCACCCCACAACATTACTTTTATGTTGGTTGTTATTTGGGCTGCTGAAGGCATGATTTAAAGCAGTTTTGGTGAATTAGAAACAAAAAAAGGTTTTTTGCAAAAAAGTATGGTGCTAAGTGTAGATAGCTTCATTATTTGAAAAGTAGATAGCTTCATGTTTTCATCCAAATACTGTATTGCTTGTAGCTTCCACATACTACACCCCACAACATTACTTTTATGTTGGTTGTTATTTGGGCTGCTGAAGGCATGATTTAAAGCAGTTTTGGTGAATTAGAAACAAAAAAAGTTTTTTTGCAAAAAAGTATGGTGCTAAGTGTAGATAGCTTCATGTTTTCATCCAAATACTTTATTTCGTGTAGATTCCACATACTGCATCCCACAACATTACTTTTATGTTGGTTGTTATTTGGGCTGCTGAAGGCATGATTTAAAGCAGTTTTGGTGAATTAGAAACAAAAAAAGGTTTTTTGCAAAAAAGTATGGTGCTAAGTGTAGATAGCTTCATTATTTGAAAAGTAGATAGCTTCATGTTTTCATCCAAATACTGTATTGCTTGTAGCTTCCACATACTACACCCCACAACATTACTTTTATGTTGGTTGTTATTTGGGCTGCTGAAGGCATGATTTAAAGCAGTTTTGGTGAATTAGAAACAAAAAAAGTTTTTTTGCAAAAAAGTATGGTGCTAAGTGTAGATAGCTTCATATTTTCATCCAAATACTTTATTTCGTGTAGATTCCACATACTGCATCCCACAACATTACTTTTATGTTGGTTGTTATTTGGGCTGCTGAAGGCATGATTTAAAGCAGTTTTGGTGAATTAGAAACAAAAAAAGTTTTTTTGCAAAAAAGTATGGTGCTAAGTGTAGATAGCTTCATTATTTGAAAAGTAGATAGCTTCATGTTTTCATCCAAATACTGTATTGCTTGTAGCTTCCACATACTACACCCCACAACATTACTTTTATGTTGGTTGTTATTTGGCTGCTGAAGGCATGATTTAAAGCAGTTTTGGTGAATTAGAAACAAAAAAAGTTTTTTTGCAAAAAAGTATGGTGCTAAGTGTAGATAGCTTCATGCTTTTATCCAAATACTGTATTGCTTGTAGCTTCCACACACTGCACCCCACAACATTACTTTTATGTTGGTTGTTATTTGGGCTGCTGAAGGCATGATTTAAAGCAGTTTTGGTGAATTAGAAATAAAAAAAGTTTTTTTGCAAAAAAGTATGGTGCTAAGTGTAGATAGCTTCATGTTTTCATGCAAATACTGTATTGCTTGTAGCTTCCACATACTGCACCCCACAACATTACTTTTATGTTGGTTGTTATTTGGGCTGCTAAAAGCATGCTTTAAAGCAGTTTTGGTGAATTAGAAACAAAAAAAGTTTTTTGCAAAAAAGTATGGTGCTAAGTGTAGATAGCTTCATTATTTGAAAAGTAGATAGCTTCATGTTTTCATCCAAATACTGTATTGCTTGTAGCTTCCACATACTGCACCCCACAACATTACTTTTATGTTGGTTGTTATTTGGGCTGCTGAAGGCATGATTTAAAGCAGTTTTGGTGAATTAGAAACAAAAAAAGTTTTTTTGCAAAAAAGTATGGTGCTAATTGTAGATAGCTTCATGTTTTCACCCCACAACATTACTTTTATGTTGGTTGTTATTTGGGCTGCTGAAGGCATGATTTAAAGCAGTTTTGGTGAATTAGAAACAAAAAAAGTTTTTTTGCAAAAAAGTATGGTGCTAAGTGTAGATAGCTTCATGTTTTCATCCAAATACTGGATTGCATGTAGCTTCCACACACTGCACCCCACAACATTACTTTTATGTTGGTTGTTATTTGGGCTGCTGAAGGCATGATTTAAAGCAGTTTTGGTGAATTAGAAACAAAAAAAGGTTTTTTGCAAAAAAAGTATGGTGCTAAGTGTAGATAGCTTCATTATTTGAAAAGTAGATAGCTTCATGTTTTCATCCAAATACTGTATTGCTTGTAGCTTCCACATACTACACCCCACAACATTACTTTTATGTTGGTTGTTATTTGGGCTGCTGAAGGCATGATTTAAAGCAGTTTTGGTGAATTAGAAACAAAAAAAGTTTTTTTGCAAAAAAGTATGGTGCTAAGTGTAGATAGCTTCATTATTTGAAAAGTAGATAGCTTCATGTTTTCATCCAAATACTGTATTGCTTGTAGCTTCCACATACTACACCCCACAACATTACTTTTATGTTGGTTGTTATTTGGGCTGCTGAAGGCATTATTTAAAGCAGTTTTGGTGAATTAGAAACAAAAAAAGTTTTTTTGCAAAAAAGTATGGTGCTAAGTGTAGATAGCTTCATGCTTTCATCCAAATACTGTATTGCTTGTAGCTTCCACACACTGCACCCCACAACATTACTTTTATGTTGGTTGTTATTTGGGCTGCTGAAGGCATGATTTAAAGCAGTTTTGGTGAATTAGAAATAAAAAAAGTTTTTTTGCAAAAAAGTATGGTGCTAAGTGTAGATAGCTTCATGTTTTCATGCAAATACTGTATTGCTTGTAGCTTCCACATACTGCACCCCACAACATTACTTTTATGTTGGTTGTTATTTGGGCTGCTAAAAGCATGCTTTAAAGCAGTTTTGGTGAATTAGAAACAAAAAAAGTTTTTTTGCAAAAAAGTATGGTGCTAAGTGTAGATAGCTTCATTATTTGAAAAGTAGATAGCTTCATGTTTTCATCCAAATACTGTATTGCTTGTAGCTTCCACATACTGCACCCCACAACATTACTTTTATGTTGGTTGTTATTTGGGCTGCTGAAGGCATGATTTAAAGCAGTTTTGGTGAATTAGAAACAAAAAAAGTTTTTTTGCAAAAAAGTATGGTGCTAAGTGTAGATAGCTTCATGTTTTCACCCCACAACATTACTTTTATGTTGGTTGTTATTTGGGCTGCTGAAGGCATGATTTAAAGCAGTTTTGGTGAATTAGAAACAAAAAAAGTTTTTTTGCAAAAAAGTATGGTGCTAAGTGTAGATAGCTTCATGTTTTCATCCAAATACTGGATTGCATGTAGCTTCCACACACTGCACCCCACAACATTACTTTTATGTTGGTTGTTATTTGGGCTGCTGAAGGCATGATTTAAAGCAGTTTTGGTGAATTAGAAACAAAAAAAGGTTTTTTGCAAAAAAGTATGGTGCTAAGTGTAGATAGCTTCATGTTTTCATCCAAATACTTTATTTCGTGTAGATTCCACATACTGCATCCCACAACATTACTTTTATGTTGGTTGTTATTTGGGCTGCTGAAGGTATGATTTAAAGCAGTTTTGGTGAATTAGAAACAAAAAAAGGTTTTTTGCAAAAAAGTATGGTGCTAAGTGTAGATAGCTTCATTATTTGAAAAGTAGATAGCTTCATGTTTTCATCCAAATACTGTATTGCTTGTAGCTTCCACATACTACACCCCACAACATTACTTTTATGTTGGTTGTTATTTGGGCTGCTGAAGGCATGATTTAAAGCAGTTTTGGTGAATTAGAAACAAAAAAAGTTTTTTTGCAAAAAAGTATGGTGCTAAGTGTAGATAGCTTCATATTTTCATCCAAATACTTTATTTCGTGTAGATTCCACATACTGCATCCCACAACATTACTTTTATGTTGGTTGTTATTTGGGCTGCTGAAGGCATGATTTAAAGCAGTTTTGGTGAATTAGAAACAAAAAAAGTTTTTTTGCAAAAAAGTATGGTGCTAAGTGTAGATAGCTTCATTATTTGAAAAGTAGATAGCTTCATGTTTTCATCCAAATACTGTATTGCTTGTAGCTTCCACATACTACACCCCACAACATTACTTTTATGTTGGTTGTTATTTGGCTGCTGAAGGCATGATTTAAAGCAGTTTTGGTGAATTAGAAACAAAAAAAGTTTTTTTGCAAAAAAGTATGGTGCTAAGTGTAGATAGCTTCATGCTTTTATCCAAATACTGTATTGCTTGTAGCTTCCACACACTGCACCCCACAACATTACTTTTATGTTGGTTGTTATTTGGACTGCTGAAGGCATGATTTAAAGCAGTTTTGGTGAATTAGAAATAAAAAAAGTTTTTTTGCAAAAAAGTATGGTGCTAAGTGTAGATAGCTTCATGTTTTCATGCAAATACTGTATTGCTTGTAGCTTCCACATACTGCACCCCACAACATTACTTTTATGTTGGTTGTTATTTGGGCTGCTAAAAGCATGCTTTAAAGCAGTTTTGGTGAATTAGAAACAAAAAAAGTTTTTTTGCAAAAAAGTATGGTGCTATGTGTAGATAGCTTCATTATTTGAAAAGTAGATAGCTTCATGTTTTCATCCAAATACTGTATTGCTTGTAGCTTCCACATACTGCACCCCACAACATTACTTTTATGTTGGTTGTTATTTGGGCTGCTGAAGGCATGATTTAAAGCAGTTTTGGTGAATTAGAAACAAAAAAAGTTGTTTTGCAAAAAAAGTATGGTGCTAAGTGTAGATAGCTTCATGTTTTCACCCCACAACATTACTTTTATGTTGGTTGTTATTTGGGCTGCTGAAGGCATGATTTAAAGCAGTTTTGGTGAATTAGAAACAAAAAAAGTTTTTTTGCAAAAAAGTATGGTGCTAAGTGTAGATAGCTTCATGTTTTCATCCAAATACTGGATTGCATGTAGCTTCCACACACTGCACCCCACAACATTACTTTTATGTTGGTTGTTATTTGGGCTGCTGAAGGCATGATTTAAAGCAGTTTTGGTGAATTAGAAACAAAAAAAGGTTTTTTCCAAAAAAGTATGGTGCTAAGTGTAGATAGCTTCATTATTTGAAAAGTAGATAGCTTCATGTTTTCATCCAAATACTGTATTGCTTGTAGCTTCCACATACTACACCCCACAACATTACTTTTATGTTGGTTGTTATTTGGGCTGCTGAAGGCATGATTTAAAGCAGTTTTGGTGAATTAGAAACAAAAAAAGTTTTTTTGCAAAAAAGTATGGTGCTAAGTGTAGATAGCTTCATGTTTTCATCCAAATACTTTATTTCGTGTAGATTCCACATACTGCATCCCACAACATTACTTTTATGTTGGTTGTTATTTGGGCTGCTGAAGGCATGATTTAAAGCAGTTTTGGTGAATTAGAAACAAAAAAAGGTTTTTTGCAAAAAAGTATGGTGCTAAGTGTAGATAGCTTCATTATTTGAAAAGTAGATAGCTTCATGTTTTCATCCAAATACTGTATTGCTTGTAGCTTCCACATACTACACCCCACAACATTACTTTTATGTTGGTTGTTATTTGGGCTGCTGAAGGCATGATTTAAAGCAGTTTTGGTGAATTAGAAACAAAAAAAGTTTTTTTGCAAAAAAGTATGGTGCTAAGTGTAGATAGCTTCATGTTTTCATCCAAATACTTTATTTCGTGTAGATTCCACATACTGCATCCCACAACATTACTTTTATGTTGGTTGTTATTTGGGCTGCTGAAGGCATGATTTAAAGCAGTTTTGGTGAATTAGAAACAAAAAAAGTTTTTTTGCAAAAAAGTATGGTGCTAAGTGTAGATAGCTTCATTATTTGAAAAGTAGATAGCTTCATGTTTTCATCCAAATACTGTATTGCTTGTAGCTTCCACATACTACACCCCACAACATTACTTTTATGTTGGTTGTTATTTGGCTGCTGAAGGCATGATTTAAAGCAGTTTTGGTGAATTAGAAACAAAAAAAGTTTTTTTGCAAAAAAGTATGGTGCTAAGTGTAGATAGCTTCATGCTTTTATCCAAATACTGTATTGCTTGTAGCTTCCACACACTGCACCCCACAACATTACTTTTATGTTGGTTGTTATTTGGGCTGCTGAAGGCATGATTTAAAGCAGTTTTGGTGAATTAGAAATAAAAAAAGTTTTTTTGCAAAAAAGTATGGTGCTAAGTGTAGATAGCTTCATGTTTTCATGCAAATACTGTATTGCTTGTAGCTTCCACATACTGCACCCCACAACATTACTTTTATGTTGGTTGTTATTTGGGCTGCTAAAAGCATGCTTTAAAGCAGTTTTGGTGAATTAGAAACAAAAAAAGTTTTTTTGCAAAAAAGTATGGTGCTAAGTGTAGATAGCTTCATGTTTTCATCCAAATACTGTATTGCTTGTAGCTTCCACATACTGCACCCCACAACATTACTTTTATGTTGGTTGTTATTTGGGCTGCTGAAGGCATGATTTAAAGCAGTTTTGGTGAATTAGAAACAAAAAAAGTTTTTTTGCAAAAAAGTATGGTGCTAAGTGTACATAGCTTCATGTTTTCATCCAAATACTGTATTGCTTGTAGCTTCCACATACTGCACCCCACAACATTACTTTTATGTTGGTTGTTATTTGGGCTGCTGAAGGCATGATTTAAAGCAGTTTTGGTGAATTAGAAACAAAAAAAGTTTTTTTGCAAAAAAGTATGGTGCTAAGTGTAGATAGCTTCATTATTTGAAAAGTAGATAGCTTCATGTTTTCATCCAAATACTGTATTGCTTGTAGCTTCCACATACTGCACCCCACAACATTACTTTTATGTTGGTTGTTATTTGGGCTGCTGAAGGCATGATTTAAAGCAGTTTTGGTGAATTAGAAACAAAAAAAGTTTTTTTGCAAAAAAGTATGGTGCTAAGTGTAGATAGCTTCATGTTTTCATGCAAATACTGTATTGCTTGTAGCTTCCACATACTGCACCAAACAACATTCCTTTTATGTTGGTTGTTATTTGGGCTGCTAAAAGCATGCTTTAAAGCAGTTTTGGTGAATTAGAAACAAAAAAAGTTTTTTGCAAAAAGTATGGTGCTAAGTGTAGATAGCTTCATGTTTTCATGCAAATACTGTATTGCTTGCAGCTTCCACATACTGCACCCCACAACATTACTTTTATGTTGGTTGTTATTTGGGCTGCTAAAAGCATGCTTTAAAGCAGTTTTGGTGAATTAGAAACAAAAAAAGTTTTTTTGCAAAAAAGTATGGTGCTAAGTGTAGATAGCTTCATGTTTTCATCCAAATACTGTATTGCTTGTAGCTACCACATACTGCACCCCACAACATTACTTTTATGTTGGTTGTTATTTGGGCTGCTGAAGGCATGATTTAAAGCAGTTTTGGTGAATTAGAAACAAAAAAAGTTTTTTTGCAAAAAAGTATGGTGCTAAGTGTACATAGCTTCATGTTTTCATCCAAATACTGTATTGCTTGTAGCTTCCACATACTGCACCCCACAACATTACTTTTATGTTGGTTGTTATTTGGGCTGCTGAAGGCATGATTTAAAGCAGTTTTGGTGAATTAGAAACAAAAAAAGTTTTTTTGCAAAAAAGTATGGTGCTAAGTGTAGATAGCTTCATTATTTGAAAAGTAGATAGCTTCATGTTTTCATCCAAATACTGTATTGCTTGTAGCTTCCACATACTACACCCCACAACATTACTTTTATGTTGGTTGTTATTTGGGCTGCTGAAGGCATGATTTAAAGCAGTTTTGGTGAATTAGAAACAAAAAATAGTTTTTTTGCAAAAAAGTATGGTGCTAAGTGTAGATAGCTTCATGTTTTCATCCAAATACTTTATTTCGTGTAGATTCCACATACTGCATCCCACAACATTACTTTTATGTTGGTTGTTATTTGGGCTGCTGAAGGCATGATTTAAAGCAGTTTTGGTGAATTAGAAACAAAAAAAGGTTTTTTGCAAAAAAGTATGGTGCTAAGTGTAGATAGCTTCATTATTTGAAAAGTAGATAGCTTCATGTTTTCATCCAAATACTGTATTGCTTGTAGCTTCCACATACTACACCCCACAACATTACTTTTATGTTGGTTGTTATTTGGGCTGCTGAAGGCATGATTTAAAGCAGTTTTGGTGAATTAGAAACAAAAAAAGTTTTTTTGCAAAAAAGTATGGTGCTAAGTGTAGATAGCTTCATTATTTGAAAAGTAGATAGCTTCATGTTTTCATCCAAATACTGTATTGCTTGTAGCTTCCACATACTACACCCCACAACATTACTTTTATGTTGGTTGTTATTTGGCTGCTGAAGGCATGATTTAAAGCAGTTTTGGTGAATTAGAAACAAAAAAAGTTTTTTTGCAAAAAAGTATGGTGCTAAGTGTAGATAGCTTCATGCTTTTATCCAAATACTGTATTGCTTGTAGCTTCCACACACTGCACCCCACAACATTACTTTTATGTTGGTTGTTATTTGGGCTGCTGATGGCATGATTTAAAGCAGTTTTGGTGAATTAGAAATAAAAAAAGTTTTTTTGCAAAAAAGTATGGTGCTAAGTGTAGATAGCTTCATGTTTTCATGCAAATACTGTATTGCTTGTAGCTTCCACATACTGCACCCCACAACATTACTTTTATGTTGGTTGTTATTTGGGCTGCTAAAAGCATGCTTTAAAGCAGTTTTGGTGAATTAGAAACAAAAAAAGTTTTTTTGCAAAAAAGTATGGTGCTAAGTGTAGATAGCTTCATGTTTTCATCCAAATACTGTATTGCTTGTAGCTTCCACATACTGCACCCCACAACATTACTTTTATGTTGGTTGTTATTTGGGCTGCTGAAGGCATGATTTAAAGCAGTTTTGGTGAATTAGAAACAAAAAAAGTTTTTTTGCAAAAAAGTATGGTGCTAAGTGTACATAGCTTCATGTTTTCATCCAAATACTGTATTGCTTGTAGCTTCCACATACTGCACCCCACAACATTACTTTTATGTTGGTTGTTATTTGGGCTGCTGAAGGCATGATTTAAAGCAGTTTTGGTGAATTAGAAACAAAAAAAGTTTTTTTGCAAAAAAGTATGGTGCTAAGTGTAGATAGCTTCATTATTTGAAAAGTAGATAGCTTCATGTTTTCATCCAAATACTGTATTGCTTGTAGCTTCCACATACTGCACCCCACAACATTACTTTTATGTTGGTTGTTATTTGGGCTGCTGAAGGCATGATTTAAAGCAGTTTTGGTGAATTAGAAACAAAAAAAGTTTTTTTGCAAAAAAGTATGGTGCTAAGTGTAGATAGCTTCATGTTTTCATGCAAATACTGTATTGCTTGTAGCTTCCACATACTGCACCAAACAACATTCCTTTTATGTTGGTTGTTATTTGGGCTGCTAAAAGCATGCTTTAAAGCAGTTTTGGTGAATTAGAAACAAAAAAAGTTTTTTGCAAAAAGTATGGTGCTAAGTGTAGATAGCTTCATGTTTTCATGCAAATACTGTATTGCTTGCAGCTTCCACATACTGCACCCCACAACATTACTTTTATGTTGGTTGTTATTTGGGCTGCTAAAAGCATGCTTTAAAGCAGTTTTGGTGAATTAGAAACAAAAAAAGTTTTTTTGCAAAAAAGTATGGTGCTAAGTGTAGATAGCTTCATGTTTTCATCCAAATACTGTATTGCTTGTAGCTTCCACATACTGCACCCCACAACATTACTTTTATGTTGGTTGTTATTTGGGCTGCTGAAGGCATGATTTAAAGCAGTTTTGGTGAATTAGAAACAAAAAAAGTTTTTTTGCAAAAAAGTATGGTGCTAAGTGTACATAGCTTCATGTTTTCATCCAAATACTGTATTGCTTGTAGCTTCCACATACTGCACCCCACAACATTACTTTTATGTTGGTTGTTATTTGGGCTGCTGAAGGCATGATTTAAAGCAGTTTTGGTGAATTAGAAACAAAAAAAGTTTTTTTGCAAAAAAGTATGGTGCTAAGTGTAGATAGCTTCATTATTTGAAAAGTAGATAGCTTCATGTTTTCATCCAAATACTGTATTGCTTGTAGCTTCCACATACTACACCCCACAACATTACTTTTATGTTGGTTGTTATTTGGGCTGCTGAAGGCATGATTTAAAGCAGTTTTGGTGAATTAGAAACAAAAAATAGTTTTTTTGCAAAAAAGTATGGTGCTAAGTGTAGATAGCTTCATGTTTTCATCCAAATACTTTATTTCGTGTAGATTCCACATACTGCATCCCACAACATTACTTTTATGTTGGTTGTTATTTGGGCTGCTGAAGGCATGATTTAAAGCAGTTTTGGTGAATTAGAAACAAAAAAAGGTTTTTTGCAAAAAAGTATGGTGCTAAGTGTAGATAGCTTCATTATTTGAAAAGTAGATAGCTTCATGTTTTCATCCAAATACTGTATTGCTTGTAGCTTCCACATACTACACCCCACAACATTACTTTTATGTTGGTTGTTATTTGGGCTGCTGAAGGCATGATTTAAAGCAGTTTTGGTGAATTAGAAACAAAAAAAGTTTTTTTGCAAAAAAGTATGGTGCTAAGTGTAGATAGCTTCATTATTTGAAAAGTAGATAGCTTCATGTTTTCATCCAAATACTGTATTGCTTGTAGCTTCCACATACTACACCCCACAACATTACTTTTATGTTGGTTGTTATTTGGCTGCTGAAGGCATGATTTAAAGCAGTTTTGGTGAATTAGAAACAAAAAAAGTTTTTTTGCAAAAAAGTATGGTGCTAAGTGTAGATAGCTTCATGCTTTTATCCAAATACTGTATTGCTTGTAGCTTCCACACACTGCACCCCACAACATTACTTTTATGTTGGTTGTTATTTGGGCTGCTGAAGGCATGATTTAAAGCAGTTTTGGTGAATTAGAAATAAAAAAAGTTTTTTTGCAAAAAAGTATGGTGCTAAGTGT